>NC_090726.1:40021482-40196482 GCF_036898095.1 Palaemon carinicauda | reverse complement strand
TTATGAAGTCAATCTTCATTGAGAATGTGCTACCTTTTTTTTTGTCTTAAATCTAGATTTTATATAATTTTTTATAGAATATATCGCCACAGTTTTTTCCCTACAAATTACTGTTTGACCAAATTGAAGTATCGTTAATGAATGTAAATACACAATTGTAACTTTTTTTCCACTGTAAAGTGATAACCACTTTTGTAACTCTTATTTATTTATTCTTTATAGGAGGCACACAGCATGGTCCACAATGCCAACCAACGAGCTGCCAGTGCCGAGAGATCCCTCAGGGAAGCCATGATGCAGGTGGAAGTTCTATCAGCAGAAGTCACAGCACTGAAAGCTTTGGTCATCACCTCCACACCCGCAGCGCCAAATCCCCATCTTCATCCACAACTCATAACCAAGAGTGTTACAGAGTCAGGTATGATATGTTATTCATTTGTTCCAGGTGGGTATACCTAACGTGGTGAAAGGGGTTGTGTATCACCATAATCAGCAAAGCTGTACAAGACAGGGTCACTTATACTTAGTTGGTTTGCTGTGAGCAAAGAGACTAATGTCACCCACCATCACCAATCTGCAGTAGCCAGCGTGGTGATGAAAAGACCAAACCCCAGACACGAATAAGGAAATGTCTGAGCCCTTTGTCCTGCAGTGGGCTAGAAACAGCGGCATTTGTTTTTGTTATTATGCCACATAAACCCCACTAGTTCAGTATTTACGGTCAAGAAACCATTGCAAATATTATGTTAAATAGTCATGCATGTTCCTCTCAATTTTCTATTGGAGTATTGAAATGTAGCTGGCTATATTGACATTACTAACCTTTCTTTATAACTCTACATCCCCAGGCAAAAAGATATTCCAGCGAGGTCACCGCAAATCACCTTCAGACTTCGACCTGAAATATGGCCGGGACACCACTCCTCCCAGCTCGCCCCTAAAAGAGTCTCGAATAAACGACGCGGCAGCAAATTCCCAGTTCCACCTGGACCCAGAGTGTTGGGAGGTCAGTCTCTGGTGGAATATGGCCAGCTGTCCATTTACGTCTTGGAATAAGGTTTTCATTGGAGTTTATTTTGTCCTTCCTTTTACGCTTGTGGCCGGGTGTCAGCAGCAGCAAACTACCGCATGGGAAGGGAATGTGGTGCACCATCTTTACCGTTCTGTTTTAATGCCTCGACATTATTATTCTCGGTTATTTTTGGTATATTGTCAGTGGTTTTTCACAAAGTATTATGTTGGGTCGGTATTTATACCTTCATTCTTCATATTTTCTTTTTTAGGGGAAAGTTAAAGTTCAGACAACCTAGTCTTCTTCTTTTTCGTTACCAGACATTGCTTTGAGACATCCTTGTCTTTTGGTTGGTTATCAGACATTGGTTTATTGCTTCATAGCTTGGTTGTTAGTGTTAGTAAAAAGTTATTAGATAAATTACATAAATGGTAATATATGATTTATGAAACTAGTTTAAGAATTATAATTCTTTCTTATTAAATATACCATTCCCTCCATTATATCAGAGGGGACTATAATTTTTGATATTCTTGAACTCTAAACAACAGAAATTTAGAGGCACCATTCATTTTCTAAAAGTACATTTATGGTAGTCTTAGTGATTTATGGTTATTGCCTAGATTTTCAAAAATATATACTTTACATGGTAGTTGCCATAATTTTTTTAGATTTCGAGAATGAGGGAAAAATGCTAAATTTTAACCACTTTAAATCTACTATTTTAAAAGAATTTTAAAATAGTTACAATACAGTATATATCGCTCATCACTAAATATATTTGTAGTTTAACAAATACAGATTTTTCTCAATTCTGGAATCTAAGGAATCTATCCCACCAATAAGTAGCTACAGTACTGTACAGTACTTGTATTCGGAAGTTTGACGACGTTAGTGTTTAGGTCAGTAACATAGAGAATACAAGTATTGTAAAACATTTAGATTGCCTGGAGGAATCTTTCTGAGTATGCTAGTCTTTAGTTCTCTCAAAACAATTATCATGATAATAAACTATGTGTAGAAAGTTATCATAAGAGGAAGTGAGGTTTAGGTTTTTAGATATATTGATAGCATTTAGTATTGAACCCCAAAGGCATAAATCGTACATACACTGGTAATTATAATCTTACTATTACTGAGTATTCTCAAGAACTACTATACTTGCAAGTTAAAACATATAATTCCTGATGAAAACAAGAGCCTAGGGTCACTGTTTGAAGTAGCCTTATTAATTTAGAAAAGAAAATACTTCGGCAAAAGTGAAATTTAAAAAGTAACCATCATTTTGTACCGTGGAAAAGCTAACTATACTGAAATGGAAGAGATTATACAATTAATTGATACTTGTATGTTTCGATACATTTCTCATGTGGATTATCCTGTATTTTGTTCAGATGTACGTTTGTTAACCAAAGATATCTTACGGGCTGCCTAAGGCAAGAGCCCGTGTCTTACACAATGGTAAGGCAATCTGACACACACACACAACCAAAGAATTAATTTCCAGATGTATGTTTTATTATTTAGATGGTCGGTTACAAGCTTGGATGCTTAAGGTTTTTGTTGTAACATAAAACACTAAAAATAGAATTAATTAATTGTAAGCCTAGAAGACAAGAGGACAAACTAACCACTGTAAATTCCAGAGACTTGTTGTTATATCTGTAAATAAGGGAGTGGTACAGTACTTTTCCGTTGAATCAAGGACAAAATATGATCATTTCAGGGAATAAGGGAATTACTAATCATAGCTTATGCTATAATAAAATTATTAGATTTTCTATAGATTTTGAATTGCTTACTATAACTTTTATAACTGTTGAGGTTAAAATTGGGAAACCTATCTTTTAATTCTTTTTCCACCACGATACTAAAATTTTGTAATGTGTATGAACTGTCTTTCATGTACTTGTAAAGCATTTAGTATCTCCCCTGGGTATGTGGCTATATAATGAAGTATATATTCTTGATAGTTTCATACAGTACTGAAATATTTATTTAGATGGAAATTATTTAGGACTGGGTAATGATTTTGGGCTATATACTGTGGCTTGTAAGGCCATTCATTGCTCAAGTGCAACCAGGGGAAAACCTGCCAGTTGCACTTAAAAGGTAGAAGAGCTTAGACAACAAAAAGGAAGACAATAAGGTAGAACGGAGGTAAAGTAGGATATATAGCAAGGACAGCTAGGGTTGCAAAGAAACCTAAGTAATTCCTTCACTACAAGGACTATTTCTTAAGGTTGTTTTAAGTTTCGTGTAAAGTAGTTCCCCAAACATTTAATTTGCAGTCCGCATAACATTTTTCATTGTCAGATGTTTTAAGTCGTCATTACTTTCTAAGGTGTTAAAGATAAACTTAGTCCACCACTTTTCCATCATGTTCTCTGATCTTCCCAAGCTGCTATCAGGGCTAAGGCCTTCATCCGTTCAAGTTTCCATGCTCATGTGAGCATTTGTCAAGTTATTTCCATTTCTACTTCGGTTTTGATGACTTATTCAAGGGCGTTATTTTGTATTAATTTCTAGAATGTATCTCATCTGGGATATTTTTCCTTCCTTTTATATTGTGTTTTTGTTAGATACCATTTTGTACTGTGTACTTGGCTGTAGAAAATTATGAGTACATTATATTATAGAGTCTTGCTACATTACTATCAGTCAAAATCTAATATTTGATTAAAGAATCATTAGAAAATTCTTGCTGATAGAAATAGTATATTTATTAAAGGCACAATATTTATCTTTGAAATTTGATATAAAGAAAGGGCTACTTTTATTTTAGCAATTACTAAAATTAATATGGAATATAATTGTCCATTTGAATAAACAGGATCCTATAAGTAAATGTGTTTGGACCTCAAAATAACTTCTAAGTAGGATTAAATGTATTGTATATAAGTAATTTGTGTTGGAACTTTAAAATAACTTCTAAGTAGGGTGAAATGTCCTTGCTATATAAGTACTAATTTGTGTAGGGACCTGGACTTCAAAATAACTTTTAAGTAGGGTTAAATGCCATTGCTCTATAAGTAATTTGTGTAGGGACCTGGACTTCAAAATAACTTCCAAGTAGGGTTAAATGTCCTTGCTATTTAAGTACTAACTTGTGTTGGGACCTCAAAATAACGTCTAAGTAGGGTTAAATGGCATTGCTCTATAAGTAATTTGTGGTGTTATTAAACATTATGTAATATTTAGTAAAATTATATCCCAATATAGAAAAGAATTTCTAAAACATTACGGTTTATCTCTATTGCACATCTGAGTAATAGGTATGTCATATAGGATTCAATAGTATTGATGTTTTATATAAATAAAAAGAAAAGTTCAAGCTGTAAATAGGGATTGTTTGCATAATATATATGGCATAAGAATGATTGAAATTCTAGTATAACAGAGATAATAATTCAAAGGTGATGGTAAAAAAGAGAGAATGACTAAGATAGTATTAGATAGATGACATGAAAAATATGGCAAGGGGTTTTAACATCTTAGAAGTGAGAGTGCTTGTAGGGTAGGAGGGGGGTTTGGCTACGTGTTTTCAACATTCTCAATGGTTTTATACTTGAATTATGGTGTCTGGAGACATTCGCATTCAGGAGAATGATAAAAGTCCAGTATTGTGATACTTCTATACCACATGAATGATTATGTATTTATGTCAGCGAGAAATTTTTAGTAACATAAAGTACTTCTTTGAAAACCATATTTTGTAATGTAGTTTAGTTACACTTTTCATGCTATTTGAAGTAATCACTTGAATTAAAATTAAGTTTTGTTTGCTAATAATTTTACTAATTTTCAAGATAATAGTAAATGCATTACTAATTTTCTCTAAAGTAGTTTTGCTTATTTTTCTGCCTACAGGTCGATCCCGTTGTTCACAAAGAATTTATCATGTGGAAGCAAAACCCTACTTTGGACAGAAGTGATCCTTTTATGCAACGAATATATGAAGAAGATATAGACCTCTGCCTTGCTTTTCCTAACTCAACATTAGCTCATAAGGTTCAAAAGGCTATAGAGGATAATGCAGTTTTTATCGAGGAAGTAAATCCCCGACAAAAGAGCAGTTGTCCCAAGTAAGTGAAGAATTTGGTTGTTTCCCATAATTACCTGTGGTCACTAATATACTAATTAACTTTGGACAAAGTTAATGAATGTAAATGAAGAGAGAAAATAGGGAAAAATATTTGCGTAACAATTTTGAGGGATTTAGTAGAGTATTATTTGATATAACAAATGACACATATTTATTACATATGGGACAGGATATAGCATGGTTATTTTGTGGTAACAAGGTACTGTATTCTAATGGCTCCTTTCTCATACAACTGATATTTATTTCTGCAGTCTATTGCTTAGTGTGTATTAGTTAATTGCATTTATATTGCATATCATATACCTTACTTGGTGTGGTGTCATTTCATTATTTATTTAAAGATCTAACAAAGTGATTTAGTGTAAAAAATGGAAGTTTATGTATGTTGAATCCAGATCTGTAACTATTGAAGATTATATATATATTTTTTAATCTCTAAATATGTCCAAGGACTATCACAGAGCAAACTTATACTCTATAGTATACAATACATGGCTCAGATCAAATAAAAGACTATTAAGAAATTGGTTAACTGTAATTTATTATTTAAGGAGTTTTATTTGTAAGAGTAAAGATATTCTAGACCTTGACTTTGTCCAAATAACAATATACCGGTGGTTTAGAAACTAATGAAAATAGGAACTCCTTTTATTGTCCAAATAACACCATAAGTTCACAAACTAACAAAAATAGGAACCAGTACTCAACAGTTTAGTCACTTTCTGAAAATAATGTAAAGGAATATTTTCCCTGAATTGACATCATACAAACACTAAAAAATGTCAAAGCACTGTACTTTAATCATATACTACAATATGTGCATTTCTTAGTTTATAGCATACTAATAAACTTAGGTACTTCAGCTTGGTCCCAATAAACTTATCAGTGTACAGCAATTTATTCTAAACATATAATCTATTTTGAAAATTTCACAATCAAATTATGGTGTATGCAGGCATATGCAAGGGGTTTAAGATTTTATTATCCACGTACTGTTATCAGTACAAATTACTTAGTAAAATAATTTTGAGGAAACAATTGCTGGCAATGTAATTTAGTGGTTTTTAATTTTAGTCCATTTTCCTTCATACCAAGAAAATTGTATTGAGATCCCTGATCTCTTTTTTCAGAGTTGATCCCGATGAAACCAGGTTAATATTAAGCTTTATCTTGTATTTTTAGCTTCTTAACCATTGCATTCCCCTTGCCCCCGCTGACATGAATGTTGTATGACTGATGGAATGTATTATTGATCCTTACCCTACGTTTTGTATTACTTAATTTTTTAAGCTGATATGACAAGTTTTTTCGTTGTAAGATAAATAAATTCAATGATCATTATCTGTACATCCCTTACTTAAAATTTACTGTGCATTGTAGCCTGCCATACTTGTACCCTTTAAGCTGGTCAGATCATACTGTATTATTACTACTACTACTACTACTATTACCACTGTACTTTCTAATTATTTTGGACCTCTGCATGCAGTTTGCATTTGTGACAAGTGCTATGATACATTAAAGCAATTGCATAATGATACTGTAATTAGTATTTAAATATTTTGCTTGTGTACCTTTTATAGTATATGTTGGAAGTCAGTGTAGGAAACTAGTGCAGTGAATAAAAAAAAAAAACATTACCTGGAAGTATTTAATACTTATTCTAGGTACATTTTGCGAAATAATTTTCAAATGTAGACAACATTATGCACATTTTTCAGTGTACAAATAGTTAATTTTATAGGATTTTTTTATAATGTGAAGAATGATAACATGTTATACAATTTGAAATGATTATGATAACAATGTGAAGTAAACCAAAATTTCAAAATAATTTTAGCTAAAGCATCTATTTTATACATATTGATGAAACGCCTTAATTTCGGTACAGGAAATGTGTGCTATTAGATGTTCCTCGTTTTTGCAAATATCGGTTCCGGCTTGGCGAATCAGATGATAACTGGTACTACATATCGCAGTTAGCACGTAATAGGGTAAGTCAAGTTTTGTATTACTGCATTATAACATATATGAATAAGATTAAATAATAATTAAAGTACAGTACTGTAATGAGAAAAAGTTGTACAAATTTCTTGTTTACAGCATTTAAAAACCAAAATATTTGAAGTATCTATAAATAAATCATCATTCTTCCATTCATTACGTGCATTTCTAATATTTCATGATTGTATGTCATTTATCTCGAATGATTTTGTGGATAGATTAAAGTCAATTCTCACAGATTTACGGGAGTTTTAAGCCATTTGAATAAGTTATTACTGACAATAAACAAATATTTTTTTTCATTAAACTTACTTTTCAGAAATTTGGGGAATGCCAACTGTAGTAACTTTTTTTTTGCAAAAACTTTCCTGCCTGAAAACACTTTTCCATAAATTATATGAAGATGGTATGTATGTTATATTAGCCCACGCCTTGATTACATAGGCATTACTAGAAATGAAAATGCAGTTAACAAAAACAACAAAGCCTTTCAGACATAAAGACCCTGATAAAATCTAATAATTTCCTTGTACAGTAATAACTGTAGTACCCAAAGGGCAGTTGTATAAAATGACTGGCTTTGTGATAGGCATTTAAACACACTGATAAAATTTCATTGTACAGTACAGTAATAATTGTAGTCCCCAAAGGGCAATTGTATAAAATGACTGGCTTTGTGGAAATTACCTAAAGAAAACTATTTACAGGAAGGACTTGAAAAGTATTCTCATCT
This sequence comes from Palaemon carinicauda, assembly GCF_036898095.1. Classification (NCBI taxonomy): domain Eukaryota; kingdom Metazoa; phylum Arthropoda; class Malacostraca; order Decapoda; family Palaemonidae; genus Palaemon; species Palaemon carinicauda. The sequence continues at coordinate 40,188,628 of NC_090726.1, read as the reverse complement.
TGTTTGGGAATCGTGCACAACAATTTAAAATATGGTTTTCTAATACCCACCATCTTGACACAATACCAATACAACTTATCATCCCTAAAACACTAATTATGACTACTGTACCATAATTGCAGTCTGTACTAGATCATCCGTCAGGAGGAAAAATTCTTTGAAGGAATTTCTTCAATTTTAGATTTGTACAATATTGAAAATGAATTAGTTTCTACAAAATTGCCATAGGATACAACTAAAATCGATTTCTCATAAATTTCTTGATTTTTCAGATTATTGCTATTTGCGACTTCCTCAACTACTTACGGTATATTAAACTTGGTCTAGTCAAAAGTTCAAGTAAGTGAAAATTGTTTTTTGTTGAACCGATTTTCTTGCCTTTTTGATATTGTACTGTATGTTTTAACTATTTTCTTATTGGTGTGTATACCAAGCTTAGAAAAATAACCACAGCAAATTGATTATGTAAAAATTATTAAATACAGTAAGTAATATTAAGTTAAAGTAAGTTTCTAGGTATAAAATATATTTTCATGGTTTAAAAGAACTAAGCTCCTGCAATGGATGGAAGAATCAAAAGTTGCTTGTCTACGGCAGTAACCTAATTTGCAGAAAAAATATAATTTTCATGCCTAACTTAATTACATGAATTCAATACAGCATAGAACTTACCTGAATTTCATATTGCTACTATCAATGGAAGCACAACTTGACAACATAAGAAATTCAGAAATATTTTGAGGACTCTTACCTTCGAGTCAGTGCGCTACTAATCTCGAAGCATGAGCATTCAGACCTCACAAAATAAAAAAAATTTTTTTGTCTATCCTTTATCCGTTATCTCTTGATGACTAGTTGGTAACAGATTGCTCTTTATTGGAAGGAAGATAGCTTAAGTTCTTCATATTTATTTTGTTGCTGTCAGACTCAAAACGACCTCTTCAGGTCTAGTATTTTGTCTGAATTTTATTGAGGTACTGTTTTGTTTGCACTACAGCATTTAGCACACACTACTGCATAATAATCTACAAAAAACCTGTGATCAGACCCCGACAAATTAAACTTGTGCAAGGCTAATGAGAAAACTTTGAGGCAGATCTTTAGACTGGGATATCCAATACCAGCCCAGTCCTACAGCACTACAATGACTTCCAATCACTGGTTTGGTTAGTTTAAAAAAAAAATGCATACATAGAGGCTGCAGGAAGAGCTATAATGCAGATCTCAACGAACAATCAAGAGCAGTTCACAAAGTACGAAGGATATAACGAAGATCCCGTTGCTGGAAGTGCAGTGGAACTTGGAGAGGCCCTTCTGACTTCAATCAGCAATGAAAGAAAAGAACTCTGCCACAAAGTTATAACTTCGAAAGCCATAACCTATAACAGCAAAAATGCCTGGGCAATCATCGATAAACTGAACTCTGAAAAAAAGCCGTTGCTGTCGTAACCCTCAGCCAGTTGGCACACCAACTGTTGCTTAACAGCAAGCCTCACAACAAAGAGTGGGTTTACCTAAGGAAATGAGACAGGTCATGGACCGTATCATGCAAGACAGTGACGAAGACTTCCAACTGTTCACCTTAGATGAAATAAATGCTGGCATGAAATATCTCAAATTTGGGAAAGCAGCAAGGCAGCTGGCCTAGATGGCATAACAACGGAATTATCTTAAATTTTGGAGACATAACAAAAGCATGGCTCCTGTTGCTATTCGATGCCTGTGCAACAACCTACCAAAAATTTTGAGAGGAGCGAGAGTAAGTGGCCTTGATGAAACCAGGCAAAGACCCATCATCCTCCAATATCGACCAGTATTCTTACTTTTTATCTTCTACAAATTATACGAACAAATGATCTTAGACTGTATCTAATCCACTGTCGACAGAACAAGCTGGCTTTAAACCAGGTCAATTCTGCTACAGTCTGGTAAACCTGATGCAATTCATCAAGGACAAGTTTGAGAAGCAGCAAATTACCGTTCCAGTCTTTGTCAACCTTACGGCAGCATATGACACAGTAAACCATATAGCACTCCTTCTGAAGGTGGCTCAAACTAAATGGAATACCAGCACAGTCCACATCATTGAATCAATGTTTACCAATCGGCTATTCTTTGTAGAATTGGATGGCAGAAAAAGCAGAATGAGGATATAGAACAACAGCCTTCCACAAGGGTCAGTGCTGGCTTCGATGCTATTTAACAAATGACCAGCCGCAGTTCCTGAACATCTGCAGATGACCTGTGCATTTCCACACAATTGGACTCCTTCACTACCATCAAAGAAAGGCTTTCAAGTGCCCTGACTACCCTCTCCACATGCTACAAAAAGTGGTATCTCAATGCTAATCCAAGGAAAATACAGGTGTATGTCTTCCACTTGAACAATTACCAAACAAACAGAAAGCTAAAGATGAAATGGGGTGACAAAGAACTGAAAAATCATCCCTACCCAATCTATTTAGGTGTTACCCTTGACAGAATGACCTAGACAGAAAGCTCTCCTTTGAAGAGCACACAAATAAAAACAAACAAAGCAACCACTAAGAACAACCTTCTTGGCAAACTCGCCAACACCAGCTGGGGAAATGACTTTCTGACAAACAGCCCTAGCACTTCATTACTCTACTGCAGAGTAGGCCTACTGTTCACTAGTGTGGGCCCCATGCGCATAAGGTAAACTCAGAGCTAAATCGTCGTATTAATACTGATACCCTTAAATCAGCACCTCTACCACCTTTATATAAAATAGCCAGTTTTCCATCACGCCATATCTGAAGAGAAACGCAGGCAAAAACTAGAAAGAATAAACAATTAATGACCCCAGGCTTCCACTTTACAATCATCAGGAAGCAAGGCAAAGCCTAAAATCCCCCAAAAGCTTCGCGACAGTCAATGTTCTAGAATCAATCCGGGCAGCTGCTCACAGACTAGAGAAGTGGCGGGAAATAGCCATCAAATGAACCGCTGCCCAATCCAACCGAAGGTCTGCCCAGCGGAACAACCCTCACCAGAAAGGACTGGGGAAAGGTGGAAAAGCTGGAGACGACTGCCACCAACCCTGACTGCCCATGTTGGGCAACACACCCAATAATTGAACAATTCCTACAAGGGTGCCCACTGGGCCCTCATCGGTTGGATTAAGACCTCCGAGAGGCAAACAACAATGCCCTCCCATGGGTTTAATATTGGCCCGTTTAGATATGATAATGATCTAGAACAAGATTAGCGAGGCATGTCTTACACTGGTTTTAATCTGAGCATGTGCCAAATGTTCAGGAGGAGCATCACCTGGAGGAGACAGTGCTGGGTGTAGAGACTCCCTCCGATGGTGACGCTGCAGGAAACTCCGTAGACACCTGGGCCGGCAGAAACAACAGGACCAAAATAAATTGGAAGACTGAATGGGTGCCAAGGAGGACGACTCCCACTATGAAGATTCCCAAAGGAAAACTATCAACTCCCACTATGAAGATTCCTAAAGGAAGACTAGTAGCTCTGAAGGACAAGAAGTTTCATGAGGGTTGAGGAAAAGGACACCAGAGGCATTGATCCTCTCTGAAGAGGAAAGATTAGAGATTAAGACCAAGCTGACAAGCTATGAGAGTTCTGGAGGATGACCTCATGAAGGTTAGGATGAAGGATGCTATGGGCATCATTGATCCTCCTCCGAAGAGGAAGGAGGATTGACAAGCAACCTTGTGAGCACACTAAGGAGCATTAGGAGCCAGAGTGTCTGGAGGAGGACCTCCTGAAGGAAGACGCCTGAAGAGATCCTTGACAAAGTAGCAGATCTAGGAGTTCCCTGAAGATCTATGAAGTCCAGAATGAAGGACACCTAAGGCATTGCTTATCCTCTTCTGAAAAGAAAAAATTAGAACAAGGTTGATAAGCAACCTTGTGAGCATGGTCCGGAAGGTGACCTGAAGGCTGCAGCCTGATGAGATAGGTCCTCAGTAATTGCAGGTCTAGAAGTTCCCCACAGGTCAGATTAAAGGATGGCAAAGGTGACAAAGATCCTCCTCCGAAGAGGACGGATCTGGTGGACATCCTGAAGGATGGTGACTGGACTGCAGCTTATAAACGTTGTTGAAATTGCTCGCCCGATCTACATGGTCCCAGAAGATCAGGATGAAGGATGCCAGGGGTGTCAAAGACTTGATAAGATCCCCAAAGTAAATCTGATTAAACCAAATGGATACAAAAGGAAATACAAAAGAGAAGGGAATTACTGTACTTGGTACGTTGCTCTGACTGTCGATCCAAGTATGAAAAGATTACCAGACAACTATTCAATGCAAAGTATGGAAGAGCAAAGGGACAAAATTTTATGACATTCTTCCCCTCTAGATATAAAATTGGTAACATCACCAAATAAGTAATTAATCTCATAGGTATCAGTTCGGAGCCCTTGAAATCTGGGTTGATCTCTGTACTGGAGGTGATACAGCCTCTGTTCCAGAATCTCAGCTTCTGGGTGAAGTTCCATACCCTCCGGAAACTCTTGATGGGTCCCATACCTTCCGTAAACTCTTGACGAGTTGTTGTCGGTGACACTGGAGTGTGTGATTGTACAGTACAGCCTCTGGTGACAATGGAACATTAAGTAGTTCTTGATTTTCAGCAACAGAATAGTCCTTAGGGCATGGGGCCAAGTTACGTATGGAAACTGTTGACTCTCATCCGCTTGGATATCTAATGTTAGCATAAGTTGGGTTAGCATCTAATAGTTCAACCAAATCCACCAGGGGTTTATTTTTGCATGTTCTGACAAACCTCCCCAATAATACTGGTGCTGACAATATAAGCCATGAAGGCAAAGAGCTCCCAGAGAATGAGCGGGGCGGCAATCCAAAAAAGCGTTCGTGGGGTGCGACATTAACTGTAGTTGCCAGTTCATAAGGGATCTAAGTGAAAGTATCACATCAGTGAATACTGATTCCCAGTGTTGATTGAGAAGATTTTGGGACCTGAATGCCGGCTGGATTGCCTTCCATACAGTACCATTGAGGTGCTCCACTTGCCTATTACCGATTGGGTGAAAACGGGTAGTTCGGACCTGTTGCAACTCCCTTCTGAGCGAGATAAGTTTTGAGCTCACTGGACATGAATGAGGTTTGTTCATCTGAATGTATGTACTGAGGCATCCCACACAGGCTGAATATTTGTTCTAGGAAATTTTCCTCCCCGGAGGACTTGGTGCCTTTCCCGTCTTTGGTTGGAAAGGGCTTTTTAGACACCACCGTCTTTGCTGCTGTCTTGTTCGTCATGATCTTCGTTGGACGGGACTGTTAAGGAGCTGATGGTTCATAGGGCTTGGATGTCAAAGCTCTATGGAGGAGTCCTGGTGGGACTTTCTCCATCTCTGTGCAGGATGTTCCATGTCCTTTTGCTCAAAAAGAGACGATCCCTCTAAAGAGGAGTTCCTGAGCCATAAGGGACCTCCTGATGGAATCTTTTAGACACCACATCTCGCCGTTTCAAAATGGTGTTCGCCCATAAGTTCGAGACTTGATGGGCGAGAAACTCGGTGTGAGTGCCTGAGAGAAGGAAAGTTTCCATCACTTTCCTGGTGCATTCCTTGGAGAAATCCTTGGTTCGAACCAGGATTCCCAGGGTCCCCAACCACGATCAAGTCACGAAGTAGCCTGCATGGCATACTTCGTGGCCTTCTCCTGGTTGAGGATATCAGATGCCGAGAATGAGACCTGACGGCTGGAGAGCCTATCTAGAGAGACTCCCTTGGTGAGATCTTCCAGAGAGTGATGGAGAGGAAAAGCTGAACTAGGCTCGTCCAAAATCCCATAATATCTCCTCTGCTGGATGCTAGGAGGTGGGAGAAGCTTGGCGACAGAGCCGGAACGTTGGGAGGAGAAGAGCTTGGAGAACTGTTGGGTAATCTTAGCCCAGGCACCCTTCAGCCCTTGAGACCAGGGCAAGGCTGCACTGGTCTTAGAGGGCTTCTGAGTGCCAAATACACTGTCCAGGACTGTGTCTTTGCCCTCTCGTGGGGGATATTTCCGGGTTGGTAAACTCTTTGAGTACCCAGAGTAAGAACTTGCCAGAATGCATGTTCTGACTATTTTTGCTCCCCCTCCAAAGTGGGACTAGCAGCGAAGTCTCCTTCTTCCATCCCAGGGAGCTCCTCTCGGGGTGGGTCACGTGCATTCCTGGAGTGACTTGTGGGTTTCTGTAGGTCTGGAGGTCTTTGAAGTGGGCTTTGGGAGAGTCTTTAATTCTTTTGATTCCTTCCGAGGAAGGAGGTAGGACTCGAGCATCGAAGGCCGGATGGAATTCTCTCTCCTGACTTCCGTCGGTGGTGGAGAACTCAACGTGCGAGGAGAAACTTCCTCCAAAGGTGGAAGGGAGGAAGTCCGATCCTCGTACAACTCCCTCGGCAGAGGTGAGGGTGGAGAGTGTCCGGCAGAAGAGACAAGAAGGATACCTCGAAGGCTTAACAGGAGTTAGTTTCACCCTAAGGGATGTAACCGCATCTGAGACCCCTCTTTTCCTCTCTCTCTGGGGAGAAGAAGCCAAGGTTCCTCGCAGTAGGTCTACTGGTGCCGTTGGATGGAAGGTCACTGAAGAGCGAGATGACATGACAGTCCCGAAACCTTGCTCTACTGCTCTGACCATGGCATTGAATCAAGACTGCTTGCTGACGGATGCACTGTCAGAAAGATCTCCTGAAGGGAAAGGGACCGAAGGTTGGCTGCGAGGAGTTTTTACCGATGTTTGCGGTGGTGGGTCTGCCTTTTAAGATCGAATCTTCGGGATCCTGAACCCTTCTGTGTAGCCTCATTTCCCTTTCCCCGGTGGTCGTGCTGTAATGAGTTTGCGGGGAGGGGAATGGGGCAACGGTGACCTGTCACAATCTCTACTGTGAAGTTCCTTTGGACAGCGCGCAGTAAGGCACTGCGCAGGAGAGCGCTGGTGCACTGGAGAGCGCTGGCATGTAGGAGTGTGCTGGTGAGCAGGACTGCTCTGACGCACAGAAGAACGTCGCTGCTCATGAGAGTGCTGGCGTGTAGGAGTTCACCTGCACAGCGGAGTGCTGCCGAGCTGGCAAACGCTGGTCTTTAAAACGGCGAGAATGCGCTGGAGAGTGCCAGCAATCATTGGAAGGTGCTGACAAGCAGGCGAGTGCTGATGCACCGAAGTGATGATGCTTTGGGAAGCGTTGAAGTGTGGGAGGGTGCTGACGAGATCCTGGAGAGCGTTGACGCGCAGCTAAATGCTTCGAAGGTGAAGCATTAGCGGGCAGACGATGAACAGGAGACAGGAATGAAGAAGGCAGATCAGCAGGTCGGCGTGAAGTGTGGTCTGGAACAGGAATGTGCCCTTTGGAAGGGCGAACATCCATCAACGGAGAGCGTGAATGATCCACAGAAGAGTCCAAGGCCGAAGTCCAACGACTAGTGGCAGCATTGTCAGAAGGTCCAGGAATGGGCGAAGGTCGAGGGCCGGAAGACGACTGAAGCGAAGGCTCCTCTGCAGGTGAAGAGCCGAAGAGGTGCCTTTTCACCGATGGTGAAGGGCCACCTCTAAGGCGAAGCGGAGAGCAAGCTCTGCGAGACTGAAGAACGGGGGATCAGCAAGCTGACCTTTAGAAGCAGCAATTTTCCTCAGAGGAGTCTCTATGAGAGAACTCCTCCTCCGAGGAGAAACGCTCGCAGGAGAGACAGGTGAAAGACTTGGTTTTTCCTAGATGGATGAACAGGAACAGGGGGAAATTAGTTGGCAGCAACAGCTGGAGAATCTGCAGGGGCGTCGGCAGCAACCACAGAAGACGCTTCAGACACTACGACATCGAAACATGATAAAGAATCTAACTCCGAAGTTGACGACGGCTGTGCACTAGCACCATGAATGATGAAGCGTAGCAAGGAGTCCTTACAGGGTGGACCCAGAAGCCCCAGGGACAACCACACCTGTAAAAAAAAAGGAGACTGAGACGAGGCAACACCATCTCTTGAGGACCGGGGTTGGCTATAAATTAAAGGGTCTGCACTACTACTTGACAGTCTCCCAGAAAGACTGAACGAGCAGGAGGTTGGGAGGAAGTTCGAGAAGCAGAAGAAGAGGTCTTGGGTTTTTCCCCCTTTCAAATAAATCTTCAAAGGAGAAATATCCCGCTTTGACTTCTTCTTCTTCCGCCGTCGCCCAAACCTTTCCCACTGGGAGGCAGACCACTCCCGACAATCACCACACCTAGTATCACTATCACACCATTGACCTCTGCAGGCGGGACAAAAGGTGTGGCAATCACTGTCCACGGCTGACATGAAGTTACCACAGGGCCAACCTTGAAGTCCAGGGCAAGTACGCATGGTCACAGAAGTCAACACACACACTAATTAAAGAGAAAACAAAAACAAAAGCAATTAATGGCAGTCTAAAAATAGGCTTAGGATGAAAAATGGCAAAGACTAAATGCCATCTGAGCCAAGAGTGAAGTGAGCTAAATCACTGGTGTGTGAGCGAGAGTGGTAGCAAGCTAACCCCTCCCCCCCTACTCCCGCTATATAGTGGAATGGGTAGTTAACCCTCGCTAAAATTCTAATGGCTCGTCCTTTCAGCTTTGCTAAAAGTAATAAACCCTAATAGGTAGCGTAGGTTTGTATTCCAGTTACGGAACAACTAGAAAATATGGATAAGAAAGGTATATTGAAATAATAGCTACTTTCTCAGTTACAGTAAAGCTGTTGTAAGTAATGCTAACAATAATTCTTATTCCCTACTCTTGAAAATAAAATTTTACCAATGCATTTTTATAAGTTAGTGAGTGTACAGTAGTATACTGAATACTAATAACTTTTTTTTATTTCAGTCCATGACGTATATTGGGAGATAGTAAAGTTACGGCGTCAAATGGCTCTGGCTCGACTTGGATTCTAAAGAACTTTAATTGAGATTATCTAACGGGCAAAATATACGTACTTTGCTCATGAAAATCAATATTCTAGACTTTACAAGTGAAATAAACTGAGAAAAGTGCTAGAAAAAGAGACAAGTGTGCTAGAACATGTGTAAATAAAATGTACAAGATTATAGTGATTTTAGTTTAAGTTACTCATTTCTGTAGAACATTAGAGGTAATTTTTTTAGATAAAGGAATTTATGATCTGGAATGTGTATTATTTTGAAATGTAAATATGTCACTTAAGTTATAGGAAAATATCCCAAAATTTATTTTTGTCTAACATTTTGAAGTTTTGTAGCAGCTACTGTATATTGATGGAAATCAGCGAGTACTAACTAAATATACAGTAAGTACCCAAAAATTAAGCAGTTTAAAATATTCTATTCACTGTTGTGGAAAGAATCTAAAAATAAATAAATTTAGAGCCTCTAGTATTGGTGTTGAAGTAAAAATATACTGTGATAGTAATGAATTTTGTTAAATTAAAAATATCCCATAAATTATAGTTATAAAGGATTTTATTCAGTTTGAGAACCCACAATTTATGACAAATACTCGTAGTTTGGCATAGACTTCATGAGTTATGAACTCATATACTCATGAAGATTTATGTCGCATGAAGGTCACTTACAACAGAACTGTATCTGATAATTACCTTATATTTTTTTTTGTACCGGATAAATTTTTTATACTATATACCTAACAATATCTTGCTTGAATTTGAACTCCTTATATGCGTGATGTAGACTGATAACTTAGGAGGATTCATTATAAAGTTCCCATATTACTGTAGTTATACTATATCTAGTATTCACAGCTCCTGCTGGATGCCGTGAATTTAATCAAGAACATATTTTTAGTAGATGGCACTGAAACTGTATAGGGCCAACAATATGTATTTTTATATGAAACCGATTATATACAAAAACAGCTCTTTAAGTTCATATGGGAAATGTAACCATATATTGATATGCAATTTTTGTTTGTGTATTAAAATAAGTATATTTATATGGACAAATGACAAGATTTATATAATCTTGTTATTTTAACCTAAATTATGTTAGTCAGAGGCTACAAGTTAAAATAATTTCAATACAGCTACGTAAGAAAGTTATTGTAAATAATTCATCTTAAACAATGCTAAACTGATGTCATGAATATGGAATAATTTTATGAAAAAAAAGTGATCAAGTACGCAATGAAGCTCAACAAGCATAATTTCAATGTTCCTTATCTGACGTATATACACAAAGCAGCACTGGATGCATGAATATTTACGTGTAAATTCTTAATTTACAATAAATTCACAACTAATATATATACACAAGGTAGGCTTTATGTAGAGTATATCTGACATATAAAGACTTTATAGAGTATATCAGACATTCTGACATCCAAGTACTGTTTCTGTATACATTCAATAAGGCAAAATATTAGATTGGCTACACAGTCTAACCATATTTAGGCTGATCAATACTAAGTTTTATATATTACAAAAAATAGTAACTTTTGCTGATATTGACATGAAATTTTACTAGTTGAATTATTGATTAAATTCAAACCATTAAGCATAGTTTCATGAAAGACTCTTAACTCCAACAAACCTTTCTGATTATTTGCTGAATGTCTCAATAAAAGTATAAAAGGGTTAAATATGATTAATCTAAAGGAATTAAAAATTTATACATGGAGTTTGGGCAGATAAAAGGGGTCCAAATGTAAATTTTTATGTTCTTGAGATTTTACTTGCAACTAATTCGTAACATCTTTTAAAGAAAATTTTTATATGTAATTATAAAGAGCTTAAAATTTTGGATGCATGGATACATGCATTGACATTAGAAACATCATGGTTATACACTTTTATCATCCATCTCCATAATGTAATTTTTAAATAATTTTTTGCAACAACTGTCTTGTTAGATATATTGAAAGAAAAAAATTAATAATTTGTGGTCACATTAATATTTTGATGTTTAGAACGTTTCGTGCTATTAGAAATTATTGATTTTAATAGTCAATTTGATTATTTCTTATTAAAGAGCTTTCAATAATTAATCCTTTTAACATGAATTTGATATGCTAAGCATAGTGAATAAAATAAAGAAACCTCTGATACTGGCATACACAATGAAAAAATATAGAAACCTAATACATCATATCAAGCTAAATAACATCACAAAACAGTTTTGAATGATCTGAAAAGGAGTTTATGGGTAAATAAACCTACTATATCTCTCGAATACTTGCATAATGTATAATTTCCATTGTTATGGATTTGTTTATGTCAGGTGCCCATAGTTTTTCATAGATAAACTGTATCTGTATTATGTAGTGTCTTCCGTAAGTCTCTCTAAATGTCATAAATATTCGATACTCATTTTTTTTTAGCATTTGCAAAGTGGATCTCAGGTCGGGTGGCTTACACAGTTTCTGTATACAGTTATGAATATTCCTATGTTAAGAAGGAAAAGAGATGCCATATAAATTAATTTTACAAAACAAAATTTAATGGAAGTACACATTAGAATATACAGACATGAAATACATTTTAATTTTTATGCAACGTATAGTCTAGAAAGCTGCAGTTCTCTCAAGAGAGGGCTCAAGCTTATAGACCCGATAAGCTTTTTAAACCCAAGAAAAAATGCCATAAATAACTTTATTGTATTTTGTGTATTTATTAAAATATATTGTATATGCAGCTGTACATTTTCTGTACAATATTTTGTGTAAAGTAATACCCTTCAATATTTCTGCTTTAAAAACTATTTCTGGTGTAATTAAACAAGTTCTCTATTTCTTTGTTACAAATTTTTTCCTATACCTGAATTTGTTAAAAGAAAAAAAGTTGTAGGCGAGATTCAAAATTCTGATTGCTAAATAAATTGTATATTTGAACAAATTGGCTCATAGTTTAAAAGTCAATGACAAAATATGTAAATAATACTAACTTTTTAATCAGTACCTCCACTTTCACTGGGGTATATTACAGTTCTCCCCACATTTCCTTTCTCAATTCATGTTGCAAAAGTAGGGAGAAATTAGTGGTGATACTGTAAAATATTTTCACAATCATTTTTATTGTGAAATCCTACATTTTACTTTACTGGTAAAGTGAAACTTTTATGACTGAATACTGAGTGTAATAAAATATTTATAAGAATAATAGTTTAATTATCCTTCTATGCCATCAGGTTTCTTTCTAGATGAAGAGTAAGTATTTTGTACCAGAAGCCAATTTTTTAAAATATGGTACACTTGTATATAAACAATAATTATATTAAAAAAGTAATTTTTTATAAAATTTCTTATTTCCATCCTCACCTGATATTCATATTGCTTTTGACTCTGGAAGATTGGTATGAGATCGTTATCTCTTTAAGCTGAAAAATATCCCATTTTTTCCTTTCTTTGCCAAAGCAGGAACCTGAGTCTGGTTTCAAAGGGTCAGTTGTGTCCAACAACTCCTCACTCCTAGAAAGTGACGAGGTAACTCATTTAAAGATCATTCAGAATTCTATCTGGGCCAAGAACCGTGCCTGGACGGTGGCCTGATGAAGTGGAAGGGACTGGACTGTCTCCAATAGTTTCAGGGGAGCCTTCCGATGCTGCGCTAACCTTGGGCGAATGTAAGAGTCTGTACCCCCAAAGGTGCTTGTGCAGTCATAGCAAGAATGCTAGTGGACAGTCATCTTTAGACAATATTTCTTTGGCAAAGGGGAATCTGTATGATGAGATCATGGAGATTCTAGGCTAGTTCTATTCATCCTTGAGGAAGAAGCTTTCTTTCTGGATGGGGACCATGCTTTTTGGTTATCGTTCCCTCATGTTGGCTTCTAGATTCTCGGTGATCTGGAACACGCGAGATCTGAGGAGTTGGAGAGCATAAGGTCTCCTATGACAGCAAGTGCCCAATGAGGACTGATCATGTGGAAGAAACTTGACCCTTAGTCTACCTCACTGACCTAGGACATGGGATCATCCCCTGAGGATTGTGCACTACGAAGCAAGACTCAAACATCAGAAGACTGTACTGTACTTGTCCCAAGAGATGGGTGTACACTGTAGTGAGAGAGAATAGGAGCATGCTCGGGTACAGCGGATAAGTCCTTTTTGGGTGAATGCTCATGTATAGGTAGCCATGACAGATGAGTTGACAGCAAACTAACATTTGGGGGAGAGTACAGGACTGCTCTACCTAAGGAGTGTGCCTGACGAGAATCCTTTTCAAGAGAAGGAAATGCATATGGGTAGTAGAGTACATGCAAACAGTTGAATGTGTATGAAAAGGAGAGCACGCTTTAGCATGAGGTGATAATATCCAGCAAAGAACATGCGAGCTTGGTCAGAACTGTGTGTGCTGCATGGGGTGCTCGTGCACACATGGACAAGCGAGTGAATGGTATGAGTAAAATGTTCATAAACTCTTGCACATTCTGAATCTGGTGGGTATGCTCTAACAGGAACATGCAACCCCTAGACTGTGCATGAGACTCTGTGCGCTTAAAGGAGAACATGCATGCAGTAACATAACTATCCTTGGCCTTTAATTTGTGTGCTAATTGGAGAATATGCACCACCATTAAAGCAAGCAGGAACTAATTAAAGTGTGTGTACACGTGTCTACGAGAGCGTTCCCGAATAGGAGAATGTTCTAGTTCAGATGAGAGAACTCTTACTGAGTATCATGTAAACAATGGTGCTTATTTACACAAGAATGAATATCAAGATAATCGTGAGCATGATTCCACAGGTGAGCTTGCCACAGTCTTAGATGGTTCAGAATCCAATTATTAGTGTCTTGAAGCATGGGCTAATACATGCAGATGAATGGTTAGGCTTGGGAAAATGTGGCGTGTCAAAAGTGGGTCATGATCTAATGAATGCACACTAACAAGTGAGCGCATGCAGGCATGAACGCACTTTCACAAGACAGCTCAAGGTCTCTCGTAAAGATTAAAAGATCCTTTTCATGATCTGTGGTGACAAGATTTTGTATACCTGTAATTTTCTTCAGAAGAGGAGGGCATATGAATCCTCGATGGAGAGCTCGATCCCCTGGATTAGCTCTGAAGGTGCTCTCTTCTCTTGGCTTCTAGAGCAAGTATTACTGTACTCGCCTTCACTAGAGAGGATGAGGTTGATGGGATAATGCCTTGTGGAGAGGAAGGCCAAAAATGTCACTGGTGAGACTCGAGCCATAGACGAAGGAGCTGCAGAAGGTGAGGATCTATAATCAACTCCACCTTATGAGATCTTCGGATGACCCGAATTGTCATACATCAGCCTTCTTGTCTACTGGGGGCTGCATTAGGTGGGCCATGGAGGAAGACCTAGTCTTTAGAAGTTGCTAAGGCTAAAACAAGCTTCTTTGCTGATGCAATGCCCTCTAGCCCTAGAAAAGTTAAGATTCCTTGGGGCGTGGTCTATTGCTTGGCCATCACCTGAAAAGGAGGACTGTCTCAATTCGGATTAACGAAAGACTACCTGCCTCTTTACGAGCGGGCAGGACCACTTCTCTCAGAACTTGTCTTAATGCTAGATCTGTGCCACCGTTCTCCTTTTAAGGTTACATCTGGGTCGCAGTCCATCTCCGTCACCTGACTGAGGAGGGGTAAAGGAGGAGGTTAGGAAACTCAATTACCAGAAGTAGGAGAGGGGGGGTTTTGCAGATGTTTGACTAAGAGGAAAACTGCGCATTAGAATCCTACTTGGGTTTCTTCCTCCTCCTCTTGCCATACTACAGCAATGGAGTCATTCTTTACACTCCTTGCTGGGTGATTACTCTGCAGTCATAGCCCCAACAGGAGGCAAACAATGAATGGGGGTCCACTCAGCTTCTGAACATAAATGTTCCAGGACTGCTTGTCGATTTGTGGTTTCTCCTCCAACCAAAAGGCTAAGTTTTGTTGCACCGTAAGTAGGTCCGTATAACTCAGCGGCTTAAGTCAAAGTTACTACTCGGTGAGCTAGAAAGGGAGTGTGGCTCCCTCTACACTTGCCAGTAACTACTGACTACTGAAATTTTTACAGACAAGTTTCTAGCTTTGGAATCCTATTCCTAATAAAGAATGAAGGTTTGAATTCATATAGGAACAATCTTTGTCTAAATTTTCATACTACATATATAAAAAAATTAAAGGAATTCATCTAATGCAAATTCCTTAATTTCTCATACATAGTACATTCTTTGTTGATGGGATCATGGGGACTGATCAGATCATAATTCTGAACTAGATTGGGCAAATGATCTGCATCTGCATGGTAGAACATTTCAGCACTTAATGAGAACTTGAATTATCAACCTTTCTAAGTGGTGTATTCTAGATTAAAATTTATTTATCTTGCTCAAAACAAACTACGAAAATTGAAATGTATATGTCATAATGGAAGCAGTCTTTCTTGACAACTTGGAATAACTACAATACTGTATCAACGTCACAGCACACCTTAAATAACTTATTTGGATGTCTTTCGGAAATAAGTTGTCTTAAAGACTATATCTAAAGATACCTCACCCTTTCCCTCCTGTATATCTTCATAATCATCTTAATTACTTGAAAGATTGTCCAAGACATTCATTAATTTTCCTACCTCATATGAGAACTGATGTCCATATGATAAAGAGATTAGTTTTGTCAATCGAGATATTAATCTCTACATTTGCCCAGTACGAGAAAAACCTGACGAACTCGTGGCTAAGCTTGTAAGTAAACAATGCACACACCCATTTAATCATTGTGATACCAAAGAAGGTTTAGCTCAATCTTCCACAAAATTGAAAAAGAAAACATTTTGATCTAAGAAAATCATATGATTTGCAACACAATCCTCATAGCTATGAAGAGGTTGTTAAGTGATCTTTACTTTATTGAGAGGAGTGATAATATGATCCAGACAACCATATTAACACAAGAAATAAAAGGGTCTTAAGCATTGCAATCCAGTTGTCAAAAAAGACCATCAAAAAAGCAAGAATGAGAGGGTTTCACATCAGAAGGGTCTAAAGTAGGCAAGGGTGTGAAACAGGAGAAATGAGACCAGAAACATTCACCTTAATTCAAGATTTAATGGTCTCCAGAGATTCAAAAAACGAAGCTTTATTTTACGCTCTGATCTTTCAATCTAAGCAGTAAGGTCTTCACACTCCGCACAACAATTCTCTAAATCATAAAATTGTTCTTGGCTTGAGACAATAAGAATGCAGATCATGACCACTTTAAAGCAATTTCCTTCCACAACCTACACAGCAATTGCTAACAAATCCAGATGACATCTTAAAACACTGAAAAATAAAACACAAAAGGCCTGAAAATCTACTGTGCATGTCTTCTTAAGAGATTGAAGGCGATACAATAAGAGCTGTTATTGTCGGTACATGCTAGTTGGTCTCATTATTAGAGGCCTTATTATATTATAAGGCAAGAAAATTGGAATGTTTAAATTTCTAAGGGGTAACATTGACATACCAAACTTCCAGAGACTGAAGCAATATGAACATAAGGAGAGATTCATAGAAATTATTTCAGTACTTGCCAGAAAATTATGTACTGAACAGTCTTTCAATAAGTAAGCTCGTCAATGATGAAAAATAAAATTCTCACAAAGATGTGAGTTAACCCTTTGTTTCCTTTATTTAAAACTCTAGTTTTCTAAAAATATATTTCCCCATCAAGCAGAAACTGAATCTTTTTGTCTTTAGTGGAGAAACATAGAGCAAAAAATATCTGTAGCTACCATCATTCCCAAATCCGTAAAGAACCGAGGGGAAATACAAACTTCTTGAAACTGACCATCTTTCTACCAACAAGAACTTAATCTATTACCATTCCAAAATAAGAATTCACTCACTCGAAAGGAAATCTGGATAGACTGTTGATATTTCTAGCTCTTCTAACAACTTCAACAGCACTTTCTAGTCTCTGAGAAGGAGCTCTAGATTTTTTTTTTTGAGATCTAAATCATTCAATTGTGCTAACTCCATTATTCTTCATGGATACTATTTCTTTGACACTGAGTTCCTTATTTGTGAATACTTTGACCCATATTTATTTTGAATGATTTTAAAATGAACCAATAATTCAGATACAAAGCTGATGACTTTTCATGAATTTTAGTACCCTGGAAATCAAATGACAAACCTTTATTAGACAGTCCAATAGAAGAAATTCAAAATTTTCTTGACCCCAAAACTAGTGTCTACATGGAAAAAGTCAAGAACTTGGAATTCAAAGTCTAAAATCCCTCCTAACACTGCTATTCAACCACTTTTGGTACCAAGAATGTCCTATTCTAAAATCTTGGGAAGGTGACTAAATCCCTTCTATTGTCTCATTCAATAACACACATTTTGTCTTGCTAATATCAGTATTGTCTTGCCATAAAGAAAAGAATTTTGGTACAGTTTATTGGAGGGGATGCAACTTCAAATTCATTTGGTAACTAATCCTTAACTTGAGAACTGTAATAGCCTGTCATCACATGATCCACCATGTCTTAATAATCTCCAAAGTAGCATTGATCTTCCACAACCTATGCAAGTCAACAAACTGTTTTACGAGAGAAAAAATTTCACTATACTGTACTATCAATATTTCTTAGCCTTTGTCTAATATACTACTAAATTCAGAACACAAACTTTTTGAATATTTAAACAATTTACCTGGGCTACGTTAAGAAGGGGAAGTTTGTGTTATTTTCCAGTAGTCCAAAGTAACTCTTTCCTTACTTCCTTTTTGTATATTTATAGTAGCATAGATTCTCCTCATCAAAGAAAAAAAAACAAAAATCTTAAAGGAAAAACTACTAATACACTTTGTAAATGGAATTTGCATATAATGTATTTAAATCATAGCCTTTTACTAAAATTAGCTTATATGCCTTTTAATCTATACTCATACCCAAAATAAAGTCTTTTTGAAAAAGGGTGAACAGAAAAAACAGACAACCTTATTAGTTGATATGATACTCAATCAACCACTTTAAAAATACCATTGCTAACATAGACATCATCCGAAAGAACAATAAAGAGTCAAGATGGCAAAGGTTTGTTTACCCAATGTGTATTGTTTCGCTTATCTTAAATAGAGGAAACAAAGGGTTAAGCCTCAAGATTTTTTTAAATAACTGAATAGCTTTTTCACTGATAGAATGAACAGCACATAATTTTCTGAAAAGTTTCCCTGAAATACTGAATATTTAGTCTGTGACAATTCTTCCTTGATGCTATAACCACAGCTGTAGCATTTATACAGCCTTTCACTTTCCTATAACAGCCAACATCAATTGATCGACAAATTTGCAAGCAAGATACAATATAAAACATTTGGTAGGCAATCATCAAACTATAGTTTCAATAATAATCAGGTATTTTACCACCAATTCATTGGTATAAAATGCCATTATAAAAATAAAATCAAACTTACTGAATGAAAAATTCAAAACAAACCATCATCATCATCCTCTGGATCATCATAATTTGATGCGAGAAAGGCTTCACCATCAGTTTCCTCATCTTCCTCTTCATCCGAATCCAAAATGTGTTTTGAAAGATTAGTATCACGGTAATTACCAACAGGATTGGAAGGGAGCGTTGTGATTCCCGATACTTTGTTGGGGCGTGCAAGACCCTCTATTGTGAGTTTCAGCTCTCTCTCCTGTAAAGAGAAAATAAAATATCTGTCAGTTTATTTTGTAATAAACTTTTATTAGGATATGTTTAGTGGAAGAGAATATCGTGAGATCTTTAAAAAAAAAAATATTGCATGAAAGATTACACTATCATCACCCCACAATAAATCCTTTGAACAATTTTCACAAGATATAGTGAAGGCAGAAGACATCCCCTATATGGTTATAATCACAACTACTGTAAAAAATTTTAGAACTTTCTAAAACATAAAATCAAATCTAGAGGACGTGACGATTAGAGAACTGAAAGACAAAGAAAAGACAGCTTAACCATGAGGTGGTATATTGCCATTTACTGGCCATATAAGCTTATTTCTACACTAGAGGGGCATGGCCATTACAAGGAAAGATAATGGGAACATTTTTAGTTTTAGAGTAGACACAGACGTCTAACCAATTTTGAAAAAGAAGTAATATCAACACCACGGGTGTTTTATAGAAATATATATCAAAGTAAACTGAGGTGCTCATGAGGAAATACTTCAAACAAAACTCTAAAGCAAATATTTCATAATGTAAACAAATTCATACTATAACTATTTTTCTGTATGAAATTCACACACAAGTGATTTTGACGAAGGAAAAATCTATTTCTGGGCGAGGGACCTGTGTCGCCCAGTGAAATGCTCCTTAAAGCACCATTTCTAAGGTATAAATACTGCTAAATATACCCGAGAAAAAAGTTGCATGGAATGCCAGGAATATACCCAGCTTGCTCACCCTTATAGGGTGTCAGTATAATAACGGGGGCGTGTGAAACCACTACCAGAGGTCCCTTACCAATTAGTCTTCTCCTTCCTCAACACCCCCGTTACTACAAGGTGTCGTTCTCTACAACTATTGCCCCCCCACCACTACCACTACCCATCCTTCTCCCATCATTCCTACTAGCACCCCAAGCTTGGGCCAGCCTAGGGTGAGGAAAAAGGGGGGTGGGTTCATTGGGCGACACAGGTCCCTCGCCCAGAAATAGATTTTTCCTTCGTCAAAATCCCTTTTCTGGGCTCAACAAGTGTCGCTCTGTGATATAGTAACAGAGAATTGGTCCCATAAGCTTGGAAATACACAAAAAGTTAAGGAACTGAATTAAAAATAGAAAAATTTAATTAAGTGTGTTTTACTAATAATCCTTAATATACCAATCTCTTAAATACAACCCAAATAAAGGTCAATGTTAAGGTATGGGGAATAGGCAAGGCAGGTGTCGCCCTGCTCCTTATTAGGAGACAAGACACTAAGAGGAAAAAATATATATGAAGATAGGACCCTGTTATAAAGGTTCTGTTATATCTGGAGGAACCACTATATCTTTTTAATTCTTCAAAAGTCATGTGACGAAAATAATTGACTGATGTTGCTACAGCTCGGATATCATGGGCATGTGGGACAGATTCCGGCTTGGCTCATTTAATATAATAAAGAATCTATTGTCTGATTCCTTTCAGGGAAATGGTTCCTCCATCCTCTCTAATAAACAAAGGTCCTGTAGACTTTTAAGAAGTTCTATTCAAATAGGCTTTCAGTGTTAATTGGGCACAGAGATAGATCCTGTGGAAGTGCGACAATCTTCCACGGGGACCATCTATTCTGTGGATCCTCATTCTTTTCTAAGAGTTTCCTATCTAGAGAGAATAAAATTCTACCAGAAGAAAGAAAATCAATATGATTTGGTTCTCTAGATAATGCTGAGATTTCAGATATTCTGGCTCCTGAGGCTAAACTTATTAAAAATAACGTCTTCCTAAGAAGCGCTATATAAGTGCAGGAGTCATTATCAGTGTCAGAAACTAGATCAAGGACATCATTTAAAACCCAGGAAACTGCATGAGGGCGAGTTACTGGTTTTAGTCTAGCACAGGCTCTCGGAAGACGAAAAATACGAATCCGTAAGATTAATATTGAACTCGAGCTGAAATATTTTCCTCAAAGCAGATTTAATTATGGTAATAGTATTATTGACTACGCCTCCTTCAAACAAAGCTCTGAAAAAGGTAACTGCCAGATTCGTAGTCATCGTCCGAACCTCTGAGTCTTCCAGAAATTTGGCTAAACTCCTTACATCAGAATCATATTGCCGAAGGGTAGAATCTCATATATCTGACACTAGGAACAATGTGTTAAGAGGGTCAATCTCAGCATCTCTTTGTGCTGCAAATCTCATATAGTCCATAAAGTGAAAGCACTCTGAATTCGTGAGGAAGCTGACACACAGTGAGTGGGTACCATCCGTGCTAACTTTGGTTCGGGAATCCGCTGAGGTCGGAGTCCTAGCTCCACCAAGAGGGGAAACGAGCTGCACTGGGCCAATTGAGGGCTACGAGGGTAATCCGACCTTTGAAAGTCCTGAGCATGTCCAGGACTTTCATTAGCATGTTTATAGGTGGAATCAGGTAAATCCTCCGTCAGTTGTTCCAATCTATGGACATGTCGTCTGTGACATAAGCCGGCGGGTCCAGGTTGGGGGCTACATGACATTGTGGCATGAGGTTGGATTCCGTGGCAAATAGATCTACTTGGAGACCAGGAACTTGTTGGCAAGTCCAATTGAATGACTTTTTGTCCAAGGACCATTCCGACTCCCACGGAGGTTCCCTGATAGTTCATCCTCAACCACATTTCTTACTCCCGCCAAGTGAACAGTTGACAGGTGCCAATGGTTCCCTGTTGCCATTGAAAAGATAGCTACCATCACTTGATTTATGTGACTTGATTTGGAACCTCCACTGTTTATGCAGTGGACTACCACTTGGCTGTCTGCTATTATTAGACTGATATGTTGTTTCTATGACGGGGAAAGTCGTTTTAGAGTCAAGAACAATTCCATGACTTCTAGGATATTGATGTGTAGTTGTCGGAATGTCACTGTCCACAACCCCTGGACCTGTTCGTATTGGGAATAGCCTCCCCAAGCACTTAGAGAGGCATCTATATGGACCACCAATGTTGTCGCTGGGAATCGTAAAGGTACTGAGCTTGCTAGGTTTTTGACCTTCGTCCATGGTTGAAGTCCTTCCATAGTGTTGGTGGAATCCGAGAAATTTTGTCTCGCTCTTTCTCGTTTGCTTTGGACCGCCAAACTCGATTGATGTCTTTCAGCTTGACTCTCAGTAATGTGACTATTACTGAGGCAAACTGGAGTAAGCCTAGGATTCTTTCTTGGTTTCTCCGGGTTGTTAGTTTGTCCTTGAGAAATCCTCTTGTGTTTCTTACTATCTCTATCCTCTTCCGTGGTGAAATCGACCGCTTGTGTGTAGTCAGGATCCATTATAGACCTAACAACTGGAAGTACGTTGCTGGAGTAAGACGGGACTTGTGTGTAGTCAGGATCCATTATAGACCTAACAACTGGAAGTACGTTGCTGGAGTAAGACGGGACTTATTGAAATTTATTTGGCATCCTAAGTATTCCAGAAATTTTATTACTTTGTCCGGCGCCTTGTGGCATTCCTCGACGCTGTTGGCCCAGATAACTGTATTCCTTGATTCCTCATCTCTTGGACTACTGTCTCCGCCAACTTAGTGAATATCCTGGTCGCTATGTTGAGTCCGAACGGCATCACTTTGAAGGTGTAAGCCCGTTTGCCTAGCTTGAATCCTGGGAAAGGACAAAAATGTCATGCTATCGGAACATGAAAATAAACGCCTGTAAGATCTATAGAGGTGGTGACGGCCCCACGGAGACATAAAGTCCTCACCTGTGAGACGGTCAGCATATGGAACTGGTCGCATTGAATATATGTATTCATATGGGACAGATCTAAGTTACTCTTTGTTTGTCAGAGTCTTTCTTTGGCACCCTGAACAAACATCCTTGAAATTTTAAGCATTTTACCTCTTTTATTGCTCTCTTCAGAAGGAGATCTGTGTAAAGTGTTAAATCTGCCGTTGGAATCTGATAAAAACTGGTTGTTGGAGGGGGCTTTTTCATCCAACTCCACCCCAGACCTTTCGTTATGATGCTGTATGCCAATTGCTGAACGCCCAACGGCTTCGAAAGAGGTACAGCCTTCCTCCTACCTGGGGAGTCTCACTGGTTTGCAGAAGGTCTGCTTCCACGGCTCCCTCGAAATCCTCTACCTCTAGCGGAAGCTCTTCCGCCGCCTCTATGCAGGAAGGCTCCCCTAGCTCTACTACCTCTCGCATGCCTATTATATCCGTGAAACACTTCCTGTGTTTCGAAGGAAGGATGATACGCTGGAGACGCAATACAGTAAACGGAGTAGTGGCTGAATCGGTTGTGGAGGTGGTTGGCTTACCCACACATATTGATTTTGTGGCTGGGTTCTTGAGGTGGAAGGCTGGCTCATCTGGGATACTGGCATTGCCTGTAGCACATCTTGAGCCTGTGGCCCTTGGAAGGACTGAAACTTCCTTGGTCTTTTCCTGCCTCGTGATTGTGGTCCAGTGGGCTCGAATTTTCTTTTAGGAATTAGACCCCACCGAACTCTGAGGCTCTGGTTGACTCTAGCTGCTTATCCGAGGACGCTATTTACCACGTCCTCCGGGAATAAGTCCACTCCCCAGATAGAGGCCTTAATTAACCTGTTAGGCTCATGCCTAATGGAGTCCTCAGTTAAGACGTGCTTCCGGCAATTGCGTCGGACCACTGCAAAGTCATATGTGTCACACTGTAGTGTGTGAGGCAAAGACTTTGTTAGGATTTTAAAAAAGTGGCTCCTCGCGTAGACTAACGAAGTCATCTCCCCCATCGTGGCTGAGTTGATAGATCTACCCATCCTGGTTCTTGCACCGTATTCTATTTTAGTCAGAGAGTCTGGAAGTCCGGGGAGTGATTCACTAAACTGTGTGATGGCACAGTCCTAATTCAATGACCCTGCTGTGAAAGTAGCTGGTGCATCGATCCAGCATTCATGGTCTCCTGGGAACAACAGGGAAGTTAGTTCCGTATTCCTTAGTTGCGGCATGGGCTTGCCTTCCATAGCCACCTGTAAGGTAAGGTCTACTACTTTGGTGGTACATGGTGTCGGGGTTTGCCCGTCCACCTTGAACATAGTGAACGTACAGTGAACCCTCGCTACTTCGCGGTTCGACAATCGCGGATTCACCACTTCGCGGGGTTTTCCCATAACCCATATATATATACATATCGCGGATTTTCCGGAAAATTCGAAAATACCGCGAAATCTGAAGATAACCAAATACGATATTTTGTTACCTGTAATTCCATTAATACTGTAATTAGTAATATCTGCTCTTACTGATTGTTCATTGCATTACATATGATATATAATTCAGCACAGAAAGAAATAAAACACGAAAAGAGAATGTGATCATACGATAATTCAGTACGTAGTAAAATTAAATCGAACATGAAACGCAAATCAGATGCAGTCATACCATATTAGAATGGTGTGTACTGTAATGGATGTGCTTCTTTTCCATGAATCTTTTGTATGTATACGTACGTAGTACAGTACTGCATCCAATAATATTCTTTGTTGCAAAAATCACATTTCGAATAAGTACTGTAAGCGTACGAGAGAGAGAGAGAGAGAGAGAGAGAGAGAGAGAGAGAGAGAGAGCGTAAAATAGCGTACGTACGTAAATTTTTATTATTATTGTTATTATTATTATTATTGTTGTTGTTGTTAATAAAATTATTATTGTTATTATTATTAATCATTATTATTATTATTATTACTGTACTGTACAGTATTATTATACTGTACAGTATTATTATCATTATTTATTATTATTACGGTACCCTTGTACTTAATCTACGTACGTTCAGTATGCGCGGGGCATCTTCTATGAGTAACCAACGCACCATGTACTGTAAGACGGGTTGTGATTGGTTCAAGCGCTGACAGATGACGAATCAAAACTCAAGTTTTGTTATCTAGCCTGTGATTGGTGTTTTGCCCGCATCTTCAACTTCCAGCATCACAGTTCTCGCGGGTCTGCATCGTTCACTTTCTCTTTCCGCGTATTGCTGAGTAGACGTTCTTAACTTTGTGAAGTTTAATCTGTGCTGTGTGCGACTGTTTTAAGTTGAACTTTTTGTTGAACTTTCTGTTACAATGGCTCCCAAGCGTTCTGCTTCTAGTAAGGCTGGTAGTGAGCCTAAACGCCACCGAAGAATGATGACGATAGCTGAGAAGGTTACGCTTCTCGACATGTTAAAAGATGGTAGAAGTTACGCGGCCGCCGGCCGCCATTTTGGCATCAACGAATCCACCGTTCGCTACATCAGGAAGGACGAGGCGAACATTAGAAAGACTGCTGCAATCACCTTTAGCAGATCAGCGAAGCGAGTCGTTACAACGCGTAATAAAACGATCGTACGCATGGAAGGTGCTTTAGCTGTGTGGATTGCCGACTGTCGGAAGAAGAACATAGCGTTGGATACGAACACCATCCGAACAAAGGCTTTGAGCTTGTATGAGAATTTTGCGGCAAAGGAACCTCATGACGACGATGGCGACCATGCTGAAGAAGATGATGATGTAGATGATCCTCAACCAGGGACCTCCACTGATTCCCAGCGTCAGAAACAACGTTTTTCCGCCAGCAAAGGATGGTTCGCGAAGTTTCAGAAACGCTTCGCCCTGAAAAGCGTTTCCCTGCATGGGGAGTCTGCTTCCGCTGACACTGCCGCTGCTGAAACTTACGTGAACCAGACTTTCAAGAACATTATCGCTGAAGGTGGATACAAGCCGGAACAAGTGTTTAATATGGATGAAACCGGCTTGTTTTGGAAGAGAATGCTGTCGCGAACTTTCCTGTTCAAAGAGGAAGCCAAAGCCTCTGGCTTTAAGGCATTCAAGGATCGCGTTACCCTCCTGATGTGTGGCAATGCTGCTGGATTTTTGTTAAAGCCGGGGCTTATTTATAAGTCGAAAAATCCTCGCGCTTTGAAAAACAAAAATAAGAATCTCCTTCCCGTGTACTGGATGCATAATCAAAAAGCATGGATTACGAAGATGCTGACCTCCAACTGGTTCCACCAGTGTTTCATCCCGCAAGTCCATGAATATCTCTTAGAGAAGGGCTTGCCATTCAAGATCCTTCTCCTTATGGATAACGCTGGTGGACACGCAACTGACCTGTCGCGTGAGGGCGTTCAGGTTGAGTTCCTGCCACCCAACACCACGTCATTAATTCAACCAATGGACCAGGGGGTTATCAGGGCGTTCAAGGCCCTCTACACGAAGAATACCTTGGCGGACCTCGTTGCGTGTGTGGATGCTGCCCAAGATGACGAGGATGAAGACTTCAACTTGAAGGCGTACTGGCGGCAGTACACCATAGCCACGTGCCTGCAGAATATTCAAAAGGCACTTCAAGAGATGAAACCTGCAACCGTAAATGCGAGCTGGAAGAAGCTGTGGCCCGATATTGTTTACGACGACAAGGGATTTACTCCGTCGGAAATCCAACACTCTGCAATACGGAAATCTGTGCAGTTGGCTGCCATAATTGGGGGTGACGGGTTTGGCGACATGACGACTGAAGACGTCGACGAGTTGTTGGACTGCCATTCCCAGCCCCTAACTGACGCAGACCTCGAAGACCTGACGAAATCGGCAAGTGAGGAAGAGAGTGAGGGTACCCAGGAAGAGACCCAAGAAAATGTAGAAGAAACGGGCTTAACATTAGAACGGCTCGCCAAGTTCTGCAACCATATGAAGGAGGCGAAAGAAATGTTGCAAGAGTGGGACGAGGATATGGTTCGCTCGATGCAATTCTGCAACAAGGTCGATGACATCACGACTCCCTACAGGATGCTCTTGGATCGAAAAAAGAAGCAGCGGCAACAACTTCCGATCACAATGTTTTTTCAGCCTCGCAAAAAAGAGCCAGTTCCTCCTGCTAGTACGCCTTCGGAAGAAATTGAAGAAGTTGAAGAGGTGTCCCAGGAAAAGACACCTCCGTCTGAAGAGACGTAAAATACTACCATTGACTGCACAGTAGAACACATCATCAGCTTCATCATCATCATTTCTACTGTGCAGCAAATTCATCGCCATCGTCATTCAAGTTTTTCTTGAACTTCTTTCGTGGTGAGTACAGTAACAATCTTTATTTTTTACTTTAACCTGTTTTATAGTTTAGTAATGTACGTACTGTATGCATTAAGTTAAAGGGAAGGTTTTAAAAGTCTACATGTTGTAACCTATCATATTTTTTTTGTTTAAAATTTACATTTACGTACGTAAAACAATCTCTCTCTCTCTCTCTCTCTCCTCTCTCTCTCTCTCTCTCTCTCTCTCTCTCTCTCTCTCTCTCTCTCATTGTTTTCCTGCTTTGCTACGTACAAGTACTGTATAATTTATATTTGTAAGGTAACATATTTTGTAAATGCTTTGTACTGTAAATACTGTATGTACTGTATCATTATTTATCACTATCATCATGTGTGTTAAATGCCTTGTTTGTTCTGAGCGTGGTTGTTTACTGAGCGTACACGCCGTCGTTTCAGGCGGCGTCATAAAGAAAAAGATTTCATTTGGAAGTCCTAAGAAAAATACGTAAACTAAAACATTGGTAATAAAAAAATCAACATACAGTACTGTATAATCAATATAATCGATGCAAAAACTAACCATACGTACATATATGTGTACACTAAATGAGTTTGTTTCTTCATTATGATCAGAGATGAACGTAAACAAAACATTGGTTGCCATTTTTTATCGTGCTTTTTAGGTGTTTAGGAAACACATGATATAAAATCGCCTTTAATATTTGTGCCTGTTTTAGTTTAGGGTGCTGTAGTACATGCATTAAGTGTTCTGTACATTACAGGGTGTAAAGGGTGGTTTGTTAACAGTACTACGTACAAGGGAAGGTTTTAAAAGTCCGAATATACATGTTAAATAAATAGGTAAATATGCTGTCACTACTTCGCGGATTTTCACCTATCGCGCCCGCGTCTGGAACCTATCTACCGCGATAAACGAGGGTTCACTGTACCCTTATGAGGGGTTAACTTAGTATTGACACATTCCCATTCATTTAAAGTCCGGACCCAGGCGGACCGAGCTTACTCTTTTGGTTAGATAACGGTTTCCTTGGGAACCTTGTCTACCCTTATTAGCTCTTCCACTGACGGGTGCTCGTATCAAGGGAAGGGGAATTGTAAACCGGGCGGATAGCATTCAAAATCTTCTACCGGACGGGGACCATCTCCTGCTATTGTCAACATGCCCTCTGAGAACGGGGCATGAAGAGCCAATCGCCACGGGTAGTTCTAAACAAACGCCGGGAGCTTTGACGCGTCCGGAACCACAAACTACCGTTGTTGTGGTAGTCCGGACCGCAAGGATTTTCTATCGGATTTTCCTGATTTTGCAGTCCCTGGCCCAAATTGTCCATAAACTGCAGGCGATCAGCAATTGAACCAAACTGGACTATACTACTCAATCTCTCCATGAGCTGGCTCGAGAAGGCCACCGGATCGAAAGCAAGTTCCGACGTCTGCCCCTTTGAGCTTCTTGCTCTCGACCCTTGATGTGGAGGATTAGTCCCTGCCGAGTCCGTCAGTAGCTTAGAAGCTGATGATGGTCTGGTTGGGAGTGGTTTGGGTAGCCTAGAAGGCTTGCCCGCTTTGGGTAGGGCCTACCTCATACGTTTTACCATAGGGGCCACTGAGCATGGCACCCGGCATGAGATCGGCAGACCTCATGCCCACACGACTGCTGCAGCACAGCAGTGCATGCTGTCTCCTGACAGCGTACCACCTGTAAATCAATTTGATACATGAGTATCATACTTGATTTCGCTGGAAAATCCAGTGACATATATAGTTAAGTTAAATCCGCTGTGTTTAGCTCAGCGGAGTCGTATTCTTTCTTACTATTTTACAATAGTACCCTAATATTCTGTTTTCCTTCTTCCACCATCTCCTGTCATCCAAAGTATTGTCATTACAAAGAGTTGAAACGGGCAGAAACGGTGGCTGTATTAATATTGGACCAGTCCGCCGTCTCCAGAGAGAAAAATTCTACAATGAAACTTCTCTCAACCTTCCATACCCTTACCGGAGTAGGATGTATGTATTGATAAAGAAAGGTTGGGACAAGGAGATACAAGGAAATCAGAATTAGGGACACCAATACTGTTGCCGGAATACCTGGTTGGAAGTATGAATTCCTACTGTTGTAAATTCGGCCCGTAACAATATAAATTCAAGAACTACTAAGCTCTGTCTGTAACCCTCTTCCCAGAACAACCATACCGTAAATATCCTGTTATATAAGGGATCAACCTACGGGATCAGAACAGGGTAAAAATTTATCTGAATCCGATCAAAGAAACATAGTAACTATCTCATGGATACGATTTCAAGTCATCTCGGCCCTCACGGGGCGTAAGAATATCGAAGATGGAATTCCGGGAATAGGGGAATACGCAGTACATAGCAAGGCTCATACTCGGTCCGGCTCGTCTGGTGGCCATCCATGACTAACCGAGGAGAGAGCGCTATTTGTATCGACTCACAGATCGTGGGAGCTATCTCTCTCTCAGCTTTTTCCCTTCTCTCATAAGTATATAACTCAAGCCTACTTCCAGAGGTTAGGGTGTGGCGACTAAGAATTCCACCGAGGTGGGTACAGGGGGAGGGAGACAGCCGAGTAAGATAATTTGGTATATGAATATAAAATTAACTTGTGCCGGGAACCCCGGCAAAATACTTAAAGAAATTAAATTCCGCCGTGACACCCAGCAGAAAATCATGCGCCCTAAAGCTAAAGGAAATAATACGTAATACTGTAGCATTAAAAAAAACATGTTACCCCTCTGTCATGTAAAGGCAGAGCTAAAATCAATCAAAACGCGTTCCTATTCCCCGTAAAATCTCCCCCCCCAAAAAAAAACCATGAATTCTCGCGTGGAAGGCTACCGACCGAAGCCGCACACTGCTCGGTCAGGTAGGCTAACTAACACTGTCCAAATAGCCTAAATAAAAGACAAAATCATGCCAAAACATTGAATTAGATATCCAGAACACAAAAATAAGACTGCAATTAGTATGAGGAACTAATTGAAAGTCTTACAAAACAAAGAGATCACGAGGAAGCGACACCAAATGGCCGCATACACACCCGTAAGGGAGCGTCAACAAAGCGGCTGAGAGAAAAACCAACAAGGTTATTAAATGAACGTGTGTCGCTACCTAGAAATCCCAAACAGACAAATATAATACAGTACTCAACTTGGGAGCAGGGATCTCCAAAACGTCCGACACCTTTAAAAACACAAAAGAACACAGAGCTATGAAAAACACGTCTGAACGTTCACAGGTGCTTAGAAGGAATGGTGGGAGAAGGATGGGTAGTGGTAGTGGTGGTGGTGGGGGGGGGGTGCAGTAGCTGTAGAGAACGACACCTCGTAGTAACGGGAATTGTTGAGGAAGGAGAAGACTAATTGGTAAGGGACCTCTGGTAGTGGTTTCACACGCCCATGTTATTATACCGACACCCTATAAGGGTGAGCGAGCTGGGTATATTCCTGGCATTCCATGCAACTTTTTTCTCTGGTATATTTAGCAGCATCTATACCTTAGGAATGGTGCTTTAAGTAGCATTTCACGGAGCGACACAGGTTGAGCCCATAAATTACATTTTAAATATACTGAGAATATTAGGAAATACCAATAATTGACTATGAAAAAAGATGATTTTTATAAACTTCATTAGTTTGGCAGTGTAGCATCAACAGCATCTGATAATATGCGACAGGCCTACGTTACAATGACTTAAGTGTTTACATCACTGAATTTTCATGCAATAAGACTCCTACATGTCAATCGATTCCTAACCTTAAAAGAGGTGCCAGATTATTCATCGACAAATTATCGATGGTGGACCTGCACTATGAAAAAGAGAATATAAAATACAAATTAATTCAAGATGATAATCAAAATAGTGAGAAATGAAAAGGCAAAACAAGGGATGGTCTTGAAAATAAAGAAAACCGTAATTGCTGGCATACATGGTAAAAGAATTTTAAGAAAGGAAAAAATTAAAACCAAAACAAATCAGAGAGAGGAGACATCCCCTTTTTTGTTTCATTTGTTTGATGTCGGCTACCCCCCAAAATTGGGGGAAGTGCTTTGGTATGTGTATGTATGTAGTACCTTATATGGTTAAGATATATGTTGCATTTAGCCTACAGGCTGCAACACTGGTTTTGGTTATGCAAAGATGGGATGATAGATTGATTATGAATTTGGATGTCCATTCAACAACCAAGACTGCAAAATAGTAGTAGTGGGAAAGGTGGTAAAATGAAAGGCTAAAAAAGAAATGCGATTAATGTCAGTGATTCAAGGACACCTTTTCTGGACAAGGCTTGCTCATTACATCTGAGAGTAGTGCTGTAACTACTTTAGAGTTATTAAAAACCCTAATTAAAGATAGCACACTTATCAGGATTCTTTTAGTCGTTTTTTTTATAGATTATATATATATGTTTTAATGTTGTTAATGTTTTTAAAATATTATATTTTAATTGTTCATTACTTATATTGTTCAATTATTTCCTTATTTCCTTTCCTCACTGGGGTATTTTTCCCAGTTGGAGCCCTTGGGCTTATAGCATCTTGCTTTTCCAACTGGGGTTGTAGCATCATCCTTAAAATCAATACTAACTACACCAAGATTTTGTTGCAGAGAATGACATGAAATCTGACTAAGGCAAAGACGATAGAGATGTTGTGAGGAAGTACTAGCGCAGCTTTAACCTCAAGAAAGCAATTTACATAATTCATGAAGCTTGGGAATGTGTTTCAGAAAAGTGCATTCAAGGATCTTGGCGGAAACTGCCCTAATATGCTTACGGAATTTATTGGATTTTTATTGTGGAGGAGCCATTGACTTCAGCTTCCTCATCATCTCTGAGATCACCAAGGAAGCCTCGTCAAACGATACTTTATGAGTCTTATTGTAAAGTCGTCTTTCCAAGGATTTTCTTTAGAATTTGATAATGAGCTCCCTGATTTGGCAGCTCAGGAATCTGATCTAGACAATGCATATCACAATCATCATCACTGTATGCCTCCTCCTCCTCTTCCTCACCATGTATTATTATAAGAAAACCTTGTTTCATATCTGTGAATTTTGTATATAAGACTGTTTTTGGAAAATAATTGCAAATAAAAAGTTGACTATTTCATTCCACAGTGTGCCTCCCTTTCGGGGAAAAGCTTTCATCCACCATGCACTGTCCAGGCCTTATCAGGCTACTCATCCCCATGATGGGCTGATGAAAAGTTCCTAATTATATCCCTCTACCCTTTATAGGAAAGGAGACATTTTCAGGAAAGAAAAATAACCAACCACATGTTCAAGGGGGACTTCCTACCCACAAATGGAAGTCTTTCTATTTCAAGAGACAGAAGTTTTGTACACACATAGAAACATATTAAAATTTTAAAATTATATTCGTATTTACCATAGCTATACAGTACAAACATTAGTCCTTTAAAGTTAAGCCATGTACATTGACCACCCCTCTCAATCATGAGCTGAAGGTAAAAAGTGAAGGCTTTGAAATGAAAGCGGGCAGGACAACTCAGTCGCACTCACAACTATATATGTCCTTAAACACACCGTTAATGATTTTAACAGCAATTCCAACATTGAAAGCATTCACTACTTTATCTGGACTGTACTTATAAAATTTGTTATATTTAACAAAAAAAATATTACATAGCAATAAAAGTTCTCCAAAAATCATGCTAGCTTCAAACAGTGATGAATACATTAGAATAGACTGGCATCATAAATTCAAAAGGTAATTCATGATAGCATCATTGACTAAAAAAATAAAGTAAACTTTAGGAAATAAAAAAAAAATAAAAATACTGTAAAAGACAATTCTTATAAAAAAAATTTCTTAGTACTACCTTTTGGATTATGTCAAGGCTATATTTCTACAGATATTCATTAAATGTCCCTACAAATACTATTTTTATTTCTAATAAATGGCTACCCGCTGAATACTTATGGAACTACAAAATTAGAGAATAAATATATAGTACAGCACTTACTTTTTCTTTATTTAGGTAGTCTTTTTCCCGTTTTATTGACTCTTCTTGGGATATACAAATCACAGGTCGACTATTTGTTGGTGTAGGATGAAGAGGCCTGTAAAATTTCAAAAGATGAACTGAGGAGTTTCTAACACAACAACATTTATGAAATAAACATCACAAACCTTTAAGAAATTTGTATTTAACACTAATGAAATAAACATGAAATTCGTATCTAACACTTATGAAATAAACATCACATATACGGTATTTAACCCTTTTACCCCCAAAGGACGTACTGGTAGGTTTCACAAAACTCATTCCTTTACCCCCATGGACGTACCCATACGTCCTTGCAAAAAAAAATGCTATTTAAAATTTTTTTTGCATATTTTTAATAATTTTTTGAGAAACTTCAGGCATTTCCCAAGAGAATGAGACCAACCTGACCTCTTTATGTCAAAAATTAAGGCTGTTAGAGCAATTTAAAAAATATATATTGCAAAATGTGCTTGAAAACAAATAACCACATGGAGGTTAAGGGTTGGAAATTTCCAAATAGCCTGGTGGTAAAAGGGTTAAGGAATTTGCTTTTTTCCCGAGCTATACAAAACTGAGTCTTTTAATAAGGAAGAATGATTCAGCCCAAACTGGAGGAAGCTGTTAAATCCTAGATAACATGCAGTTATCCAGCTGGCAAGGGTAAGGGGCTTCTCCCAGCTGGAGAGGGGTGGTTGCGGTGGGTAGTTGGATTAGAGGACTTAGGTTTATATCACTAGGAAAAATAAAATATTTTTAACCCTTTTACCCCCAAAGGACATACTGGCACGTTTCACAAAACCCACCCCTTTACCCCCATGGACGTACCGGTACGTCCTTGCAAAAAAATGCTATAAAATTTTTTTTTTTCATATTTTTGATAATTTTTTGAGAAAATTCAGGCATTTTTCAAGAGATTGAGACCAACCTGACCTCTTTATGACAAAAATTAAGGCTGTTAGAGCAATTTAAAAAAAAATATACTGCAAAATGTGCTGGGAAAAGATAACCCCCTGGGGGTTAAGGGTTGGAAATTTCCAAAGAGCCTGGGGGTAAAAGGGTTAATAAGTTGTGATTTGTTCTTATGCGGAATACAAATCCTTGTTCTTTAATTAGGGAGACTCACTGCTTGGTGGGTTGGAAGCCTTCTTAGATCCTAACTGGATGGATCATTTTCTTCCCTGGAAGTGACCACCGCTTGACCTGTACATGAGTTAGCGGTGACCTCAGAAACCTCCTACCTGACTTTTGCAGTGATGAATGACTGATAATTATTATCATTATTACTTGTTAAGCTACAACCATAATTGTAAAAGCAGGATGCTATAAGCCCAGGGGCTCTAACAGGGAAAAAAGCCCAGTGAAGAAAGGAAATGAGGAAACAAAGGAAATAATGTGCCTCAGTGTACCCTCAAGCAAGAGAGAACCTACCCAAGACAATGGAAGACCATGGTACAGAGAGGCTATGGCACTATCCAAGTCTAAAGAACAAAGGCCTAATTTTGGAGAGTCCTTCTCATAGACGAGCTGCTTACCATAGCTAACGAGTCTCTTCTACCATTGCCAAGATGAAAGTAATGACTGAATATTTACAGTACAGTAATTAACCCTTGCGACAAGAAAAAATTATTTGGTGTATGAGGCAAAAGAAATATGATCCGTAACCAAGATCTTATGTAGTACTATCAGGCTAATAAAAGGACCCAATAACTCAACAGAAGTACCTCAGTGGGTGGCTGGTGCCTTGGACAACCTACTACCTACTAAGTACTGGCTGATACATGCTTGCATTTACTCAATCAAAATGGAGATCCCCTTCCCCCAAGAGGGGATGTCAGATTGAAAGATAAAGCTGTATGATGATCAATGGGTTGATGTACATTGCCCCATTCCCCCTTCATTAAGAGGGGTGGGAGAGATACCGATTTAAACCAAAAGAATGGATGTCTGAAGTGGATCTTGTTAGTATCAGGTCCCATCCAGCACGTAATAATTTGACTGCTTGGTGACATAGAAGGTGGTGACAGAAGAAAGAAGAGCCAGTTACTCAACCACTAATTCCAAATTTACATTTACCAAATCATAAACAAAATGCATCTTTATTCCATGTGAGAGCTGAACTGGTTCCACTGTTGGAGCAGCCACCACAGGACCAGGCATCAAGGTGTCAATGGACTAGTGGGTTTACTGTATTTTCACAAGTAAAAGGCCACAAAGGTGGTCCTGCCTTCTCCAGGTGTCCTCATGGCGGCCTAATCTCGGGTACTCTCATGCCTTACTGGGGCTGAGGGAGTCGTCGTGCACTCAGAAGATTCTGCTACACCTGCAAGAGAACACTCATTCCGCTCCAAGGAGAGAAACATGTTATTTTCCTTAGTAAAATAAATTTTTGAATATACTTACCCGATGATCATGTAGCTGTCAACTCTGTTGCCCGACAGAAAAATCTAAGGTCGGGATACGCCAGCGATCGCTATACAGGTGGGGGTGTACACAACAGCGCCATCTGTCGAGTAGGTACTCAGGTACTTCTTGTCAACAAGAACTCAATTTTCTCCTCGGTCCACTGGTTCTCTATGGGGAGGAAGGGAGGGTCCTTAAATTCATGATCATCGGGTAAGTATATTCAAAAATTTATTTTACTAAGGAAAATAACATTTTTCAATATTAATCTTACCCGATGATCATGTAGCTGATTCACACCCAGGGGGGTGGGTGGAGACCAGCATACATGTTAACATTAGAAGCTAAGTATCCCGTATTTCATTTTAGCAGTTATTCAAAATAACAAACATAAAATAAATAAGTACCTGGTAAGGAAGTCGACTTGAACCATTACTCTGCCTTTTTAAGTACGTCTTCCTTACTGAGCCTAGCGATCCTCTTAGGATGCTGAGCGACTCCTAGGTGCTGAAGTATGAAGGGCTGCAACCCATACTAAAGGACCTCATCACAACCTCTAATCTAGGCGCTTCTCAAGAAAGAATTTGACCACCCGCCAAATCAACCAGGATGCGGAAGGCTTCTTAGCCTTCCGTACAACCCAAAAAACAACAATAAAAGCATTTCAAGAGAAAGATTAAAAAAAAAAAAAGGTTATGGGATTATGGGAATGTAGTGGTTGAGCCCTCACCTACTACTGCACTCGCTGCTACGAATGGTCCCAGGGTGTAGCAGTTCTCGTAAAGAGACTGGACATCTTTGAGGTAAAATGATGCGAACACTGACTTGCTTCTCCAATAGGTTGCATCCATAACACTCTGCAGAGAACGGTTCTGTTTGAAGGCCACTGAAGTAGCGACAGCTCTAACTTCATGTGTCCTTACCTTCAGCAAAGCATGGTCTTCTTCCTTCAGATGAGAATGGGCCTCTCTAATCAAAAGCCTGATGTAATAAGAAACTGCGTTCTTAGACATCGGTAAAGCAGGTTTCTTGATAGAACACCATAAAGCTTCTGATTGTCCTCGTAATGGCTTTGTACGTCTTAAATAGTACTTAAGAGCTCTTACTGGGCAAAGTACTCTCTCTTGTTCGTTACCAACCAAGTTGGACAGGCTTGGGATCTCGAACGACTTGGGCCAAGGACGAGAAGGAAGCTCGTTTTTAGCTAAAAAACCAAGCTGCAAGGAACATGTAGCCGTTTCAGATGTAAAACCTATGTTCCTGCTGAAGGCGTGAATCTCACTGACTCTTTTAGCTGTTGCTAAGCAAACGAGGAAAAGAGTCTTCAATGTGAGATCCTTAAAAGAGGCTGATTGAAGCGGTTCGAACCTTGCTGACATCAGGAACCTTAAAACCACGTCTAGGTTCCAGCCTGGTGTGACTAACCGACGCTCCTTTGAGGTCTCAAAAGACTTAAGGAGGTCCTGTAGATCTTTGTTGGTGGAAAGATCTAAGCCTCTGTGGCGGAAGACCGCTGCCAACATGCTTCTGTAACCTTTGATCGTAGGAGCTGAAAGGGATCTTACATTCCTTAGATGTAAAAGGAAGTCAGCTATCTGCGTTACAGAGGTACTGGTTGAGGAAACTGCATTCGCCTTGCACCAGCTTCGGAAGACTTCCCATTTTGACTGGTAGACCTTGAGAGTGGATGTCCTCCTTGCTCTGGCTGCCTCCTTCGAAAAGCCTCTAGCTCTTGAGAGTCTTTCGATAGTCTGAAGGCAGTCAGACGAAGAGCGTGGAGGCTTGGGTGTACCTTCTTTACGTGCGGCTGACGCAGAAGGTCCACTCTTAGAGGAAGAGTCCTGGGAACGTCCACTAGCCATTGCAGTACCTCGGTGAACCATTCTCTCGCGGGCCAGAGGGGAGCAACCAACGTCAACCGTGTCCCTTCGTGAGAGGCGAACTTCTGCAGTACCTTGTTGACAATCTTGAACGGAGGGAACGCATACAGGTCTAGATGGGACCAATCCAGAAGAAAGGCATCTACGTGAACTGCTGCTGGGTCCGGAATCGGTGAACAATAAATCGGGAGCCTCTTGGTCATCGAGGTAGCGAATAGATCTATGGTGGGCTGACCCCACAGGGCCCATAGTCTGCTGCAAACATTCTTGTGAAGGGTCCACTCTGTGGGGATGACCTGACCCTTCCGGCTGAGGCGATCTGCCATGACATTCATGTCGCCCTGAATGAACCTCGTTACCAGCGAAATCTTTCGATCTCTTGACCAAGTGAGGAGGTCCCTTGCGATCTCGAACAACTTCCTCGAATGAGTCCCTCCTTGCTTGGAGATGTACGCCAAGGCTGTGGTGTTGTCGGAGTTCACCTCCACCACCTTGCCTAGATGGAGGGACTTGAAGTTTATCAAGGCCAGATGAACTGCCAATAGCTCCTTGCAGTTGATGTGAAGTGTTCTTTGCTCCTGATTCCACGTGCCCGAGCATTCCTGTCCGTCCAGTGTCGCACCCCAGCCCGTGTCCGATGCGTCCGAGAAGAGAAGGTGGTCGGGGGTCTGAACAGCCAATGGTAGACCTTCCTTGAGAAGAATGCTGTTCTTCCACCACGTCAGTGCAGACCTCATCTCTTCGGATATAGGAACTGAGACCGCTTCTAGCGTCATGTCCTTTCTCCAGTGAGCAGCTAGATGATACTGAAGGGGGCGGAGGTGGAGTCTCCCTAACTCGATGAACTGGGCCAGCGATGAAAGTGTCCCTGTTAGACTCATCCACTGCCTGACTGAACATCGGTTCCTTCTCAGCATGCTCTGGATGCATTCTTGGGCTTGACTGATCCTGGGGGCCGACGGAAAAGCCCGAAAAGCTCGACTCTGAATCTCCATACCTAGATAGACAATGGTTTGGGATGGGACGAGTTGGGACTTCTCTATATTGACCAGGAGACCCAATTCCTTGGTCAGATCCATAGTCCATCTGAGATTCTCCAGACAGCGACGACTTGACGGAGCTCTTAAAAGCCAGTCGTCCAAATAGAGGGAGGCTCTGATGTCTGCCAAGTGAAGGAATTTGGCAATATTCCTCATCAGTTTGGTAAACACAAGAGGTGCCGTGCTTAGGCCAAAGCACAGGGCTTGGAACTGGTACACGACCTTTCCAAAGACGAACCTTAAGAAAGGTTGGGAGTCTGGATGGACGGGGACATGAAAGTACGCGTCTTTTAGGTCCAACGAGACCATCCAGTCTTCCTTCCTGACCGATGCTAGGACCGACTTCGTCGTCTCCATTGTGAACGTCTGCTTGGTGACAAAAGCATTGAGAGCACTGACGTCCAGCACCGGTCTCCAACCTCCTGTCTTCTTCGCTACCAGGAAGAGACGGTTGTAGAAGCCCGGGGATTGATGGTCCCGGACTATGACTACCGCTCCCTTTTGTAGCAAGAGAGACACCTCTTGTTGCAACGCTAGCCTCTTGTCCTTCTCCTTGTAGTTGGGAGAGAGGTTGATGGGAGAAGTTGCTAGAGGGGGACTGCGGCAGAACGGAATCCTGTACCCCTCCCTGAGCAACTTCACAGACTGAGCGTCTGCACCTCTGTTCTCCCAAGCCTGCCAGAAGTTCTTGAGCCTGGCTCCCACTGCTGTCTGGAGAGGTAGGCAGTCAGATTCTGCCTTTTGAGGACTTGGAACCCTTCTTCGATTTGCCACGATGACTGTCGGCACGGGTACCTCCTCTGCTGGAGGTTCTGCCACGAAAGGGCGGGATGAACCTAGACGCTGGTGTGTCCATCCTAGGTCTAGGCACGGAAGGTAAAGCTTTGGCCTTACGTGCGGAGGACGCCACCAGATCATGGGTATCCTTCTGGATCAACGAGGCAGCCATCCCCTTGATCAGCTCTTCCGGAAAGAGACACTTGGAAAGCGGAGCAAACAACAACTCCGACTTCTGGCAAGGAGTGATCCCAGCAGACAAGAAGGAGCAAAGATGGTCTCTCTTCTTAAGCACTCCCGACACGTACGAAGCCGCAAGCTCACCAGACCCATCCCGAATGGCTTTGTCAATGCTAGACATGATAAGCATGGCAGAGTCCTTATCCGAAGGGGAAGTCTTTCTGCTTAACGCTCCCAAACACCAATCGAGGAAGTTGAAGATCTCAAAAGCACGAAAAACTCCCTTCAACAGATGATCCATGTCAGAAAAGGACCAGCAAATCTTAGATC
Organism: Palaemon carinicauda; assembly: GCF_036898095.1. Classification (NCBI taxonomy): domain Eukaryota; kingdom Metazoa; phylum Arthropoda; class Malacostraca; order Decapoda; family Palaemonidae; genus Palaemon; species Palaemon carinicauda. The sequence goes on along the minus strand of NC_090726.1, from coordinate 40,149,364 downwards.
GTCTCATAGCCAGCCTGCGGGGAGAGTCAACCAGACTTGAGAAGTCGCCCTGGGCAGAGGCAGGAACTCCCAAGCCGGGTTCCTCTCCCGTGGCATACCAGACGCTAGATTTGGAAGCAAGCTTGGTAGGCGGAAAGATGAAAGCAGTCTTTCCCAGCTGCTTCTTGGACTGCAACCACTCTCCCATTACCCTCAAAGCTCTCTTGGATGAGCGTGCGAGTACGAGTTTAGTGAAGGCAGGAGCTGCTGACTGCATGCCTAAAGCAAACTCGGAGGGAGGAGAGCGCGGGGTTGCAGACACAAACTGTTCCGGATACAACTCCCTGAACAGGGCAAGGACTTTCCTAAAGTCTAAGGAGGGAGGCGTAGACTTGGGTTCTTCTAAGTCGGAGTGCGGATCATCCAAATGCGCAGCTTCGTCGTCATCAGATACTCCATCATCCGAAAGCTGAGGAGGAAGTGGCAAAGGTGGAGCAGAAAGCTGAACGGCTGAATCCGGCAGCACGGGTGCATGCGTAGCTGCTGCGGATCCAACATCATGCCGCTGCTGGTCAGTCTGCGAGCTGGCAACAACAAAAGCGGAGTGCTGGTGCGTGGGAGGGACTGCCGTGGGTTGCGGAGCATGCCGCATGGGTTGCGGAGCATGCCGCATTGCGTCAAAACACGGCAGCTTGACAGCACCTTCCCACTGCTGATGCGGTAGCTCACGCATGTCAACGGAGGGTGCAGCATGAACATGCGTCTGGCAGGGTCGACTGCGCATCGGTGGTGGAGCTCTCACAGGTGGAGTGTGGGAGCAGGCAGCCGCAGTATCTGCTGAGCGCACAACCGTGGCAGGTTGTAGGTTAACAGGTGCAGTGTCAACCTTCTCAGCACGATACTCCTGCATGAAGGAAGCAAGCTGAGACTGCATAGTCTGCAGCATGGACCACTTAGGGTCTACCGTGGTTGGTGTGGCAACAGACGGAGTAGTTGCCTGCTGCGGAACCACTCTACCTCTCTTGGGAGGTGTGTAGTCTTCGGAAGACTGCGGCGAGTCCGAACTGACCCAGTGGCTACACCTGGGCCGTTGGACTCGCTCGGAAGGGACCTTACGCTTGAGAGGTCGTGAGACCTTGGTCCAACGTTTCTTCCTAGAAACTTCTTCCACAGACGAGGAATGATAGGGCTCATTCGTCTGTTTGTGGATGGGACGATCTCTGACAGATACGTCCGCAACCACTGAGGGTACATCCGTACGCTGATCAAGGCCTGTCGAACCCTTTGGTCCTTCGACATTGCTTCTCCCCTGGGCTTGGGAGCTTGCAAGAGGTCCCGGACTGGGAGGACGACTGGCACGAACAGATGTACCCTCATGCGCAACACTGACACTGACACTTTTCACTTCACTTGCACTCACTACACTTCCCACTGCACTTTGCGCTTTCAACTCTTTGACATCGGCCAAAAGTTGATTCCGGTCATTAGCTAATGACTCCACTCTGTCACCAAGAGCCTGAATGGCACGCATCATGTCCGCCATGGAGGGTTGAGCACTAGTAGCAGGGTCGGGAGTCACCACTATAGGGGAAGGAGTAGGTTGAGGGGCATGGGGAGAGGAAAAATCAAACGAGCGAGAAGAACTCCTCCTGATCCTATCCTTCTCTAGCCTACGTGCATTCTTTAGGAATTCGTTAAAATCGAATTCCGAAAGCCCAGCGCATTCCTCACATCGATCTTCCAATTGACAGGATTTACCCCTACAATTGGAACAAACGGTGTGAGGATCTATGGAGGCCTTCGGAAGACGCCTAGAACAAGCCCTAACGCTACATTGCCTGTACTTAGGGACTTGAGAATGGTCAGACATCTTGAATTCTTGAATTAGCCAAGGGGGAAATCCAAAATCTAGCAAAGTTCATTAACAATTAATCCAAATCTAATCAAAAAGCTTGATAAGCTAATGATAAAAGTTCCTGAATAGCTAAAGCTAAAATCTAGAGCGAATACATCACCAAAAACGTGAAAAACAACTCCAGAAACAACAGCGTATCCAAGTAGGTCTTGCCGGTGGCACGACAGAGGAAAAATTGAGTTCTTGTTGACAAGAAGTACCTGAGTACCTACTCGACAGATGGCGCTGTTGTGTACACCCCCACCTGTATAGCGATCGCTGGCGTATCCCGACCTTAGATTTTTCTGTCGGGCAACAGAGTTGACAGCTACATGATCATCGGGTAAGATTAATATTGAAAAATATGTAATTGGGAGCTGATGAAGGACCAGGCAGGACAGCCATGGGCCCGTGTTTTGAGGAACACAGGAATAGTTCCTCCGGCCCACATTACATGTCTTCCAAAGCACACAAGGACAGCCTCAAATAATGCCATCCTCTCAATCTGGGCTAGTAACCCCTTGCCAGAACAAGGAAGATGCCGAAGCCCCTCCATCAACTGTGTACAGGGCAGTACACATCTGTATCCGGGGCAGGACCCTGGGTCACATTTCAACCTTGTATCCCACCCTTAGCTGTGGTTCCGGGCCCCATGGGATTGGAAGCCACTCGGGAGCCATGCACATCCCCAAGAGTTTAGTGGTGTTGCAAGGAGCCCTATCCTTGCAACTGCAGCTAGCTTTCCTGGACTTCTTTAAACTCTTCCTTTTCTTCTTCAACTAAGAAGAAATAACAGAATCATGGTCAGAGGACGAGGAGGCGAATGAGGAAGAACAATGTGCAATCTTCTTTACTCTTCCTAACTCTCACTCCCAGTTCTGCAAGCAGAGCGGTTGAGGATGAGAGACCAGCAACAGTGACGTTCCCCCGGGGGAAGAAAACACACGGATTGCTCCAAAAGGAGCCGCAACACTGGGGCACACTGAAACAGGGAAGGCACACTCACAGGGTTCTGCAACCCCGCAACCAGTGGGGCCAGAAGCAAAGCCACAGAAATAAAGGGAACAAGTAATACCGGCACCTGGCGCATGCCCAGGCACAAGGGTCGGGGTGACTGACACAGGGGAAGGGGACCAGGATAACCCCAGGCAAAGGGGGAACATGCACTTTAGCCTTGGTGGCCTTCAATTACAGGGCCAAGGCCCTACAGTGATGGCATCATTTCTGGCAGAACAGTGTCACTTTATAGGACTTATTTTAAGCTTTGGGGGGACTACCAAGCTCCCCAACACTGGGGGCACCAACAAGCCTTTCACCAGTGGCGTCTCCATGAACACTTGGGGCATTTGCACAGGGGGAAGCAGGAGAAATAGCCTTGGCTTCTTGAGGTCAAACTCATTGTCAGCAGTTTGTACAGTCATGGGTAAAGAGCTCGTAGCCTCTAAAATGGTGCAGAAAACACTAGGGGTTACCCTCATGCCACTGAAACCTGAAAAAAACCACTGAAGTAAATCCTAGGACTCTTGCTCCTGACACATACTCCCCGGGGGACCGATCCAGGGGCGTATGCACAGGGAAGACAGAAGCAGTAGCACCCCCAAAGGAGACAAAAGCAGTGAATGACTTCATTGGTGTCTTCATGGGTATTGCCAATAGAGAACCCTGGCACTGCATAGGAGGCCACAACCTACACTGCACACACTGATGACTGTAAAAATTCATACCCCCTACACAAAGCATAGAGGTAGTGTAGATCTACAGCCCGTTTAGCCATAAACTGGCTGCAACATCCACCCTTCCCCCCGCAAACACAAACTTTTTACTTCCATTCCATTCAGTTAACCATCCACATTCACTTCTTGCAAAAGGAAATGAAAAAGTTTGGTGAGGAGCTGACAGTACATGAAGGTGAATCAAAAGTGAAGCTCTCTAGCTGGGAGAGGGGGTGGAGCACCTAGGCCTGCACCCTCGCCACTGGATAAATGCTCATTGCCCAAGATTTAACGATCATCTCTAGCTCGCACTGAATCAACCTCCCTAATTAAAGGATAAGGGTTTGAATGCTGTGTGGATAACCAATATATGACAAGTAATGCTGTATTGCAGACCCTACTTCCTTACCAAAGACTCTGCTTTTCAAAGTTAAAGCTAGGGGCAGAAAGAATGGAGAAGAGCCTGTGATCCTGCCTCCATTCCAGACTTGGATCTATACATTACCATAGATGATTATTATCCCATAAGGGATCCGTGTTACCTATAACTCTGTTCAAGCAGTCACCACAAGACCAAGCACTAGGGCGTCAAAGGACCTGTGGGTATTCCTGTAAAATAAAGGCCATGAAGGTGGCCTGTTGCATAGACACCCCAACCTTCAAACCCCTACCAACTACACCTTCCTCTTGAAGAAAAGGGTGGGGGCTAGCCCCTGATTTCTCAAGTGTCAGTCCTAGTTGGTACCTAGACTCTTAGCAGTCTAGGTGTATGCATTAGGGATCAACTCCTGAAGTCCAAGAGATTGTGTTCTAGACCAACTTTTTCTTGATTCTGTCTGTCTGCTAAGGAAGAGTTGCCTACACTCAGGTCCAAGGTGTCAGGTCTTCTTCAGATTGCACTGCAGAGCCCTCATGTTCCACAAAAAACTCTTGTCTATGCCAGTTTCTGCTTCATGTAAAGATGTGACTGAGAAGAGCTCGAACCCTAGGTCACACTCTGGCAGGGTCCAAGTTTGGTGCCCTGGCACTAGATTAACAATATCCTACACCTGTCAGAGTGAGAGACTAAGGGAAAGAGACCATGTTCAGCACCTAACCTTAACAGAAGCCTTCTCAAAGGCTCGGACAAAGTACCGAGAACCGCAAGACTGTTAGAAGCCACTCCAAAGCATAGGCAACTCTTATGAGAAGGAAACTCTTAAAAGAAAAAAAAAAGTTATCCCCTTCTGCTGAAAGACCATGCTCAAGTGTGAGTCGTATCCTTGACAGCCACTAATGAGAGGAGCTTCTCCGAGCCAAGAGGAGGAGGAACTATGTGATCTGGTCTAGAGATGATCAGACTTGAGAAGAATCCCTTTATGACATTCCATCATTGAGAATGCCCACTTCCGAGGACAGCGAGGGTCAAACAAGTTCCTTAGGGATCCTGACATGGCAGAACAGGAAACCATTCGACGCAAGGCCATCCAGGAGCCACCCAATTCAACTCGAGTCCAGAGAAAGGACATAACAATCCAAGTGATCCCATGGGTGTTGGAAGAGACCCTGGGCACTTCTTGTTTAGCTGTATGGTGAACAGGTCGATCCCTGGATAACCCATCTAAACCAAAAGCTTCTCCATTATACCAGGATGTAAAGACCACTCTAACCCTATAATCTTCCCTTTGGCAACTAAGTGTGTCTACTAGTCCATTCCTCTTGCTTGGAATGTGATTCGCTGACAACTTCCAGGCATGGAATACAGTTCAGAAATGCATCTACTTCATCAGCTTGTACAGCTAGATGTAAGCCAAAACAGTGGTGTTGTTGCAACACTCACTAGAAGCCTGCTGAATGTTCTTGGAAAGCTTGCAGCGATAAAAAGGCTGCTAGTCCCAGGAGATTGAAGAAATAGATGCTTCTTATTCTAGTCACACTTTTGAGATGACCCTGTCGTCCAGGCCTGCGCCCCTCCCCTCTTTCGATGCATCTGAGCATAGTTGCATGTTGTTAAGAGGCAAGTCGAGTGGGACTCGACTATGAGGGTTCATCATTAGCTAACAAGCCTACTGTCTCGCCAACGCAAGGAGGGATGGCAATCCTTGAAGACTAACCAGTGGGAGGGTTACTCGCCTGTGCTCACCACCTGTTTTTAAACACCTCATTAACGATTTCAACAGCCATTCCAGCTTTAAAGACATACATATTTAAAAAGACGAAAGGTTTGCATACAGGCAGGAACAAATTATGATTATTCCATCTTTGGAGAATACACAGGTAAAATATAAAAACTGTAATTTGTCTTTTATGGGAGAAACTGGAAAGAATTTGGCAAGTACCTAAAAATACATAAGCTGCAGGTCTTCATAACAAAAAAAAATATCCATTCCTACACAAACTTACATTATTACTGTACATAGATAAGGAAATTGGTCGAGGGTTCAAGAGGCGTTAATGCAACAGGAATGTGTTTCTTTATTTCTAATTTGGACTAAAATCATTAGTTTGAGTCACCTTCACGAACAGCACCTGATGCCTCGACAGGATGATGAACAAATCAAATGATAATGGTTCTTGAAAACATACAACAATTTGCAAAGTACACAATGGAAAACTAAAACCTTACCTGAAGGGTTTGAAGGAAACTTTCGGTGGTCCATTTTGCTCATATTTCTTTTGAATCATCTCATCTCTCTTCACTCCAAACTGACGTTTGTCTTGTAATGTTTCTTCTCCCTGCTTAGAATCACTAAGTTCTAACTGTTCAAGTTCCCTTGCAATTGCACTTGCTGGATCATCCTCTGCTAACCTATTTTACGATATGCACCATATGAGATTATTTTAGAATCACAGTATTTCTTTGCAATTTCAATAAATGGGTCGCTATCTTATTTAGTCTCTTTGATATCTCTTCACAATACTTGTCAATAAATAAAACCTACAGTTTTTAAATCAATTACCTTAAATAACCCTAGTTTCAAATTAAAAAATGATCATTAAAGGAATTTGCAGCGGACATTCACTCGCAACAAAAAAAAAGTACATTTCACGATAATTTTGTGAAAATAGTAAATATTGTGAATATAACTTGAACTTTCTGAAATATCACACTATTATTGACATGATTACACATCTTCATTAACCCTTTTACCCCCAGGCTCTTTGGAAATTTCCAACCCTTAACCCCCAAGGGGTTGTTTTTTCCCCAGTACATTTTGCAGTATATTTTTTTTTTTAAATTGCTCTAACAGCCTTAATTTTTGTCATAGAGAGGTCAGGTTGGTCTCATTCTCTTGGAAAATGCCTGAATTTTCTCAAAAAATTATCAAAAATATGAAAAAAAAAAAAAATTTATAGCATTTTTTTTGCAAGGACGTACCGATACGTCCAGGGGGGTAAAGGGATGAGTTTTGTGAAACGTACCAGTACGCCCTTTGGGGGTAAAAGGGTTAATTATAAAGTAATTTAAATTTACAAAAATTCACAAAAAGGTTTTACTCATATACCAATACTGTACATACATTATACATAAAACAAATTTAAAAAGACTTCCCTCTGGTGATACAGTGTTCCCCATTTTGCATTAGCTATTGATGCAATCATATTAAAAATATCTATCATTCATACTTTAATCCAATTCTTCTACGCTTCTTATCTCAGAGGTGGTAATGGAAAAGAAATTCCTTCAACTCTATCATAAAAATAGATTCAAGAAGAAATGTGAATTTTTCTTATCTATATAAACCAGAGGCCTTTAAAATACAATGTTTCATTGAATCATTAAAAAAGTAGTTGAAAGTGTGAGGGGTTAACTTCATCCATCCCCTATCACAAAATAGCCTCTTTTGTCTTCTTAGGGCCTGGTTTGAGACAGGTGATTAACAGGGGAAAATCAACTTAAAAGAAATTTTCTATAGCTAGAAACAACACATTACAGTATAGTATGAAATTAAAGTGTCTTAATCTTCAAAGGTATCTAAATCATAGTGCTCTGATAAAAACAAATTTGATTTTAGCAGTATAGTTAAGGAAGAGATTAACAGATAAATTTCAAGATATCCCAGAATGGCTAACCAGGGTTATGAAAAAGTAAAATATAAATGAAAGGTTTAGAGAAGTTCCTTGTTAATTACACATACTAATTTTGGTGTACGGTATACAGTAGGTATACAATAGGTAACATGATTCATTAATTCATACGCTGTAATTCCATGTACAGTTTACTGTAAGGAAGATTTATTCTCTTCTTATACTCGAATTATAAACATTATATATTCTGCCTGAGCAAATATCTGGTAGTAATTTTAGCCTTCTGGAAGCGTTGTCAACGTTATAGAGGCTCCAATGAGAACTATATCAAATGTCCTAACCTGGATTTAATTTCACGATGATCAATGACAGAAGAGTGGTGGGCCATAAGTTCCAATGGATGTAGGTCATCTCCGTCCTCGTAGAGGTCCTCCTTTTCACAAACTTTTCCATGGTCAACAGAATTATTTGTCAGGCTTCCAGTCCATTCTGCAATGTAAATAAAAAGGAATGTTAAAATTCTCGAGTATCATCATAACTAAAAGGAATCACAGAATCTAACAAGTTCTAAAGATATACAGGTTAATTACAGTATTAAAGTAATAAAATGTTTTACAGAACAGTAATACGTTTTTTTTTATTTAACATACAACCAATAATCCTGAAATACTTTACTATAGACAGACCCAATAATTTTAACATAAATTAACCATGTGTGTACTAACTCCACATAATGTGCTTTAATTCTTCAAAAAAGCAAATATATGAATACAAGTTAAAGGGTTGTAACTGTAATGGTCCCAATTTTGGTCCCAATTTTGACATAATTAAAAAAAAAAAAAAAAAAAAAGAAAGAAAGAAAGAAAGAAAGAAACTACTATTACTACTACACTATTAAATACATATATCTTGTTATTAAAAACTAAAGGAAAAAGTCCATTTTACAGTAATAACCATGTGGGCTGTCCTCAAAAGATATGGCTGCCCACCCGATTTTGTCAAGCTGGTGCGTGCCCTCCATGACGGAATGGTTGGGAGAGTCTGCCACCAGAACTCTCTTTCAGACTCATTCCCCATCAACGGCGGCCTGAAGCAGGGCTGTGTTCTGGCCCCGACGTGTTTCTCGCTATACACCGCAGCAATGCTCAACGAGATTCCCCCAGACACACCCTCAGTCGACCTACGTTTCCGTATGGATGGAGGCGCTTTCAACCTCGCTAGACTCCGCGCCAGAACCAAGACCACCTTGTGTGCAGTGCGAGAACTGCAGTATGCTGACGACAATGCCACCCCAGGTCAGACGGCAGAGGACCTGCAGTCGTTAGCTGATGCATACAACTCTGCCTACGAACGTTTTGGGATGCAAGTCAACTCAGACAAAACCAAGACCCTCGTCCAACATCCACCAGGACTGATGCTCCCCAACTTCAATACCACAGTGAATGACCAACCGTTAGAACAGGTGGACCAGTTCTCCTACCTAGGGAGCATCCTAACATCAGCTCCCACAAGCAAAAAGGACGTGGAGAACAGGATCAGGGCAGCCCACTCCGCCTTTGGCCGACTCAACTGCCGCGTATTTAACAACCACGCACTGACATTGACCACCAAAATAATGGTGTTCAGGGCAGTAGTCCTCTCCACGCTCCTGTATGCATGTGAAACATGGACGCTATATAGAAACGATATTAAAATCCTAGAACGCTTCCAACAAATGAAACTGAGGCAGATCTTGAAAATCCCCTGGGAGAGCCACACCACCAACATTGAAGTCTTAGAACGTGCCTCGCTGACCAGCGTGGAGGCCACCATCATCCACCACCGCCTCCGCTGGATAGGACACGTGCATAGGATGGATCCAGCTAGGCTCCCAAAGAAAATATTCTACGGAGAACTGACCCAGGGCACCAGACCACGAGGAGCTCCGAAAATGCGCTATAAAGATCAACTAAAGCGCACCCTGGCTCTAACTGACATCGATCCTTCCTCATGGGAAGAAACAGCCAGGGACAGGAAAACCTGGAGTAGTACAGTACACCATGGCACCGTGGACTTCGAGGAGAGGAGGAGACAAAATGAGGAGGCTAGGAGGAGAAGAAGGAGAGAGCAATTAGAACAGCCCCGCCCACCACCTACCCTCCCTTGTGAACACTGTCCGCGACTCTTCCACCACAGACTAGGACTTAACAGCCACATCAGGCATAAGCACCCACCCCACAGATAGGAGGCTGATGGCTAACGACAGAACCCAATACTCGGACACGAGTGGGCGCCGACGACAACAGTAATAATACCAAATTTTTTAAATAAAGTACTGTAATTAGTACTATTCTTGGATATAAAATAATTTTAATCATAAACATTATCCAGTACAGTACAATCAGAACCAAATGTTAAATCATTAACAAGGTAATACAGCAACAGGTTGGTGAGGGGGATCCAATCAATTACCACCTTGACGAGTCTAATCACTTTAGACCTTCGGCTTTAGAATCAAGAGGGCCGATAAAGGGAGGACACTCATACAAGAGACTCAGGTTTGTAAGTTTAAAGGGCCTGGGGGATGGACTAAGGCATTTGAAAAACATATCATTCAAAGGAGATTCATAATTGGAAGAATCACTGTATTCAAGGTTCTTGAACATGATCCTCCTCTCTCGAAGACCCTTTCCAGTTGCCATCTGAAGGCAAAAGAACTCCAAAAAATATTGAGCATGCATACAATTCTCTTCCGAAAAGTCTTGGGAAGACCTAGGATGGATTTTGATATGTTCTGGCAAAGACCTAAACATTTGAGAATCCTCTCTGAAACTAATCTTGATTTTGCATAGTTGATCGGAAATATTAGTTCCTGAAGAAATCAAAGGACAGGATTAGTGTATGCGAGGCATAATCATCTCGTCTCTGCCCAGACTAGACAGTTGATTAAACAAATAATGATCTGAACTCCCTGCAACAGCAGTAGTTTGATCACTGATTGGCTAGTATTATGAACACCCTTAGAGCTAAAGTGAAGACTAATGGCATTACTATACTGTAGTGTACTCTGAACATGTACGAACTTATTTAGAGCTAAAACCCATGGCAAGATTGAAAGAGCTTAGCAATGAGGACATACCAGTATGTTCCTTGGATATCTAAAGTACAGGTCCAAGCCACTTGGTGTATTTACTGGCAGACTTGCACTATGGTTATCATCTTGAAAACATTGAATCCAATTTGTTTGTCGAGAAAATGCGTCGAGGATCCCCCTTCCCTCAGAGAAGTCCTTCTTCAGGACATTGAAGAGCCTGCCCTGGAATTTCATAAATCTGCATTTCTCTTTGGCTCTCTTTTCCAGAAATTTGCTGTCAAACTTTTTTACTTGAAATAATTTTCGTCAAGGAGGGGGTTTGGATATATACGACCAGCCCACACTGTTTGAGATTAAGCACAGTCCCCACTGAGCAAAGTGGAGGCAACCCCAACCTAAAGGTATTTATCGTTGAGGGTTTTTGCCTTTGTGAAAGAAGTCAGAACCCTAACCTCCATTAAGTTTGCTTCCTAACAGCTTCCTCCTCTGGAATAATCCCAAAATACTTTTGAATTAAGCATCTGCCTGGAAAGGTTGTTCTTGCCTTCTACCATCATGAGGGAATTTGGATTTTGGAATTTGTTAGCAGAATTGAAGGGCCTGGGTTGAGCCTACGATGCTGGTCTTTTTCCAGTCTTCTGCTTTTCTCTTTGTAGAACTGGCACTCATAATTGAGCTCACAATTCCTTTTCAGACAGGATTGAAAGTCTTTCTTATACTTCTCCAATAGCAGTGTTAATTGCCAACTCATTAGCAAAGGTAAACAAATTTTGCTACTTCACCAAAGAAGAAAAGGTTGTCTGAAATGACATAAATGTAGCAGTGCATTTCTAATGTCCTCCCTACAAACACGCAAAGGGTATGTACCACTCCAAGGACAGAACTTATCAAGAACCAGAATATGCCGGGAGCAGTACGTAGAAGCAACCACACTCAACACCGAGTTGTTTCAGTCTGTAGCTTCCTCCAGTAATCTGTCTCACAAGGGAGTGCGCAAGCGCCTTCATCAGGAGTTGGTTAACACACTGTCCCATTTCCTTCTGAGAATTCCAGAAGACTTCAAGGTAGAAGGCAACTCAGCAGCAGGATCTTGGGGGATTGTGCTGAGTGAGACAATCTTCTCTCCTGGTCCTAGCTGACCAGTCCTAACAGAGACCAGTTAATTGTTATACATACCACATTAAAAAAAAACAGCTTGTCCAGGTTAACGGCTGTACGTACCACATTAAGAAAAACAAGTTTGTTAAATGTACAGGCCAGTTATTACTTAGACGGGGGACAGCAGAGCTGTTAAACTCACCAAAACCACCTACACTTAGGGAACAGAATGTTCAAGTAGCAAGGCACCAGTCACATACATCCATTCAGCCGACGTAGCACGACTTCATGAGCATATTGAGCTTTCAGGTGCTCTAAGGCTGATATTCAGCATGGAATCCTCACTTCAGGATCAGAGCGCGACAAGGAAGTTTCCAGTCAAACTTGTGTTTTAGTCTTAGTAGGTAACCTCTCTTAACCACTCTGCATGCTCTACTGTCATTGAAATGCCAAATCCCTTTGAGGGCAGAAGTTTCAGCTCCTCTTGGAACCGAGGATGCTTACTGGCGACAGGAAGGAATTGAGCTACCCTTTACTACTTTTTTAGACGTTTAACTGAGGGAACCAAGGCATAAGCCCTCACCTTCCCCCATCACCTCATCTGCTCTCTTTTTCTTCCTGTGCCCCTCCAAAAGGAAGAGCATTTAGATACTGAAGCACAAGACAACTGTTTAAATGGAGTTTCAAGAACAAACACCACTCATCTGCTTTATTGCACCTAATCCTCCTCTTCCAAGGAATGGATTTTGGTACAAAATACAGGAGCTCATGCTCCTACTTCCAGTGCTACTCTTTTGCAAGATAACACAACCACTCATGGTCAGAATGTTACCAGCTGCCCTTGTCATATTCCTGCTTTCAGAGATAAGTTTCAAGTTAGACCAAGTACAAGCTACTGGTCAAGATATTGGCAGATACCTTGCTTCCCTCCTACATTATGAAATCCCCAGGATGCTTCAGTTACACCAAGCATTCAATACTTATACCCACAGATAGCATTTCTACTAGTTAAGACGATCCCAGTAGAGGTTCGTATCAAGAACACTTCCGTGTCATCCTCGTCAATATTTTTCAGTACTAGCCGACATTTACAACTGATCTCACCCATTGCCTACAAACAAATTTTACCAGGACACTTCGTTGAATCCAATGCTTTGAAAAATGTTGATTATTCACCAAGAGTTCCAATAATGTATCTATTTAGGAAGACTTCTCAGTACAGTGGTACCTCTACATACGAATTTAATTCGTTCCACAACCAACTTCGGATGTAGAAAATGTTCAGATGTAGAAACGAATTTTCCCATAAGAATACATGGTAATTCATTTAATTCGTTCCTCAGCCTAAAAACCCATAATAAATCCTTAATAAATGGCTACACATAATTACACATAACAATAACATAACTCCATAATATGAAAGAAGCATGTAAAAAAGATAATTATAAAGAAATAATAAATTAAAAATGTGTTTTATTGCCACTTTACCTTAGACAGGCCAACGCAGGTGTAGGATTTGCTACGCCAGGAGGAGAAGGACGATCGGCGAGAAGGTAGACATGGTGTTAACATGTTCTTTAAATAAATACTCTCTCTCTCTCTCTCTCTCTCTCTCTCTTGTTTTTCTTCACTGTTAGTGTTAGACGTCTATTAATTTTTTCTGAGAGAGAGAGAGAGAGAGAGAGAGAGAGAGAGAGAGAGAGAGAGAGAGAGAGAGAGAGAGAGAGAGAGAGAGAGAGAGATTAAACAAAAATGTGTTGTGTACATATGATTTTTAACAGCGTTAAGGAGTTGAAAGACAGTTAAATGTAACTAAAAAAACAATATCAGCGAATCTGAATTCCTTTATTAACTAAAACAAATATTGATGCAAACACACTCGTGTGCGTATGCGCACACACACACGCACGAGGAGACATGATCGGCGAGAAGGTAGAGATGGTGACTGCGATAACATACCGTAACTTACACTACGGAAATTTTAATCTAACTTAGCTTATTTTTTTTTTATTTTTTTATTTCATATTTTTTACATTTTTTTTCTTTTGATTTTTTATTTTCATCACTTTCAGTGACGAGTTACGGTATGTTATCGCAGTCACCATCTCTACCTCCTCCCCGACCGTTTCTCTTACAGCGTAGCAATTTTTGCACCTGTGTGTGTGTTTGTGCATACGCACACAAGTGTGTTTGTATCAATATTTGTTTTAGTCAAAAAAGGAATTCAGATTAGCTGTTATTACTTTCTTAGTTACATTTAATTGTTTTTCAACTCGTTGACGCTGTTAAAAATCAAATGTACTCTAAACACATTTTTGTTTAATCTCTCTCTCTCGGAAAAAAATAATAATAGACGTATCTAACACTATAACAGCGAAGAAGAACGAGAGAGAGAGAGAGAGAGAGAGAGAGAGAGAGAGAGAGAGAGAGAGAGAGAGAGAGAGAGAGAGAGAGAGAGATATTTTATTTAAAAAAACATGTTAATGCTATTTTTAGAGAGAAACAGAAAAAGAGAGAAGTCTTATTTAAAAGAGCTTGTTAATGCTATCATGGGTTTCTTTGCTTCACTTTTTTCTTTCTTTCTATTCATCACGCTGACCCTTCTCACAAATGATCGTTGCCAACAATCTCTTTGTCCTTTATCCTTATCAACAAAAGGCGTTCCATCTCTTCCAGGGTATTGCTAAGATGTCTTGTAATAATGGTGATCCCCTTCGATGGTTATTTGCTTTAATGGCTGCCTTCAACTTGATGATCCTCGAGATCATAGGCCTATTCCGGCCATATTGTTTAGCCATACAGTATCACTCACATGCACACTGCTCTCATGTTTTTCTATAATTTCTTGCTTCAATTCTAATGGAAAAATTGCCTTCTTCCTGTACTGAAACTTAGCTTCTTAGGCACCATGATTATAGGTAAAATCAAAAAGGAAATGTGAAAAAAGGAAGAAAATAAGCACTGTTAATAACAGACCAAACAGAGTACAACCACACGATACACACAAGAATAGAGAACTGAGCACTCGACGCTCAATGGCGTAATGTTTACTTCGTGTGTCGAAATAAAATTCGGGTGTAGAGTCAAAAATTTGCTCGAATTTTACTTTGGATGTTGGAAAATTCGGATGTAGATACGTTCGTGTGTAGAGGTTCCACTGTATGTTCCTGCCTCGTAGGCTAGACAAGAGGTTACATATTGGGACCATCCCTTCTCAGTACATGGTAGTGGTGCAAAAACATTGGCAATGACAGATCTCCTAACCCAACGAAATGACCACCACGGGTATGATCACAGCACACATAATCTCCACATTTCAGGCATTCCATTCTGCCAATGGCTTCTATGCGCCCAGTCATTGCTTGCGTGATCTGAGCATGACCAATCACTATAAAACTGATCATCTACAGATATTCAGGCATCTTGCGATCGGATGTCTAAACTCCATTCTTCAGTGAAATAGGGTTAAATAACTTCCATTGCTTTGTTCCAGCTTTTAAAATCATCTATATTGGTAAAAGAAGAACCTATGGTTATTCTCATAGCTTGTGAGGACAATAAAAATTTCCTTTGTGGTCTTCCTTTCATTATTCCTCTTCACGGGATAAAAGCCTATGAACCTGGCATCTCCCACAATAATTGGCTTTATTTAATGCAGAAGACATACCGGACAATATTGAACTAATGCAAGTACAACAAAATAAAAATAACAATGCCAAAATAAATACTGTACAAAAATATTGAAATAGACAAAAGGATAAGGTATCTAGTCTTACCAACCAACTGAATTAATCAACTAATGAATTAACTTAACCATGAGATTGATGGTTCCAGTAGTGAAGATTGATTGATTGATTTGAGGTTTTCTGGCATCCTGACATCTAAGGTAATTGACGCCGTCAGAAGTGATGAGAGATCAGTTATACCCTAAGGACTGAATTGTTGAATTTCAATCTTTATGTTAAACAGCTCTCACTTCAAAGAGGTAATAGCACAATGAATTTAAAGGATGGGTCATCAGTATAACTGTGACCAAGTTGTGGAATGATCTTCCTAATTGGGTAGTTGAATCAGTAGAACTTCAAAAGTTCAAATTTGCAACGAATGTTTTGATATTGAACAGGCTGACATAAGTATGTTTTAGTTTATATATGAAATAGCTGTTTTTTTAAAAATTATATTAATTGTTCATTATTTCTCATATCGTTTATTTACTTCCTTATTTCCTTTACTCACTGGGCTATTTTTCCCAGTTGGAGCCCTTGGTCTTATAGCATCTTGCTTTCCCAATTAGGATTGCTGCTTAGCTGGTAATAATGATAATAACTGAGCTTCATATACCAGTAACTAAAATTGTTTAATACTTACCACCTAATGAAACATGAGAAATAAAATTCTTTTTTTATAATTTAAAGCTTCAATTCAAACCACTTAATCCTTAACATTTTCCAGTAGGAAAACTATGACATGTTAAAGTCAAAAGTCATGCAGCATGTAGGTTATAACATGATTTGTTGGCCAAAACTGAAAAGAAACATTCAAGTGTATGCAATATTTTAAAATGCAAGATGTTGATCATAACTGGGGTATTACTTTCGGCGTAGCTGAAAGGACGAGCCATTAAAATTTTAACGAGGGTTTACTACCCCACCGCTAGTTAGCGGGGGGTAGGGAGGGTAGTTAGCTAACGTCCCCCCTCACACACCTGTGTGGTAACCTCACTTTGCTTAGAGGTAGGACTTCATGGGGGACAGGGCTGGCAGGCAAGTTTGATTAAATAGCTAAGGTTTGTATAGTTAGGAAAAATACGAATTATCTCCGAATTTGTTATTTGTTCCGTAACTGAAATACAAACCACACTATTTAAAGTGAGTGGCTTAACCCTTAGGAAGGGTGGAATAACTCCCAGCCATACTGGCTTTTGGCTTTGCCCGGGGACTCATTATCTGAGTGTGTTAGCACTCAACAATAAAGAGTCCCCGCACCTCGCTCGCACCCTGCTATGCAAAGGCTGCGGCCTACATAAGCTGTGTGTGAAGGATTATGTGTGACTCGTCCTAGGAAGTTCTTTAGATGGAAAACTTTAGGCTAGGACTTTCCCAGTACCACCTCGTCAGGGTATGGGGACGTGACAGTATTAACTTAATACTAGGAACACAAGGAAGCATGGTTTACCCGCAGTGGTTTGAGGTCAGCTGTGCAGAGAACCCAGGATGCTGCTTTCCCCAAGAGAAGGGAGGATGAAGAAAAGAATATGGGCCAGACATAACTTTTCTTTCACGCAGACTAAAACTGGGTAACAATGCCCTTAACCCTCAGCTACTTGTCCATTAAGGAGCCTGAGGTTTAACCCAGCTGTTGTGCAGCCACCACAGAGCTGATAGAGAATGTATCGAGCATCCTGTGGGTCAAGTCTTGCAGGTAGTGGGCTGTGAAGGTCGTCTGACGCTTTCACACTCCTGCTTGTAGAACCTGCGTCACTGAGAAGTTCTTCTTGAAGGCCAGGGGCGTCCTGGCTACGCCCCTGACATCATGCGCTCTAAGGCGACATGACGGAGGAGGGTCAGGATTCAGGGACAGATGGATCGCCCTACGAATCCATGCCGAGATGGTATTCTTGGTGACCCTCCTCTTTAGTGCTCACAAACAAAGCTTGCACTTGGGGACAAATGCAGCCGTTCTTTGAGATAACCTCGGACTCCTTACTGGACACAGTAGGGGAAGGTCTGGGTCATCTGTTACAGAACGAAGACTCGAAATCCGGAAAGAGTCGTATCTAAGATCAGGCACTCCCGGATTCTGTGTCTTAGCCACAAACTCAGATATGAATATGAACGTTACCTCCCCTCATCCCCTTGCATGGGCGATGTCAACGAGAGACCATGAAGTTCACTGACTCGCTTGGCCGAGGCCAATGCTAGCAGGAACACCGCCTTCCAAGTTAGGTGGGGATCTGAAGCCTGGCGAAATGGTTCGTAGGGAGGTCTCTTAAGAGGCCTGAGAACTCGAACCATATTCCATGGAGGCGGTCTCACTTCCGACTGAGGGCAGGTAAGATCATATCTTCGTCTGAGTAGGGAAAGTTCCAGCAAGGGAGAAATATCCACTCCTTTGAGCCTGAAGGCTAGACTTAAGGCTGAGCGATAACCTTTCATTGCCAAGACTGAAAGGCGCATTCTTCCCGCAAATATACGAAGAACTCCGCTATTGCTGGAATAGTGGTATCGAGTGGAGACATACCCCTCACGACTCCAAACCACAGGAACTCGCCACTTTGCCTGGTAGACTCCAGCGGATGATCTACGCAGGTGTCTAGACATCCCGTTCGCAACTCGTTGCGACAATCCTCTCTTAGCGAGAAGATGCTGGATAGTCTCCAGGCTTGAAGTCGAAGCGAAGCTACGGCTTTGTGAAAGATGTTGGCATGTGGCTGTTTGAGTAGGTTGTGCCGTAGAGGGAGTTCTCTCGGAAGTTCTGTTAGAAATTGCAGAAGGTCCGGAAACCATTCCGCGTGATGAGCCACAAAAGGGTCATCAAGAGATTGACCGATATTCTGGTCTTGTTGGGCATCCTCCTCATCAGACAGAACGAGGGAAAAGCTTATACGTCGGTACTGTCCCACCGTTGTTGGGAGGCATCTTGCCAGAGTGCCTTGGGATCTGGGACTCAGGGGTCAATACAGCGGGAGCTTGAAGGTCAGCGCTGTAGCGAACCGATTCACAGTCGGGTAACCCCACAAAGTCAAGACTTTGTTGGCTACTGGATGATCCGAGGACCACCCAGTACTCATTATCGGAGAAGCTCTGCTTCGACCGTCGGCGAGTACATTCCCTTTGTCTGGGATGAAGCGAGACGATAGAGGAATCGAGTGGACTTCGGTCATCTTAGTATCTCTACTGAGAGATGGGATAGCTGCTTGAAAAGGTACCTTCTTGCTTGTTGATGTAAGTCACTACTGTGGTGAAGTAGCTCATCACACCACAGAGTGATCCGCCAGATCCTTGTTGGAACTGTTGAAGGGCCAGGAAGACGGCCTTCATCTCTAGTAGATTTATATGGAGGCACTTTTCCGATTCTGACCACAGGCCTGAGGTCCTGTGGTACAGAACTTGCCCCCCCCCCCCCCTTCCTTTGAGGTGTCCGAAAACAGCATCCAAACCGGAGGAAGGAACGAGAAGATCCACTTTCCTTCGTAGGTTCTCGCTTGTCACCCACCACTGGCGATTCGTCCGTTCCGCAGGATCCATAGGGATCATGGTGTCCGGGGAATCGCAGCCTTGATTCCACCAGGACCTGAGTCGCCCCTGGAGAGACCTCATCCTGAGGCGACCGTAGAGAACTAGACGAGCCAAGGGTGAAAGGTGACCGAGGAGACGTAACCACGATTGGGTTGGAAGCTCTTCTCGTCTGAGGAAAGGGCGTGCGACTCTTCTCAGCCTTGCTATCCAGTCGTCTAATGGAAAGGCGTTATGGAGATTGGTGTCTATAATCATGCCTAGGTGAACCAGTCATTGATTGGGCAGCAGAGCGGACTTCTCGAGACTTAACATGATCCTTAGATCCTGGTAAAGTCCTAGAAGTTTGTCTCGGTGTCAAAGAGGGAATGACTCCGAGTCTGCTAGGATCAGGCAGTCATCCAGATAATGGAGGAGACGGAAACCGATCCTGAGTGCCCATGATGAAATTAGGGTGAACAGTCCGGTGAAACCCTGTGGTACTGTGGAGAGACCGAAACACGACACCTTGAACTGGTACTCCTTGTGGTCTATGCTGAATCCTAAGTACTTCCTTGAAGACAGATGGACTGGGATCTGGAAGTACACGGTCTACAGGTCCAGAATACACAAGAAGTCTAGCGGTTTACTGCCAGACTGACTGTGTCTGCGGTCTCCATGATGACCAAAGTATGCTTTAATCTGGACCTCTGCCCACAGAGTTCGCCGCCTTGCTGATCCCATGACAAGGGTATTAAATGACACCGGATACGTCCTCAGGGGAGGTAGAGGTGTTGTGAACAGGATGCGATATCCCTGACTGATTACGGAAATCGTCCAGGAAACGGCCCTGAGTTGCCGCAACCTGTCTGCGCAACCTTATAGGTATCCCGCCACTGGCGGACATGCAGGGGAACTGACAATCCTAGCGTTTGCGGTCTCGGCTGCTCCTTCTAGGATTCTTCCCTCCCCTGAGGGACTAATTGCCTTTCTTGTCCTTGACCGGAAAGGTCTTAGACCCCACTGTCTTAGCTGCCGTTGTTTTGGTGGGACGTGGTTGCTGAGGTGCTGGAGGTTTATAGGGCTTGAATGTCAAAGCCCCATATAGGAGGGAGTCTTGGTGACTTCCTACACCTCTCAGCCGCCTGCTTCACGTCCTTAGGCTCAAATAGGTTCATTCTCATCGCGAAAGAATGTCAGCCTGTAGATTTTGGCACTAGGGGACTCCGGTTACTGTCTTGGATTCCTTTGACTCCCTCCCGGGAGTGATGCAGGACTCCAACCACGACGGAGGCAGGCTCTTCTCCAACCTTATTCGAGAAGACTTTACCGCACGAGGTGGGGTTTCCCTTAATGGTGTGATTGGGGAATGTCTCACCTCCCGTGACTCTTCTGAGGGCGGGAAAGCCCCTTTTGTCCCGAAGGGACCTGTGCCCATTGGATAACGGGGTGCGAGGGCGCCAACAGAGTCAGCAACCAGGAACGGAGACGGCAGGTCAGCAGGTCTAGGAGATGGCTGGTCTAATCAGGAACAATCCTCCGAAGAGGGGTCTCTATGAGTGGCCTCTCTCGTGAACGAGAGAGGTGAACACTTCGTAGGAGAGACTTGAAGACACTAGTGATGGCGCCCCTTAGGGCCGTTGGATCAGCAAGCTGACCTATAAGGAGCAATCATCCGAAGAGGAGTCCTTAAGAGTGGCCTCCCTCGCGAGAGAGATCACCAGACTGATCCTGCAGCTGCTCAGCCCCTTGAGCATAGCTGCAGGTGCGACCGCTCAGCTCCAAGAGCATAGCCACCTGAAGTTTTCATGCGCCCAGCCTTGCAACCGCTCAGCTCCTTGAGCATGGTTACAAATGCGGTCGCTCAGCACCAAGAGCATAACTGGCTGAGGACCAGGAAACCCCATCCAGGAATATTAAGGTATGAGAAGTTCCCCCTCTGCAGAGGGAAGCTCTCACACCTGGGAAGGGAACCTCCCTCGGAAGGGAAGTTACCTACCCCTGGAGGCGAACCTCCTTAGCGTTCTAAGATGAACTGAAGAGCTGACAGTTGTCACGGGAGGACTTCTAAGAGAAGGGAACACGCCCATGACGATGTCCTAGAGAGACGGTAGCAACAGCAGACTCCCCAGGAACAAACAGGACAGCTCTGCTTCGTTGGCACACTTTAGTCAAACGAAGAAAA
Organism: Palaemon carinicauda; assembly: GCF_036898095.1. Lineage (NCBI taxonomy): Eukaryota > Metazoa > Arthropoda > Malacostraca > Decapoda > Palaemonidae > Palaemon > Palaemon carinicauda. The sequence goes on along the minus strand of NC_090726.1, from coordinate 40,128,201 downwards.
AAACTGCATAGTTAACTGGGAAAATAAAGTTAAATAATTATTTAACAGAAATTCCCCCAGGAGGAACTCCGAAGAGTAACCTCGAGGGAAAAAAAAACATAAGGATTAAAAATTAAGTATGCGCCCTCCTCCCCCAATTCACGGGAGAAGGGGGAAGGCGGAGAACTGTAACAAAAACGGAATTTTAATTTTGTAATTCATCTAAGAATGATCACAAATAGCAAGAACCACTGACCCCCAAAGGGAAGTGTTCTCCACAGAAAAGCTGAAAAGTTAGAAAAAAAAAAATCAATTAGATTTCATTGAAAATAATTGAGACAAATAAACGGAATAGCAACCCAACCCGCAACGGGAAAGGAGCTTCCGTAATAGTACGTAGTAGTAGCAAGGGGTGAACGACCTCGAGTAGAGAGAGACCCCGTAGGCAAATTAAACTCCCACATTCCCTTCGCTGAGAATCCAAGTTCCCCGTAGGAAAGGAGGAACAGCGAAGATAATAGATGAATGAAGAAAGTCCAGCGATGACGATCCCCACGGCGGCCGAGTACGGAAAAGCCAAAGGAAAAACCAATGGACCAAGAGGGAGAGGCCGTACCCCACAACGGAACCGAGGTGGCCTAGCACTAAGCCGGTGACGTTGTCGTACACTACACACACAGCACAAACACTGAAACGAAAACTTACTACGTTTCTATACACAAATATATACATAAACATAAAGAATGTTTATATATATATCACAAGTACAGTATAGGAAAAAGTAAGAAAAAGACAAAAAGTATTAATGGCTGTCAAAGAGGCGAGGGTGAAAGCGGACACATCCGATCACCACCCGAGCCAAAGTAAAAGTGAGCTTACCACACAGGTGTGAGGGGGGAGGGTAGCTAACTACCCTCCCTACCCCCCGCTAACTAGCGGTGGGGTAGTAAACCCTCGTTAAAATTTTAATGGCTCGTCCTCTCAGCTACGCCGAAAGTAATACCCCACTTTAAATAGCGTGGTTTGTATTCCAGTTACGGAACAAATCACAAATTTTTAAAGTAATTTGTATTTTTCCTAGCTATTTACTTAGCTTTCACACTGAAAACATACTCCCAACGTACATAAGGGCAATGGTTTGTATCTATGCAAGAAAAAAAAATCCCTCGACTAAAATACAAAAAGCATCGAGGAAATAAATTATCAACGTGAGACCTTCAGGTTCTGTATACGAAAAATGACAAATTCATAGATAATTTGTATTTTTCCAAACCAAACAAACCTTAGCTATTTACAAGGGGTATTACTTTCGGCGTAGCTGAAATGGCGAGCCATTAGATTTTTAACAAGGGTTAACTACCCCCTCGCTAGTTAGCTACCCCTCCTCCCTCACATACCGGTGAACTGATTCACTTCGCTTAGAGGTAGGACTTCACGGGGAACAGGGCTGGCGGGCAAGTATGTGTAAATAGCTAAGGTTTGTATGGTTAGGAAAGATACAAATTATCTACGAATTTGTCATTTGTTCCGTAACCGAAATACAAACCACGCTATTTACAGGGGGTGTAAGTCCCGGCCTTACTGGCTTTGGCTTTGCCCGGGTACTCAGAATCCGAGTGTGTAGCACTCGAGATAAGGAGTCCCTGCACCTCGCAAGTTCCTTGCTCCGCAAGGAACGTGCGGCCTACATAAGCTTGTGTGTGAAGGAATGAAGTGTGACTCGTCCTAGGAAGTCGACCTGAAGTCCTTTAGAGGGAATTCTAGGTTAGGACGTTCCCAATACCACCTCGTCAGGGTATGGGGCACACGACAGTATTATTTAATACTAGGAACACAAGGAAGCATGGTTTACCTGAAGTGGTTTGAGGTCAGCTATGCAGAGAACCCAGGATGCTGCTTTCCCCAAGAGAGGGGAGGATGAAGAAAAGAGTAAGGGCCAGGCATACTTTTTCATTCATCCAAACTAAAACTGGGTAACAATGCCCTCAACCTTCTGTTACTTTTCCATTAAGGAGCCGGAGGTTAGACCAGCTGTTGTGTAGCCACCACAGGGCCGATAGAGAACGCATCGAGCCTCCTGTGGGTCACGTCCTGCAGGTAGTGGGCTGTGAAGGTCGTTTGGCGCTTCCAGACCCCAACCTGTAGAACCTGCGTCACTGAGAAGTTTCTCTTGGATGTCAGGGACGTAGCAATGCCTCTGACATCGTGTGCTCTAGGGCGACGTGACGGAGGAGGGTCTTTATTCAGGGAATGGTGGATGACCCTGCGAATCCAAGCTGAGATGGTGTTCTTTGTGACCCTCCTCTTCGTCCTTCCTGTGCTCACAAACAGTGCTTGCACTCGGGGACGAGCTGCAGCTTTTCTCCTAAGATTGACTCGGACTCCTTACTGGGCACAGTAGGGGATGGTCTGGGTCATCTGTTACAGAACGGAGACTCGAAATCCTGAAGGAGTCGAACCGTGGGTCCGGAACTCCAGGATTCTGAGTCTTAGCAACAAACTCAGGAACGAGCCCGGACGTTACCTCCCCCCATCCCCGTGAATGGACGACGTCGTACGAGAGACCATGAAGTTCACTGACTCGCTTGGCTGAGGCCAAAGCGAGCAGGAACATCGTCTTCCAAGTCAAGTGACGATCAGAAGCCTGGCGTAATGGTTCGAATGGAGGTCTCTTAAAAGACCTGAGGACACGAACCACGTTCCATGGAGGTGGTCTCACTTCCGACTGAGGGCAGGTAAGCTCGTAGCTTTGTATGAGTAAAGAAAGTTCCAGCGATTAGGAAATGTCCGTTCCTTGCAGCCTGAAGGCCAGGCTTAAGGCTGAGCGATATCTTTCACCGCCGAGACCGAAAGGCGCATTTCTTCCCGCAAATACACAAGAAACTCCGCTATTGCTGGAGTAGATGCATCGAGAGGAGAGATACCCCTTCCACGACACCAACCACAGAAGGCTCTCCACTTCGCCTGGTAGACCCCTGTAGATGACTTTCGCAGGTGTCGAGACATCCTTTCCGCAACTTGTTGCGAAAAGCTTCTCTCAGTGATGAGATGCTGGAAAGTCTCCAGGCGTGAAGCCGAAGCGATGCTACGGCTTTGTGGAAGATGTTGCAGTGTGGTTGCTTGAGTAGCTTGTGTCGTGGAGGAAGTTCTCTCGGGAGCTCCGTCAGTAGCTGCAGAAGGTCCGGGAACCACTCTGCATGATGCCATAGCGGAGCTATAAAGGTTGAGCACCCTTCTCATCAGACGGAACGGTGGGAAGGCGTAAACGTCAATGTTGTCCCACCGTTGTTGGAAGGCATCTTGCCAGAGTGCCTTGGGGTCCGGGACTGGGGAACAATACAGCGGAAGCTTGAAGTTCAAGGCTGTTGCGAACAGGTCCAAAGTCGGGAACCCCATAAAGTCAGGACTTTGTTGGCTACTAGAGGATCCAAAGACCACTCAGTGCTCACTATCTGCGATGCTCTGCTCAGACTGTCGGCGAGCACATTCCTCTTGCCCGGAATGAAGTGAGCCGATAGTGGAATCGAGTGGACTTCGGACCATCTCAGTATCTCTACCGCAAGATGGGATAGCTGTTGTGAAAAGGTACCTCCCTACTTGTTGATGTAAGCCACTACCATGGTGTTGTCGCTCATGACCACCACGGAGTGACCCACCAGGATCTGTTGGAATTGTTGAAGTGCCAGATATATGGCCTTCACTTCTAGCAGATTTATGTGGAGGCACTTTTCTGATTCTGACCATAGGCCAGAGATCCTGTGGTTCAGAACGTGGGGACCCCACCCTTCTTTGAAGCGTCCGAAAACAGCATCAAATCCGGGGGGAGGACGAGAAGATCCACTCCCTTTCGAAGGTTTCCGTCCGTCACCCCCCACTGAAGGTACGTCCGTTCCGCAGGAGCCATAGGGACCAGAATGTCCGGGAAATTGTGGCCTTGATTCCACCGAGACTTGAACCGCCATAGCAGGGATCTCATCCTGAGGCGGCCGTTTGGAACCAGACGGGCCAAGGAGGAAAGGTGCCCTAGGAGACGTAACCACGATTGAGCTGGAAGCTCTCCTCGTCTGAGGAAAGGATCTGCGAACCTCCTCAGCCTTGCTATCCTGTCGTCTGATGGAAAGGCTTTGTGGAGATTGGTGTCCAATATCATGCCTAGATATACCAGTCGTTGAGATGGAAGCAGAGAAGACTTCTCGAGATTTACCATGATCCCTAGATCTTGGCAAAGTCCCAGAAGCTTGTCTCGGTGTCGAAGGGTCGACTCAGAGTCTGCCAGGATCAGCCAGTCGTCCAGATAGTGGAGGGGAAGGATGCCGATCCTGTGTGCCCACGAAGATATCAGGGTCAACACTCGGGTGAATACCTGGGGTGCTGTGGAGAGACCGAAACACAACACCTTGAACTGGTAGATCTTGTTGGCTAGGCTGAATCTTAAGTACTTCCTGGAAGACGGATGGATTGGGATCTGGAAGTACGCGTCCTTCAGATCCAATGTACACATGAAGTCTTGCGGTCTCGCTGCAAGTCTGACCGTGTCTGCTGTCTCCATGCTGAACGGAGTTTGTTTGACAAACTTGTTCAGAGTTGAGAGGTCGATGACGGGTCTCCAGCCTCCAGACGCCTTCTTTACGAGAAAGAGTCGACTGAAGAAGCCTGGGGAGCTGTCGACGACCTCCTGGAGAGCATCCTTCTTGAGCATGGTCTCGACTTCTGCCCGAAGGGCTAGCCCCTTTACCGATCCCATGGCATAGGAGCTCAACGACACTCAATTCGCTGTCAGGGGAGGAAGAGATGTTATAAACGGGACGCGATATTCCTGACTGATCACAGAGATCGTCCAGGAATCGGACCCGAGTTGCTGTCACCTGAATGCGCAACTTTGCAGGCATCCCCACACTGGTGGACATGCAGGGGGATTGCCAATCCTAGCGCTTGCGGCCTCGGCCGCTCCCTAAAGGATTCTTGCCTCCCCTGGAGGACTTTCTGCCCTTCTTGTCTTTGACAGGAAAGGGCTACTGCTTGGACACCTTCGTCTTTGCTGCCGCTGCCGGTTTCGTCGTCTTGGATTGGCGAGGTTGTTGAGGTGCTGGAGGTTTGTAGGGCTTAGATGTAAGAGCCCTTTGGAGAAGAGAATCGTGGTTCTATTTCCTCCACCTCTCAGCTGCCTGTTCCACATCCTTGGGCTCAAACAGACCTTTTCCTAGGAAGGAAGTGTGTCTAAGCCTGCAGGCATTCACTGCTGGGAACTTCGAGTGGAACCTCTCGGCCACCGCATCACGTCGTTTCAAGATCGAGTTTGCCCACAAGTTCGAAACTTGGAAGGCCAGAAACTCGATAGTATGTGTGCCCGAGAGGAGGAAGGTCTCCAGGGCTTTCCTGGTGCTCTCCTTGGACAGATCCTCGGGTCGTAGCAGGATGCCCAGAGACCCTATCCAGACATCCAGCCACGAAGTGGCCTGTATGGCACACTTTGCGACCATCTCCTGACTCAGGATCTCTGTTGCCGAGAATGTCACCTGCCGGCTAGAGTTTCTCTCAAGAGAGACTCCCCTGGTAAGCTCTTCCACGGAGAGGTGGAGCAGGAGAGCTAAGCAAGGCTCCTCCATGATCTCAAAGTACCTCCTCTGTTGCACACGAGGAGGTAGGAGGAGCTTGTTACCAGCAGAGGAATGGCTGGAGGAGGCGAGCTCGGAAAGCTGGCCCTCAACCTTATCTCTGGCACTCTTCACCCCTTGGGACCAAGGCAGAGCTGCACTGGCCTTAAAGGGTTTCTGAGTGCCATAGACTTGGTCCAGGACCGTATCCTTGCCTTCACTAGGGGCGGTCTCCGAGTCCTTGAACTTGTTGAGATGCCTCATCAGAGTCAGGACTTGCCAGAAGGCATGCTCTGAATCATGCTGCTCTCCTCCTGGTGAACTGGCAGTAAAATCTCTTGTCCCCAAAGACTCTACTTGAGGGAACTCTTAGAGTCCTTCGATTCCCTCCTAGGAGGAATACGTAACTCCAGCAAAGAAGTCTGAGGGCTCTTCTCTCCCTAACACGGGACGATTCTCCTGCTCGAGGTGGGAACCAGAGTGACGTGCGGGAACCAGAGTGACGTGCAGGAACAGAATGAAGAGCCCGTGAAAATGTCGGCGCACGCATGTACGAGGTTGTTGGCACAAGAAGATCGTTGGCGCTTGCGCGCGCAAGAAGATCGTCGGCGCTTGCGCGCGCAAGAAGATAGTAAGCGCTTGCGCGCGCAAAAAGATCATGGGCGTTTGCACGCGTAAGAAGATCGTCGGCGCTTGCGCGCATAAGAAGATCGTCAGCGCTTGCGCGCATAAGAAGATCGTCGGCGCTTACGCGCATAAGAAGATCGTCGGCGCTTGCGCACGGAAGAAGTTCGTTGGCGCGGGGAACCATTGGAGCCTGCACGCGGACGATCGTCGGAGCTTACGTGCGTAGGAAGATCGTCAGAGCTAGCGCGCCAAAGAAGATTGTCGGCGCTTGCGCGAGTAAGAAGATTGACGGCGCTCGAAGATCGTCGGCGCTTACGTCCGTAAGAGGATCGTCAGCGCTCGCTCGCGAAAGAAGATCGTCGGCGCTTGCGCGTGTAAGAAGATCGCCGGCGCTTGCGCGCGTAAGAAGATCGTCAGCGCTAGCACGCAAAGGAAGATCGTCGGCGCTGGCGCGCGTACCAAGATCGCTGGCGTAAGAAGATCATCGGCGAGCACGAGCGCGCTAGGATGAAGGGACAGCTGACAGGACGATCAGGAAATGGGACGATCAACACTGGAAGTTCTGGTGAGCGCCTGTATGGTAACTCAGGACTGGAACAGGATTCCTCTGGATGGAAGTCTCAGGAACAGCAGGAACAGTAGGCGAGCGCTTGTGCGCAATTGCGCGCGAGTGCGCAGGGTATACCTGGCGCTAAAGGGAGTTACTCACGGTTGAGAAAGCCCCTTTTGCCCCGAAGGGACCGGTGCCCGTTGGATAACGGGGTGCGAGGGCGCCCATAGCGTCAGCAGCCAGGAACGGAGACGGCAGGTCAGCAGGTCTAGGGGATGGTGAACTGCAGAGAGGTCCCGAACAGCCAGCTGGTCTAAACAGGAACAATCCTCCGAAGAGGCGTCTCTATGAGTGGCCTCTCTCGCAAACGAGAGAGAACACTTCGTAGAAGAGACTAGAAGACACTGATGATGGCACCCCTTAGGGCCGTTGGATCAGCAAGCTGACCTATAAGGATCAATCTTCCGAAGAGGAGTCCTTATGAGTGGCCTCCCTCGCAAACGAGAAAGGTCACAAAATGATCCTGCCACTGCTCAGCCCCTTGAGCATAGCTGCAGGTGCGACCGCTCAGCCCCAAGAGCATAGTCGCAAGAAATTCCATGGTCCGGCCTTGCAACCGCTCAGCCCCTTGAGCATGGTTACAAGAGCGGTCGTTCAGCACCAAGAGCAACCGCCTGAGGACCAGGAAAACCCATCCAGGAATATAAAGGTATGTGAAGTTCCCCTCTGCAGGGGAAAACTCAAACCTGGGAAGGGAACCTCCCTCGTAAGGGAAGTTACCCACCCCTAGAGGCGAACCTCTTTAGCGTTCTATGATGAACTAAAGAGCTGACAGTTGTCACGGGAGAACTTCTAAGAGAAGGGAACACGCCCATGACGATGTCCTGGAGAGACGGCAGCAACAGCAGACTCCCCAGGCACAAACAGGGCAGCAGAAGCTCTGCTTCGTTGGCACATTAGGCAAACGAAGAAAAAAAAAAAAACTGGATCGTTAACTGGGAAAAATAAATAATTAGTTAACAAAAATTCCCCCGGGAGGAACTCTGAAGAGAAAACCCGAGGGAATAGAAAACATAAGAATTACAAATTAAGTATGCGCCCTCCTCCCCCACTGACATTCACGGGAGAAGGGGGAGGGCGGAGAACTGTAACAAAAACAGAATTATAATTATGTAATTCATCTAAGAATGTTCACAAATAGTAAGAACCACTGAACCCCGAAGAGAAGTGTTCTCCACAGAAAGCTGAAAAGTTAACAAATACAATTAGATTTCATTAAAAATAACTGAGACAAAAACGGAAAAGCAACACAACCCGCACGGGAAAGAAGCTTTCGTAATAGTATGTAGTAGTATTAAAAGGGGGAATGACCTCAAGTAGAGAGAAAAACTCCCACGTTCCCTTCGCTGAGAGTCCAAGTTCCCCGTAGGGAAGGAGGAACAGCGGAGAAAACAGATGAATGAAGAAAGTCCAGCGATGACGATTCCCCACGGCGGCCGAATCATCGGAAGCCAAAGGAACGACTGAAGGATCAAGGGAGAGGCCGCGTCCCATGACGTGCAACCACGGTGGCCTGGTACTACGCGGTGACGTTGTCGTAAACTGCACACACACAGCACAAACCTGAAAAGGAACTTACTATACAGTGATACCTCTGGATACGAAAGTTTCTGCTTACGAAAAATTCAGGATACGAAAAGCGATACAAAGATTTTTATGCCACAGTATACGAAAAAATTTTCAGGATACGAAAAGCTTACGAGATCCCAACTCGTCGCCGAGAGTACAGTACCTTTTTTTTTTCAGGGTATCAACCTTTAATTTAGGTGTACAGGTAACAATACACCTTCACTGATCCAAATGCTTTACATACAGTACCGTAACGTTTATACAGTAGTAAAGTAAATGGACCGTTTTCTTAGGGCTTGGAGGGGATAACTAGGCTATAACTACATTATTAAATAATCTCATGGTGGTTTCTGGAATGGATTAGGCTGTTTTTAACGGTTGGGTTAATTATTGAATGATAGAAATGGCTGCATTGGATGTTTATTACTACAGTTTAGCGTGTTTATGAAAGAAAAGGTGACTTTTTGTAAGGCTTGGAACGGATTAGGCTATTTACATGTAAAACGAGACTCAGGATACGAAAAAATCAGGATACGAAACCGTATCCTAAACGGATTACTTTCGTATCCTGAGGCATCACTGTATTTCTATACCCAAATATATACATAAACATAAAGAATGTTTATATATATATTAAGTATAAGAAAAAGTAAGTAATTAAGTAAAGACAAAACATTAATGGCTGCCAAGCGAGGGTGAGAGCAGACATGTCTGCCCATCACCCGAGTCAAAAGCGAAGTGAATCAGTTCACCGGTGTGTGAGGGGGAGGGGTAGCTAGCTACCCCTCCCCTACCCCTTCGCTAACTAGCGAGGGGGTAGTTAACCCTCGTTAAAAATCTAATGGCTCGCCATTTCAGCTACGCCGAAAGTAATACCCAATGTAAATAGTGTGGTTTGTATTTCGGTTACGGAACAAACTATTCTACGAAACGACATACGTAGATTTTTTCACCTAACATTACGAAAAAATACTATGGATACGAAACTAAATTTGCATGGTTAGGTTAGGTATATTGAATGATTCAAATGGATTTAGCTCTTTCATTCTGCTGTAAAAAAAAAAAAAAAAAGTTACGAAAACTACTCCAGAACTAATTAATTTCATATCCTTAGGTATTACTGGTATATCTAAATAAACAATCATCATCTTACCGAATCCATGAACATCCTTTTGATCTGGCACTTTCCTGTGACTGTTTTCTCTTTCTCTAGCTTCCTCCAGAGCTTTCGCTATTTCTTCTTGACGTGCTTGCAGACTTTTGCCTTTATCTTTCAACTTTGACAGCAGAGCCCTAAAAGTAGACAACAATTACCATACAAAACATTAACATTCACTGCCACAAGAATATATTCAGCTCACAAAACCACACCAAAGAAAATGAAAATACTTGTAGTTCCCTAGATGAACTATGATCCTGAACTTATGCAATATAAAAAAAATCTTTTTCAAAGAGATGATGGAAATCTTGAGTATCTTTCATAGCCAAAGCTTGAAAAAGATAAATACAGTAAGGGAAATAGACAAGTACAGTAAGGAAATTTTTTTTCTAAAAAGGGAGTCTAAAATTTTGAACTTAATGATAAAATAGATTAATAACATCAAAATCCTAGCCCAAGAGGTTAATGAGTTTTGCAAAACTTTGTTCCACTCACCAGAACATAGAAACAATGATAATGTTAAATCGCAAGCGAAGCAAGCTACGGCAAAACAAAAACCAACTGAACTAATTGATAAATCAGTTTAATAAAATAACGCCAAAATCTAGCACACGGGTAATACGAGTAGTTAAACATTTTAAAACGCAAGTAAAGCGAACTACGTCAGAACAGAAACCGATAAATAATTAAGTGTTAATTTACCACATCAACATACAGGTAAATGTGCTCAATTAAGTGGAAGTTTCTGTAGTAAATTATAATAAACATGGCTATAAACAACTCCATAGAAAATGTGATTAAAAAATCATGTTTTCTATGGGTCCAGAAGTTCTGGCAAACTAAAACTTCATTACTAATACTGGGTTTTGATTATGGTAACTTTCTTTGTATTACGATGACTACAGTCCATTTCTTTTAGCGATGCATATTTGCACCGACTCGCAGCGGTGCACTTTTAGCTCGGAAAAGTTTCTGGATCGCTGATTAGTTGGACAAGATAATTCTAACCAATCAGCGATCAGGAAACTTTTCCGAGCTAAAAGGGCACCGCCGCGAGTCGGTGCAAATATGCATCGCTAAAAGAAATTGACTATAGTTGATGATGAACTGGCAGAAACAACAAAATAATTAAAAGTTAATTTTAATATCATACAATTAGGAACCTTTGTAGGTTGTTGAGACTGAAAAAAAAAAACAGATAAAAGAACATGACCTGACCTGACCTAACCTAAGAGCCATATCCTTACCTACCGGGGGGACTGGACCCCACTGCAACCCCACTTATTCTTAGCTTATCTTGTCCCAACAAACTACATTCACCCCAGACCGGTATACATCACATTTTAAGGCGTTTTGAACGTTATTGACAACGATACCTATAGTAACTCCATGGCTTTTCAGTTATAGTTATCAACTCACCATTATTCAAAATAATACAGATACAATACTTTAATTTGTAGCTAAATACATGAAACATATATTTTTCCTATTTGCTATCTTGCGTTTCATGCATTTCTGACCATGATTATTGGGGCAAACTACCCATATGTAAGTTTTGGACCCCTTACCTACAGACAATTATAGGGGACCCCAGTGGGAAACCGGGGTTTTTGAGAGGGGAATGCCCAAAGTGATAATAATAATGGTCAGAAGTATAAAATAAACAAAAGATAACCAGTTGGATAAATACATGGTTCATGTAAGTGGCTGGATATTAAAGTATAGTTATCTATGATTGACTTCAATACCTCCTAATGGTTTTTGCTCCACCGTAGCTTGCTATGTACGGAAAATTAACATTACCGCTAACTCTTCTGTTCTGGCAAGCATTGTATAAATATGCTGCACACAAAAGCCCTGTAGGTTATTATTTCAGGGAAGATTGTTACTTTCAAATGGGCAACAATAGCTACATTCTGAACGGATAGTGCTTTCAACATAATCAATTACCGAAATAGATGTAATCACATAGGAGAAAAATGCCAAACTAGCCAGTACGCATTGATTTCTTCAGGCAAATTCCAGTTTTGCTAGAAATTAGAGTATCATATATTAACCCTAAAGTATCATATACTATCCAATTAAAGTATCACATATCTACCAAGTTTAGTTACACAAACTATAAAACAAGACACGTCAATGTGTTCAACACAAAAGCATATGCAACAAGATTGAGTTCCTTAAGCTTCAATGATTCAACTACCAAATTCGTTAGATGATTCCACAATCTGGTCACAAATGGAATAAAACTTTTAGAATAATGTGAAGTATTGGGCTTATGATGGAGAAGACATGGTTGTTAGAAATAACTACAAACCTAGTATACGTACAGGCTGGGATGATCTGAATACAAATGGTCAGATTTATGAATTATGAGCCTTATTGTGCAACAGGAGTAATATTTTGGTATTGTCCCACTCGACGCCAATACTGCTTGTCAGTACATAGGAGCTTGATGTTTTTTGTTTTTCGAGAGCGAAGCAAGCGCACGGCAGAGCAAAAACCATTAGACATTATCAACATATTTTTACTAGCCAAGCTACAACCCTAGTTGGAAAAGCCATATTTTTACTAGCCAAGCTACAACCCTAGTTGGAAAAGCCATATTTTTACTAGCCAAGCTACAACCCTAGTTGGAAAAGCCATATTTTTACTAGCCAAGCTACAACCCTAGTTGGAAAAGCAAGATACTATAAGCCCAAGGGCTCCAATAGGAAAAAAATAGCCCAGTGAGGAAAGGAAATAAGGAAATAAATAAATGATGAGAACAAATTAACAATAAATCATTCTAAAAACAGCAACAACGTCAAAATAGATATGTCATATACTGTATAAAATATTAATATCAAAAACAGATATGTCATATATAAACTATAAAAAGACTCGTGTCATGGTTTTTTCGGTATTTTTGTAGTGAATTACATGGCAATGTAACCTAGGAAAAAAACTACTGTTTCTTATAGAAAAAATTACGATCTCTTCAAAAATGACACTCGTTTCCGTCGCAAATGAATAGTTTCAGAAATATATATACATCTATATCCTACGATAATGGGGGACCCCCAGTGGGAACTCGAAGTTTTGGGTGGGGAATACATACTGGGGAAACGATATATAATTGTTTTCCTATAATAAATAACGTGAATTAAGCGAATTTGATGTTCATTTCAATCGGAAACAAACAGATCAACCAATTCGGATAACTTTGAGATGCACGGTGTCACTTCTCTTACGAACGAACGATAACATTAGCAACGTTACCAACGTTGACGTATGGTACACAGAGTTACCAACGGCACGTTGACATTACTAAAGATAGTAATGATAGATATTTCCATATATTAAATAATTTCGCCATATAAGTTTTACTCAATATATAAAAAGTATAAAAAGTACAAAAAGGGCACAGAACCTAACAACCCACCTAACCTAGCCTAGTAGTATGACAGGTCACAAAATAACATTTGATTTACATCGGACATTGGCAGCACTGGTTACTGTATTTTTTCATGACACAATCTTTGTAACGGCAACTCCAAAGTTTATCCAGATATACTGTTTTGTATTTTCCTCCGGTTATTATAATTTCAAGAAGGTAATGTATAGAGAAGAAAAGGCTTGTTTTACGTTTATATATCGAATCCCCAGTATGTTTTCCCCACCCAAAACCCCGAGTTCCCACTGGGGGTCCCCCATTATTGGAGGATATAGATGTATATATATTTCTGAAACTATTAATTTGCGACGGGAACGAGAGTCATTTTCGAAGAGAGCGTAATTTTTTCTATAAGAAACAGTAGTTTTTTTCCAAGGTTACATTGCCCTGTAATACACTACAATGAAACCATCCTGTCTTTGTTTTTCCTCTGTGCTTCCTTCTATGCAATCCTTGACATTATATATTACCAGATTATTTTTCCTCTTTTCCTTTTCCATTATCTCTTTAACCTCTTCTCTAACTTCTTCCCTGATGGCTTCTATTGGCATATTAACTCGTCCTACCTGTGCCGAACCTATCGAGTCCTTTATTTCTCCCCTGCGACCCCTCTTTACATTGCCGCATTCTAAGTTAGCCATAGTAAAACATACAGGTGGCCGCTTTCATACATACACCCCCATTTTTCCTTAGGAAAATACTATTTCATATTAAAGTTTTCCCCGTCCGTAACAATGATAAAACCGATATGACTTACTTGTTACTGAGTACATTCTTGTTACGTTCATAAACCTCCTCCAATTCGAGAACTGTTTTCTTTTTCAGATCTCCCAAATATCCCTGTTTCAGTTTGGGGTCCTTAATCGTGACATCGTCGCCTTTGGTAGGAAGAGCGTTCCACTTTCTGCTTACCAGCTTGTAAATAGGAGCGTCTGTCATTGTTCACTGCACTAGCTGTACACTTTTAACTAGTAACTAGTAGTTAGTACAAATGTTAGGTACCAGACTACCAGTTAGGAACCAGGAAACTACTAGATGCCTAGAAAACGTTTCGACATTCGAGCCTCCAGGCAGTTTTGTATTGTGTTGGGTCGTACCTTTGTAACGGCTACCCTTTGATCTTAAGCGGGGTTTACACGGGCGAACAGCTCGTCGAGCCTGGTTCGACAACCCTGTGTTCTACAAGTAGGTTCGACAACCGGGCTCGGCGAGCTGCTCGGCTGTGTAAACCCGCCTTTTCATCGAGCTGTTCGACGAGCGCGTTCGACAACCAAATAGCTCGTTTACACGCTCGAACATCAATTCAAACACAGGGTTGTCGAACCAGGCTCGATGAGCCCGATATGCATGTATGAAATCAAGTACGACTTCCTTCTCATTCTTGCTTTCATTAATGGTAGCCATTATTCATTTCTTTGATGATGTTTCCTCGAGCAGGTTTGAATAACAACTGAGGTTCGATGCTCGACACCCGTTCACACGTTCACGCCGTTCGTCAAACAATGTAGTTCCGCCCACAAAAGTCAAGATGAGCCTGACTTTCATTGAGCCGTTCGACGAGCGCGCTCGACAACCAATTATCGCGTTTACGCGCTCGAACATCAATTCAAACACAGGGTTGTCGAACCAGGCTCGACGAGCTGCTCGCACGTGTAAACCCCGCTTAACGGCTATCCTTTGATCTTAAGCGGGGTTTACACGGGCGAACAGCTCGTCGAGCCTGGTTCGACAACCCTGTGTTTGATGTGATGTTCGAGCGTGTAAACGGGCTATTTGGTTGTCGAACGCGCTCGTCGAACGGGTCGATAAATGTTAGGCTCATCTTGACTTTTGTGGGCGGAGCTACATTGTTTGACGAACGGTGTGAACAGGTGTCGAGCATCGAACCTCAGTTGTTATTCAAACCTGCTCGAGGAAACATCATCAAAGAAATGAATAATGGCTGCCATTAATGAAAGCAAGAATGAGAAGGAAGTCGTACTTGATTTCATACATGCATATCGAGCTCATCCAGCTTTATGGAAAGTTAAATCAAAGGACTATTCCAATAAAGTAGCCAGAAACAAAGGAATACCGGCTCTGCATGAAATATTGAAAGAACTAATTTTAAAGCTTTAATTTTAAATCAACAAGCAAGTTGGTGTGTGAAAATTTTTCTCTCTTTTTAGTAGCCAATCCTTCGTCCACTTTGATCTTTTTTTTTCCTTTTTTCTCTCCTTTTAGTAGCCAGTCCTTCGTCCATTTTTATCTTTTTTTTCTTTCTTTCTTTCTTAGTGCCACTGCTAAAGCAATGGCTATCAAATGGTCCTGGTCGAGAGACATGTTGACGTTGTTTTAGCACATGGCACACTGAGGTTCGAAACCGTTCGATGTACTGTCTGAAAGCTCTTCGAGCCGTTCTACAAGTAGGTTCGACAACCGGGCTCGGCGAGCTGTTCGGCGGTGTAAACCCGCCTTTATTCTAGTATCTTTTCAGTTTAAAGGTTTAAAGGCCACTCATGAATGGCAGAGAAAAGGGACAATGACATTGCCCTATCAAGCGGGACAATGCCCTAGAGACTGAGCATTTATAGGCTACATATGATATTAATATTAATAATAATTATGAATAGCAGAGGCAAGGGACAGTGACACTGCCATATCAAGCAGGACAATGCCCTATGGACTAAGCATATATACATAGGATATTAATAATTCTAATATTAATTATGAAAGGCAGAGGCAAGGGACAATGACATTGCCCTATCAAGCGGGACAATGCCTTAGAGACTGAGCATATATACATATGACATTGATAATTTTAATATTAATTATGAATGGCAGAGACATGGCACGGTGACATTGCCCTATCAAACAGAACAATGCCCTAGAGATTAATCCTATATACATGTGATCAGAGTCCAAGCACCTCTCCACCCAAGCTAGGACCAAGGAGGGCCAGGAAATGGATGCTGATGACTCAGCAGATACACCTATAGGATCCCCCAAACTCTCCATCCTTAGTTCACAAGGATGGTAAGGTTGCAACGACCAAAGAAACGAACAAGTTTAAGTGAAACTCGAACACCAGACTGGCGTTCACCAGAAAGGGACGTTACCACAACCCTTAGTATTTCTTTTCTACGTTTCTAAAATGTTTAAATAATATTCATTTATCTAAATGTATTTTACACACTACTATCTCCAACAGTAGTAGGTAGCATAGGATTATACACATTAACTTAATATTTGGTACGAACTCTGGCCATCAAAATACCCTGTATACTAAAGTACATTGTTTAATATTAGCTCATTTTAGAGTGTGAAACAATTGACCAATACAGTACATATAATAATCTTAATGAACCAGTGAAGAGTATAACCCAAAAAGTGAAAAATTCAGAAGAATAATTAACGTGAGATGTATGCCACTAACCTAAAAAAAATATACTTTTTTTTCCTACTGAAACTTAAAAAAAAAAAAATGTACCTTGGAGTAGGGATCAAAGGGAAAGAAGTTCAGAAACCATTTAAAAATGGAAAATATAAGACAAAAATTCATATTCAATGGAGACAAAAAAATATAGGACATACTTCACATGTTAAAAAAGTTGTAATATATCTATTTCCTTACCTCATTGGGCTACTTTTTCCTTGTTATGATCCCTAGGATAATAGCATCCTACTTTTCCAGCTAGGGTTGTAGCTTACCTAATAATAATAATAATAATAATAATAATAATATTAATAATAATAATAATAAGTGGCAGGGATCTCAAATTGTAGAGTTCAGGAGGAGCCGTTACAGAGAGACAATCTCCATAAAAAATCTAACTAGATCACTTTATTGTTTATGACGTTTTTAGACCTGTAAATTAATATTTATTACATCTAATTTGAAGTGACGTCTCACAGCAATCAATTTGAAATTGGTAAGCATTTCTAATAGATTCAGTAGAAAACTATCTTATAAATTATTAATTTAACGTGTGACAAATATGAGAAATACAATTAAAATTAGACATTCTTAAGGTTTTCTGAGGGTGGTGTTGAAGGCTAGATTTAAGAGGTCTGATTATTATTTATTAATCTAATTATTAATTATTAGAGGTTATAAGTTCTATATTGGAATAATCGTGAATCACCTTGGTCTTCCAGGCTTAGGGTAACCATTCTTGGATTCTCTCTAAAGTATCAGGGGTCTCCACCCCCTGTATTTTGATTGGGGGCCCCTAAAGCTTATTGTATATAGTGTTGGTCTGGGTCACGTACTTCATTTGGTCGATTGCAAATTTTAACTTCTAACCAGTACGTAATTTTAAGGAAATTTTCAATGTTTTTCTGTACAAATATTGATTTTAATGTATATTAAAATGTTTAAAAGAAATCTGTTAATATATGGAAAATATGATATTGGATTTATATTAGGTAAATTTATTTAGTATGACTCGTGTTTAAATCCTGTGTTGGGGTGTATGTATAATGATGGCCATACCCCTTAGGTCCCTTATTTTCAGTCCTATCGCCAAGAATACAGCATTCTCTGCGGGGTCGGAGGGGGGCGTTAGCCCCCTGTTAAGGACGTGGCTTGTAGGTTAAATTAGGTGATGCTCTACAAAGTAGGAGGTCCTGTCCATCATTATACAAAAGCTCCCCTGTTTTCTATGATGATGACAGTTGAGCACGTGTTCAAATTTCAAGGAAAATATGAGGGTACAGTATTAAGCTTACCGGGATACCCTAAAGTAACTTGACCTAAATCACTATTTCTCTAACTTACTTAGGGGAGGGAGTGTTATCCCCTCATATTAACCCCCTACCATAAGTCAACATTTACGATAAACTGTTAATTATCTTTACGTGTAAACAGTGTTTCCTCCACCCCCTCTACCTTATAGTTGTCTGATTTTTCAGATGCCGCTACTTCTAAAAAGAAGAAATGATAGAAAAATTCCAGGAAAATCGATCGATAGGAACGGCATAAAAATCTAACTGCTCTTACCCCTCTTACGCAATAGAGAGCTTGTGGGTTACCAAAACAACCCAAACAAGAAGTGTCGGTACGCAGTACTGGAGTTTACGCCCTAGCTTTACTGGTTCTGTCTTGTACTAGACTGAGCAAGCATATTGTAAATCAACATGTAGGGTTCTGTCCTTCTTCCCCACCCCCTTTTCCGTGGATGCTCAATTGATTGCAGGAAGTCTCGTGAAGCTCCATGCAATCTCTACTCTTAAATGAAAGAGACGCGCTTCTGTACTGAGAACGGACTGAGGAAGAGGTGTCTCATTGCACTGCACAAGAGCTTACCCTCCAGCCATCAGCCCTCAGTCAGGTACCGGACCGAGTATGCGCACTTTTGAACAGAACAAAAGCTACTGCCCTTCTCTCGAACCAATGATCAATATCTTCGCTTTTGCGATTGATGAGACATTCCCTCACGTAAGTGATGGTCAGGAGTACAGTCCCTGGTCTATACGTAATCAGTCACTGCGTGATTGTTTTCCTTGTGACTCCTGGGTGTGGGAGTACTAAAGTACGCTGTACTACGTCAGATTTGAGGGGGCCGTGAGTGGTACATTACAGTTTTTGAAGTACTGTAGAAGCAAATTATCAATTAAACTCCTTTTAAACCTCTTCAGGCCTTGTCTCTTTACATTAATACCATCCATTAACATGTATAACAAGTTATAATTACTGGCAGGGGTTGGTAAGCCCTGGCCACCTGTCTGTCAGCAAGAAAAGGGCTTTGTTCCTTCGTGGAATACAAACACTCGTCCTTTAATTAGGGAGATTGATTTAGCACGAGCTAGAGTTGGTCATTAAAGTTGGATAACAAGTAGTAATCTAGCTGGTGATGGTATTGGGCGGGAAGAGCTTCCCCCTTTCCCAGCGGAGCGATATCTTTCACTTTTTATTTGGCTGCTGACACATACACATGTAATCAGCTCATTTTTATTTTCTTTCTTTTTTTTCAGGAAGTGATGGTTGTTATGCAATGGAGGTAAGAAGTTTGTGTTTGCTGGGGTAACGGTGGATGCTGCAATCGGTTTATGGCTAAACTGGTTGTTTATCCACACACCCTCTGCGTACTTTGCAGTGAGCATAACTGTTTGCGGGCATATGCTGATTGTAGTGGCAGTTGTATGCCCTGATGAGGAAGAAGCATGTGAAGCATTCACTGGGATCGGACTGAGCAATGTCCAAGAAAACTCTAAAAAGTCTTTCGCTGCTACTGCGCCCCTGTGCATTGACCCCCTGGATCAGTCCTTGTGGAGTACACTGCAGGGGCTTGGAGCCCTCAGTTCTATATCAGCAAGTTTTAAAGATTTCTCTGGTGTATGTGAAACCCCTAGTGTTTTCCGCACCCCTTTGGAGGCTGGAAGCTTTTCACCCGTGACCATGCAGGCTGTTGACGATGATTTTAATTTAAGGAAGTTTTGGGCTTCCATAGGTCTTTTATTTTAGGCCCTCCATGACTTTGCGGTTAAGGCTTTTCGCCCCTAGTTCCCCCTGTGCAAGTGTCTCAAATGTTGCAGGTGATGCCTGTAGTGAAAGGTGTGGTGGTTTCCTGTGTCATGGAGCCCGGTGATTCCCCCCCAAATCCTAAGAAGGCAGGTAATTCTGGCAAGGTAGTTCCCGGTCAGGCAGGTAAGGTTCCAGCGTCAGGAGCCGTGGCCCTCATAAATGGCCGGAAAGGCAGAAAAGTCAAGGTGAGTGTTATCCCTGTCCCCGTAGTTACCCCAATCTCTGACCCGGACTCAGTGACTACCATCCCTTCTCCAATGCCCGAGGCCCCATCCATTGTGCTAGGGGTCTGACCATCCTAGCCATCTTCCTCTTCTCTCAGTGTCAGTGGTTTTGCCTCCAGCTCTTCTCGTTGCTGGGTCACGGGACCTTGTGTGTAAATTCCCTTTCCCCTGTGACAATATGCCCCATTGTTGTGGCTCGTGTGGTTTCACCCCCCCGGGGAATGTTGCTGCTGATAGTTGCTCAGATCTCAGGGAGAGGAAGAAGCGTGAGCATTGTTCTTCCTCTTCCTCCTCCTCATTGTTGTCCTCTGATTATGATTCTGACTCTTCTTGTAAAATGAAGAAGAGGAAGAGGTAAAAAAAAGTCCAGGAATGCCAGCCTTTGACATAGGGACACAGCTCTTGTGACACCGCTTACCTTTCGAATAGGGTAGACAGTACCCGAGTGGTTTCTAGCCCTGTGTCACACCAGTTCATGGGGCTAGGGCTGGAACCCAATTTCCTGAGTGCATGCACACTTTGGTAGGCCAGGAATGTGGGGTGGAAGGCTTTGTTCCTCATGCCGTGGAGTAAGGATTCATGGTTGCCTCTCCCATCCTGATCCGTAGTAAAAGTACTTGGTACTTCTTCTGATTCTGCAGGGTCCTGTGCCAGGAGTTCTCCTCCCATTGCCGTTGGCCTACGTTAGTCCCCTATTATGTTCAGGGTTCTGCACTTGGGACAGAACGGTTGTACTCGTGGGGGTGAGCAGTCTCGAGAGCATGCTGTCTCACCCTTTGCCTAGCAAGGCGTGAGGGTGCTCGGGGGCAGGATGTTTCGCAGTCCGGTGCCCACTGAGGCAAACTACCACATCTCGGAGAGTTCCTTTGTGAAGGACCTTATTCATGAGTGTAACAGCCTGGGTGAGGCAACTGTGGCATCTCCTTCAGGAAGGACTTCGGTTATTGATCGGCACTTTGGTGCTCCTCAAGTATCGAAACCCTCAGAGTTGCCCTGGTCGGATCTGGTGGACTTGGCTCTGAATTGGATGGATGATCATATCCGAGAACTCACTCTAGTCCAGTGTGTCAAGCTAGCTCTTGAGGCGCCCCTCCCACTCTCTAGGCAGTGCAGGTTCTACACACCAGAGAATATTGTATCTGCACCTCTGCTGGTTGACCTGTCAGTGTGGGCTCTGACGGAAGGTGCTCTTGTTAGAAAGACTCTAGGTGGAATGCACATCGTTCTGGGGCTCTTGTGTGAGTGGGCATGGAGGCTTCAGACTTGGCCTCTCTCTCCATGCTGTTTCCTGGCTCGACCAGTGGTAAGGAGCTGTTATTTCGTAGAGTCGACGAGGTTATCCACCCCTAAAGCTTTGGAGAAGTACAAGAGCCTTGTACTGGTGAGCAGGAATGCGGTCACCTTCCTAGCCCACCAGGCAGCAAACCTGTGGACTAAAAGGGTTTTGAAGAGGATAGACACTGTGGTTTCTCACTTCTCAAAACTAAGTTACCAAAATGCAGAACTCCGGATGGTGATCGAGAGGAGATGCTCGTGTCATCATTATGCTTAGGTTGTTCAAAGGTTGACAGGAGTTGCCACTTTTGTTCTTCTCCAAGATCCAAGTAAATTGACATTCCCCAGGTCAGTAAATCAGCCAGATTGGTGTTAGGGAAGGTCAAAGGTAACAGATTTTTTAATCAGTTTGTATTTTCCTTAATCATACAAACCAGAGACCTTTAACTTACATGGCTCATCCTGACCACCCAGTAAGTCCTAGGTTAAGATCAATTTGAAGGTTATGATATCTGGCGGGTGGATGGGACATACCAGGCAGCTACTAAGGCTACCTCGTTAAAAGTTTAAACGGGTGTTTACAGAGTTCTCATTCTTCTCTGAAGTCATGCTCCTATTAAAGGTATCAGGTCTATATGGTCAGGAGAAATACAAATGACTCTTTTTCATATTAAAAGGACTCGTGCTTGTATAATTAAGAAAAATACAAGACTTTAATAATTGGTCATTGCTTTTTTTTTTTAGTGTTCTTGGCTATTTTATCATATTTTGTACCATCATTATTAATATGTTACTTCCTTCATCTCCCAGCTTGATCAAGTATGAATGGAGATGTCCCAGAAACACCTCCATCTCAGACACCAAAAACACTCTTCAAGCAAGTTGCCGAGGTTATATCCCTTCAGATTGTACACAACTGTCACGCGGCGTTGGTAAAATGCCTGTTTGATCCCGATGAAAATGTTAGAGATTCAATGATAGTGAGTATTTTATAATTATTCCTTTCATTATTATTATTATTACTAGCCAAGCTATAAACCTATAGTCAATTCTTTTTAGTGAGGCAGATTTGCACCGACTCGCAGGGGTGCCCTTTTAGCTCGGAAAAGCTTCCTGATCGCTGATTGGTTGGGCAAGATAATTCTAACCAATCAGAGAGCAGGAAACTTTTCCGAGCTAAAAGGGCACCGCTGTGAGTCAGTGCAAATGCGCCTCGTTGAAAAAAATTACTTAGTTGGAATAGCAGGATGCCATAAGCCAAGGGGTTCCAAACTGGGAAAAATACCCCAGTGAGGAAAGGAAATAAGGAAATAAATAAACTTCAAGAGAAGTAATGAATAATCAAAATAACATTTTAAGAACCCTAGCAACATTAAAATATAACTTTCATATATAAACTATGAAAAGAGACTTATGTCAGTCTTTCCAGACTTAGCGTTACATTTGTTCCTGCACGAATACAAAACAGCATCCTTTAATAACCATTACTATTTAACAAGGCAAGTATAACTACAGAATGTCAGCAGTGTACATGCATACCCTTACTGCTTCTCAAATTTGGCTGTAATAATCTTTCTTTGTTCCTGTATGACTGCAAATCATCCTTTTTTAATGGGAATATGACGTTAGTGAAGCTGGAAGCACCACCCATTAAATTTTTAGAGAGGAAGTTATAACAAACAATAGGTGGAAAGGAAGTGCAATAATAATGATTTTAGTTCACCATCTCCTCCTATGCCTATTGACGTAAAGGGCCTCAGTTAGATTTTGCCAGTCGTCTCTATCTTGAGCTTTTCAATACTTCTCATCATCTCCTACTTCATGCTTTATAGTCCTCAGCCATGTAGGCCTGGGTCTTCCAACTTATCTAGTGCTTTATGGAGCCCAGCTGAATGTTTGGTGAACTAATCTCTCTTAAGGAGTGCGAAGAGCATGCTCAAACCTTCTCCATTTACCCTTTACCATGATTTCGTCCACATATGGCACTCGAATAATCTCTTATAGTTTCATTTCTAATCCTGTCCTGCCATTTAACTCCTAATATCCTTCTGAGGGTTTTGTTTCAAATCTACCCACGACTCATGTCCATATATTAACACCAATCTCACTAAACTGATGTATTGTATGATTTTTATATGTAATTTCAGGCAATTTGATTTCCAAGTTTTACTTAATCTAGCCGTTATCCGATTTGCTTTTTTCAATTGTTCACTAAACTCTAATTCTAAAAACCCTGTATTGGAGATCATAGTTCCTAAATACTTAAATGATTCTACCTCATCAATCCTTTCTCCTTCCAATGATATTTCATCTTCCATGGCATACTCCGTTCTCATCATCTGTCTTTCTGCTATTTATCTTGCGCCCAACCTCGTGTGATATTTCATGCATTCTGGTAAACAAGAATGGCAAATCCTGTGGTGTTCTGCTAATAAGCACAGCATCATCAGCATACTCTAGGTCTGCTAATTTCCTATTACCAATCCAGCCCAATCCCTCCGACTGTTCCACGCATTACAAAATCCATGTGGAGGATAAACAACATGGGTGACAACATATTCCCTTGGATTTCTCTGCTGTTCACTAGAAATTCATTTGATAGGACTCCATGAACATTAACTTTGCACTTGCTATGCTCATGAACCGACTTTATCAAATTCACATATTTAAGAGGAATTCCATAATAACGGAGGACTCTCCACAAAATTGGGTGGTGCACTCTAGCAATTGATTTTTCAGTTTACAAATGCCATTAAAAGGAGATTTCTATATTCTACGCATTGCTGTACGTCTCAAAATGAAAATTTGGTCAGTACAACTTCTACCTTTTCGAAATCCGGCTTGTACAGCTTTTCATCAGTCTTTCTCTCCAGTTTCTTTAGAATAAGCATAATATATACTGTATTTTCATAACTTACGTAAGTTTATGACTGTAATTATTGTATTCAGTCAGGTCTCCTTTTTTTTGCCATTTTCATCAACACTCCCATTCATCAGGTTTTGCCTCTTCATGACACATTCTACAAAATAATTTTCTAAGTGTTCTGGGGGTCACTTCATTTTCTGCCAGTATCATCTGGGCAGTTATTCCATTGTATCTAGGGACTTTCCATCTTGGGTTTATTTTAGGATAGCTTCATCTTCAAACACTGAATTCATTCATGGGCACATAAAAGTTTTCATGAACTTCATGTATATCAATCAAATTATTCCCTTTGTATCTCCTATTCATAACCTCACTAAAGTGTTCCATCCATTTTCTTTCTTCATCTTCTGTTATTATAACAGATCCATCTCTTTTTGATGAGTATATGCTTCTTCTCCTTTACTTCCAATACTAAAAAATAGTAATAATGATAGATAATAATAGTAAGGATTAAAATAAAAATTATAAATTATTTTTGGGCTCAAGCCATGGAAGGTCCTTCCGGCAGCTTCCTACTGTATAATATTTCTGCGATTGATATTACAAGAGAATTACCATCAGGTATCGCAGGGTTCTAACCCCTGGGACGACTATCCTAAGATATCGTGTATAATCAGGGACGTATCCGTAGATAACCATAGATATCTGCACCTCTAACAGACTTAACCCAGTCTAGGAAACGAAAATTAATAAAAATAATATTTTGGAAGTAGACCCTCATTAATGCTACTCGGAGAGCCGCCAGGGGGTGTGACTTCCCTGCTACCCACTTGTAACTAGAGACACCTTTGTTGTGAAATTTGACAACTAAGTTTCCAGTTTCTCTGAAATCTTGATTGTATTAAAGGACTCGGGGGTTTGTGTAACTAGGAAAAATTAAAATGATTTTTTAAATTTGTGATTTTCAGTAATAACAGACTTATCAAGTCAATCATAGAAGAGGTAAACTTCTATAGTACTACCACTATTATTATATCGTCCATACATAATTATGGTGTACGTTTATTAGCCATCAGTCATTTGGAGTTTGCTTATCCTACAAACAACAAAGATTTAAAGATTATTATATTGTAAATTGAATAATCTATTGTTTAACATAGAATTATTATATATACAGTACATATTTCTTTTTGGAGTATGACAAATAATTGAAATTACCAATATAAAAAATGCAGTTCTTTGCTTACTGATCTTGTCTCATGTCTTGAGTATATACATATGATTAAATTTATCAAATGTGCTAGAAATAGGAATGAATGGCGAGCGATTGTGACGCAGTTCCGGTAGGTTCTGCTGCTTCCTTCGGTGCCTTGGATGACCGCGGAGGTAGCAGCAGTAGGGGATTCAGCGTTATGAAGCTTCATCTGTGGTGGATAACGGGGGAGGGTGGGCTGTGGCACCCTAGCAGTACCAGCCGAACTCGGTTGAGTCCCTTGTCAGGCTGGGAGGAACGTAGAGAAGAGAGGTCCCCTTTTTTGTTTCATTTGTTTGATGTCGGCTACCCCCCAAAATTGGGGGAAGTGCCTTGGTATATGTATGTCACATACATATACCAAAGGCACTTCCCCCAATTTTTGGGGGTAGCTGACATCAACAAATGAAACAAAACAAAAAAAAGGGGACATCTACTCTCTACGTTCCTCCAGCCTAACCAGGGACTCAACAGAGTTCAGCTGGTACTGCTAGGGTGCCACAGCCCAACCTCCCACATTATCCACCACGGTATACGTATGGATGGATGTAATTTCTTCATATTTTCAGGTGTACTTGAAAAGACTGACAGGATACTACTGGAACAACAAGTATGGTTTGGTGGAGTACTATCGCAAACACATCAGCAGTGTGTTTACAGACGTAATGGAGCTCCACTCTAGCAAAGTCGATGCCTTGCCAGTCGAGTTACGTACCCTCCTCAAGGAAACCTCAAGTGTCATGGTACCTTCAATACTCGTCACACTTGCTGCTCAAGTCCTGTTTACTTTTGAGGTTGGATATTCCAGTGCAATGGATATGTTCCAAATATTGGTAAGTGAGGAACGAAGACTTTGAACCATATAATGTAGAAATTAACCCTTTTACCCCCGGGGTATTTGGAAATTTCCAACCCTTAACCCCCAAGGGGTTATTTTTTTTCCCAGCACATTTTGCAGTATATTTTTTTTAAATTGCTCTGACAGCCTTAATTTTTGTCATAGAGAGGTCAGGTTGGTCTCATTCTCTTGGAAAATGCCTGAATTTTTTCAAAAAATTATAAAAAATATGAAAAAAAATTTTTTTATAGCATTTTTTTTGCAAGGACGTACCGGTACGTCCATGGGGGTAAAGGGATGGGTTTTGTGAAACGTACCAGTACGTCTTTTGGGGGTAAAAGGGTTAATAATTTTCTTGAATCTTGCTGGATATTTATATGCTATTCCTTCTAAGAAGAAAGAGTTGGTCCTTCACATAATACAAACTTTCAACCATCAATTGGAGTATGACTTCAGTGAAGCTTTGAACAGTTGTTTTAACTTTATAAACGAGGGTTTTAATTAGTAGTAGTAGCTGGTAGGCCCCAACAATTCACCGGGTATCGTAGCTTTCACCTCGACTTCGGCCGTAGAAGAGTACATACGTATATTTTGTACTCTGTTTTAATCTTTTGCCTTTTCTTTGAGTTTAAATATTGGTCTTTGAGTTGTTTCCAAGGGATATTACGATTGGAATTGCAGTGTTCCCTGGTAACTATAATTATGTAACAGATTCTATACTACCTGCCGGTATCCAATATACTAGTTCCTGCCGAGTGACATGTCTATTGCTGTCTTATACCTTGTGTGTGAGTGTGTGTGTAAACTGAAGTATTTCTTGAACCAATTTGCACTTGAACATCCATTTTGAGAGCTGATGAAGCGGATTCCCATCTGGGCGGTGTTTCACATCGTGGAGTTGTCAGCAAGATACATTCAACGCAAGAGGAAGGTACTAGCAGACAAACTCAGTCGGCAGTAGCAGGTCTCCACATCTTCTGGTAGTGGAAGGCTTCTTTGCCTGGAGAGCTCCCAGGGGATCGACTTGTTTGCCATATACTGGACCAGGAATCTCCCATATTACACTCCACCATTATGGACCCATGGACAATGTTTGAAGGTAGCTTTCATCACCCATAGAATTACATGGACTACTACATGTTTCTGCCTTCAGCCTGATCTAGCTGGTAATCAAGAGTGTTGATTACATCAGGATTCAAGATGACCCTGGTGGTTCCCAGATGGCCCTCCTCAGGCCAAGTGGTATCCCGACCTGCTTGCTCTTCTGGCTATATCCTGAGAGAGCTACCCCTGTTGTCGCCCACTCTTCTGTCAGCCATACCTGCAGAAGTACCTCCAAGACGTGGAGTCCGTGGCTCTTTATGGGTGGAGACTATCCAGCATTTCCTCCAATCAAAAGGCTCCGAGCCTTCAGGAGAAACATGTCAGTGGGCCAAGTGTTGAATGCTGGTGTCTGGAAGATAGATCACCTTCATGGCCCTTTTATTATTATTTGTTAAGCTGCAACCCTAGTTGGAAAGGCAGGTAGCTATAAGTCTGAGGGCTCCAACAGGGAAAATAGCTCGAGAAGAAATTAACAATAAAATAAAATATTTCAAGAAGAGTAACAACATTAAAATAAATCTTTCATATATAAACTATGAAAACTTCAAAATAAAACAAGAGGAAGGGAAATAAGATAGAATAGTGTGCCTGAGTGTACCCTCAAGCAAGAGAGCTCTACCCCAAGACAGTGAAAGACCATGGTACAGAGGCTATGGCAACCAGCCCAGCTCTTTCATAGAATAAGGCTGCACATCGTCTATGGTGACACGTAGATGTGTCATGAAAGAATGGCAGTATGCCTGGTGCTTCTTCATTCCTTTGTCCCCCTCGAGGGACCAAGCAGTCAAAATGTTAATTGCTAGTCAGACCAGATGCTGGACTTTCACTTCAAAGTTCCATTCTTTAAGTTTAAAAAAGTATCTCTTCCTATCCCCCTTTGACAAGTCGGGGATGGTGGATCTTATACCAACCCTTTAATCTGTATTTATTTCCAACTGACGTTCCCTTTGGGGAGGGAAAGAGATCTCTAGTTTTGATTAGATACGTGTATAAATGTATGGGAGAAGTACAAGAGGAAGGCCAAGGTTTGGGTGGATGTATGGAGTGAAGAAAGCTCTGGGTGATAGGAGGATAGATGTGAGAGAGGCAAGAGAACATGCTAGAAATGAATGGCGAAAGATTGTGACGCAGTTCCGGTAGGCCCTGCTGTTTCCTCCAGTCGCCTTGGATGACCGAGGGGGTAGCAGCAGTAGGGGATTCAGCGTTATGAAGCTTCATCTGTGGTGGATAACGGGGGAGGGTGGGCTGTGGCTCCCTAGCAATACCAGCCTAACTCGGTTGAGTTCCTCATCAGGCTGGGAGGAGCGTAGAGAGAAAAGGTCTCCTTTTTTTTTCATTTATTTGATATCGGCTACCCCAAAAATTGGGGGAAGTGCCTTGGTATATGGATGGATAAATTTATAGCCTATCAGTTTTCATTCATATGACTTGATTTGCTTCTCCGTAGATCAAGGGTAGATTACTTCCAGAGAAGAAAATTAACCCTCCAGTTTGGGTTCTACTGTAGAGGACTTCAGAGACACCAAGCAGTGAGTCTCCCTTATTGAAGGACAAGGAACAAATTTTTAAAAGTAACTTGTATTTTTCCTAGCCTTACAAACCACATTCCTTTAATCTCTATTCCCTTCTCAGTCCTGGGTCGAAAGGTCAAATGTGAGAGTTCTCTGACGGGAAAGTGAGCGGAGCTCCCTGTCCCGCTCCTTTGCCAATTGAATAACTGCTCGTTATTTAACTTTAACAATCAATTTGAGCTTACACTGAAACAATTTCCCTAATTAAAGGACTCTGGTTTGCATGAATAGGAAAAATACAAATTACTTTTTAAAAAATATGTTATTTTCCTTAGTAAAATAAATTTTTGAATATACTTACCCGGTGATCATGTAGCTGCAACTCTGTTGCCCGACAGAAAAAACCTACGGGCGGGATACGCCAGCGATCGCTATACAGGTGGGGGTGTACAACAACAGCGCCATCTGTCGAGTAGGTACTCAGGTACTTCTTGTCAACAAGAACCAATTTTCTCCTCGGTCCACTGGGTCTCTATGGGGAGGAAGGGAGGGTCCTTAAATTCATGATCACCGGGTAAGTATATTCAAAAATTTATTTTACTAAGGAAAATAACATTTTTCAATATTAATCTTACCCGGTGATCATGTAGCTGATTCACACCCAGGGGGGTGGGTGGAGACCAGCATACATGTTAACATTAGAAGCTAAGTATCCCGTATTTCATTTTAGCAGTTATTCAAAATAACAAACATAAAATTAATAAGTACCTGGTAAGGAAGTCGACTTGAACCATTACTCTGCCTTTTTAAGTACTGTACGTCTTCCTTACTGAGCCTCGCGATCCTCTTAGGATGCTGAGCGACTCCTAGGTGCTGGAGTATGAAGGGCTGCAACCCATACTAAAGGACCTCATCACAACCTCTAATCTAGGCGCTTCTCAAGAAAGAATTTGACCACCCGCCAAATCAACCAGGATGCGAAAGGCTTCTTAGCCTTCCGTACAACCCAAAAACAACAATAAAAAGCATTTCAAGAGAAAGATTAAAAAAGGTTATGGGATTATGGGAATGTAGTGGTTGAGCCCTCACCTACTACTGCACTCGCTGCTACGAATGGTCCCAGGGTGTAGCAGTTCTCGTAAAGAGACTGGACATCTTTAAGGTAAAATGATGCGAACACTGACTTGCTTCTCCAATAGGTTGCATCCATTACACTCTGCAGAGATCGGTTCTGTTTGAAGGCCACTGAAGTAGCGACAGCTCTAACTTCATGTGTCCTTACCTTCAGCAAAGCATGGTCTTCCTCATTCAGATGAGAATGGGCTTCTCTAATCAAAAGTCTGATGTAATAAGAAACTGCGTTCTTCGACATCGGTAAAGAAGGTTTCTTAATAGAACACCATAAAGCTTCTGATTGTCCTCGTAATGGCTTCGTACATTTTAAATAGTACTTGAGAGCTCTTACTGGGCTTAGTACTCTCTCTTGTTCGTTTCCAACCAAACTGGACAGACTTGGAATCTCGAACGATTTGGGCCAAGGACGAGAAGGGAGTTCGTTTTTAGCTAAAAAACCAAGCTGTAAGGAACATGTAGCCGTTTCAGATGTAAATCCTATGTTCCTGCTGAAGGCGTGTATCTCACTGACTCTTTTAGCTGTTGCCAAACAAACGAGAAAAAGAGTCTTCAAAGGGAGATCTTTAAAAGAGGCTGATTGAAGCGGTTCGAACCTTGCTGACATCAGGAACCTTAAAACCACGTCTAAGTTCCAACCTGGTGTGGCTAACCGACGCTCCTTTGAGGTCTCAAAAGACTTCAGGAGATCCTGTAGATCTTTGTTGTTGGAAAGATCTAAGCCTCTGTGGCGGAAGACTGCTGCCAACATGCTTCTGTAACCTTTGATCGTAGGAGCTGATAGGGATCTTACCCTCCTTAGGTGTAAAAGGAAGTCAGCTATCTGCGTTACAGAGGTACTGGTTGAGGATACTGAATTCGCCTTGCACCAGCTTCGGAAGACTTCCCATTTTGACTGGTAGACCTTGAGAGTGGATGTCCTCCTTGCTCTGGCAATCGCTCTGGCTGCCTCCTTCGAAAAGCCTCTAGCTCTTGAGAGTCTTTCGATAGTCTGAAGGCAGTCAGACGAAGAGCGTGGAGGCTTGGGTGTACCTTCTTTACGTGCGGCTGACGCAGAAGGTCCACTCTTAGAGGAAGAGTCCTGGGAACGTCTACTAGCCATTGCAGTACCTCGGTGAACCATTCTCTCGCGGGCCAGAGGGGAGCAACCAACGTCAACCTTGTCCCTTCGTGAGAGGCGAACTTCTGCAGTACCTTGTTGACAATCTTGAACGGGGGGAACGCATAAAGGTCTAGATGGGACCAATCCAGAAGAAAGGCATCTACGTGAACTGCTGCTGGGTCCGGAATCGGTGAGCAATAATTTGGGAGCCTCTTGGTCATCGAGGTAGCGAACAGATCTATGGTGGGCTGACCCCACAGGGCCCATAGTCTGTTGCAAACATTCTTGTGAAGGGTCCATTCTGTAGGGATGATCTGACCCTTCCGGCTGAGGCGGTCTGCCATGACATTCATATTGCCTTGAATGAACCTCGTTACAAGCGATATCTTTCGCTCTCTTGACCAGGTGAGGAGGTCCCTTGCGATCTCGAACAACGTCATCGAATGAGTCCCTCCTTGCTTGGAGATGTACGCCAGGGCTGTAATGTTGTCGGAGTTCACCTCCACCACCTTGCCTAGAAGAAGGGACTTGAAGCTTCTCAAGGCCAGATGAACTGCCAGTAGCTCCTTGCAGTTGATGTGTAGTGCTCTTTGATCCGGATTCCAGGTGCCCGAGCATTCCCGACCGTCCAGTGTCGCACCCCAGCCCGTGTCCGATGCGTCCGAGAAGAGAAGGTGGTCGGGGGTCTGAACAGCCAGTGGTAGACCTTCCTTGAGAAGAATGTTGTTCTTCCCCCAAGTCAGTGCAGACTTCATCTCTTCGGATATAGGAACTGAGACCGCTTCTAGCGTCATGTCCTTTCTCCAGTGAGCAGCTAGGTGATACTGAAGGGGTCGGAGGTGGAGTCTCCCTAACGCGATGAACTGGTCCAGCGATGAAAGCGTCCCTATTAGACTCATCCACTGTCTGACTGAACATCGGTTCCTTTTCAGCATGCTCTGGATGCATTCTTGGGCTTGACTGATTCTGGGGGCCGACGGAAAAGCCCGAAAAGCTTGACTCTGAATCTCCATACCTAGATAGACTATAGTTTGGGATGGGACGAGTTGGGACTTTTCTATATTGACCAGGAGACCCAATTCCTTGGTCAGATCCATAGTCCATTTGAGATTCTCCAGACAGCGACGACTTGACGCAGCTCTTAAAAGCCAGTCGTCCAAATAGAGGGAGGCTCTGATGTCTGCCAAATGCAGGAATTTGGCAATATTCCTCATCAGTTTGGTAAACACTAGAGGTGCCGTGCTTAGGCCAAAGCACAGGGCTTGGAACTGGTAAACCACCTTCCCAAAGACGAACCTTAGGAAAGGTTGGGAGTCTGGATGGATGGGGACGTGAAAGTACGCGTCCTTTAGGTCTAACGAGACCATCCAGTCTTCCTTCCTGACCGATGCTAGCACCGACTTCATCGTCTCCATGGTGAACGTCTGCTTGGTGACAAAGACATTTAGAGCACTGACGTCCAGCACCGGTCTCCACCCTCCTGTCTTCTTCGCTACTAAGAAGAGACGGTTGTAGAAGCCCGGGGATTGATGGTCCCGGACTATGACTACCGCTCCCTTTTGTAGCAAGAGAGACACCTCTTGCTGTAAAGCTACCCTCTTGTCCTCCTCTCTGTACCTGGGAGAGAGGTCGATGGGAGTAGTTGCTAGAGGGGGCTTGCGCAAGAATGGAATCCTGTACCCCTCTCTGAGCAACTTCACAGACTGTGCGTCTGCACCCCTGTTCTCCCAGTCCTGCCAGTAGTTCTTGAGCCTGGCTCCCACTGCTGTCTGGAGAAGAAGGCAGTCAGACTCTGCCTTTTGAGGACTTGGAACCCTTCTTCTTTTTGCCACGTTGACTATCGGCACGGGTACCTCCTCTGCTGGAGGTTCTGCCACGAAAGGGCGGAATGAACCTAGACGCTGGTGTGTCCATCCTAGGTCTAGGCACGGAAGGTAAAGCTGTGACTTTACGTGCGGATGACGCCACCAGGTCATGGGTGTCTTTCTGGATCAACGAGGCAGCAATCCCCTTGATCAGCTCTTCAGGAAAGAGACACTTGGATAGCGGAGCAAACATCAGCTCTGACTTCTGACATGGTGTGATCCCTGCCGACAAGAAGGAGCAAAGGTGATCTCGCTTCTTAAGAACTCCAGACACGAAAGAAGCTGCAAGCTCGCCAGACCCATCCCGAATGGCTTTGTCCATGCATGACATGATGAGCATGGCAGAGTCCTTATCCAAAGGGGAGGTCTTTCTGCTTAACGCTCCCAAACACCAGTCCAGGAAGTTGAAGATCTCAAACGCACGAAAAACTCCCTTCAAAAGATGGTCCAGGTCCGAAAAGGTCCAGCAAATCTTGGAGCGTCTCATAGCCAGTCTGCGGGGAGAGTCTACCAGACTTGAGAAGTCGCCCTGGGCAGAGGCAGGAACTCCCAAGCCGAGATCTTCTCCCGTGGCATACCAGACGCTAGATTTGGAAGCAAGCTTGGTCGGTGGAAAGATGAAGGATGTCTTCCCAAGTTGCTTCTTGGCCTGCAACCACTCTCCCAGTACCCTTAAAGCTCTCTTGGATGAGCGCGCGAGTACGAGCTTCGTAAAGGCAGGAGCTGCTGACTGCATGCCTAAAGCGAACTCAGAGGGAGGTGAGCGCGGGGCTGCAGACACAAACTGGTCCGGATACAACTCCTTAAACAGGGCAAGGACTTTCCTAAAGTCTAAGGAGGGAGGCGTAGTCTTGGGTTCCTCTATGTCGGAGTGTTGATCGTCCAAATGCGCAGCTTCGTCGTCATCAGAGATTCCTTCATCCGAATGCTGAGGAGGAAGCGGCAAAGGAGGAGAAGAAAGCTGAACGGCTGAATGCGGCAGCACGGGTGCATGCGTAGCTGCACTGGATCCAACATCATGCCGCTGCTGGTCAGTCTGAGAGCTGGCAACAACAAAAGCGGAGTGATGGTGTGTGGTGGGGACTGCCGTGGGTTGCGGAGACTGCCGCATTGCATCAAAACACGGCAGCTTGACAGCACCTTCCCACTGCTGATGCGGTAGCTCACGCATGTCAACGGAGGGTGCCGCACGTCGGCTAACGTCAACATGCGTCTGGCAGGGTCGACTGTGCATCGGTGGTGGAGCTCTAACAGCCGGAGTGTGGGAGTAGGCAGCCGTAGTGTCTGCTGAGCGCACAACCGTGGCAGGTTGTAGGTTAACGGGTGCAGTGTCAACCTTCTCAGCACGATACTCCTGCATGAAGGAAGCTAGCTGAGTCTGCATAGACTGCAGCATAGACCACTTAGGGTCTACAGCGGTTGATGCGGCAACAGACGGAGTGATTGCCTGCTGCGGAACCACTCTACCTCTCTTGGGAGGTGTGCAGTCTTCGGAAGACTGCGGCGAGTCCGAACTGACCCAGTGGCTACACCTGGGCCGTTGGACTCGCTCGGAAGGGACCTTGCGCTTGAGAGGTCGTGAGACCTTGGTCCAGCGTTTCTGACGAGAAACTTCTTCCACAGACGAGGAATGAATGGGCTCACTCGTCTGTTTGTGGGTGGGACGATCTCTGCAAGATACGTCCGCAACCACTGAGGGTACATCTGTACGCTGATCAAGGCCTGTCGAACCCTTTGGTCCTTCGACATTGCTTCTCCCCTGGGCTTGGGAGCTTGCAAGAGGTCCCGGACTGGGAGGACGACTGGCACGAACAGATGCACCCTCATGCGTAACACTGACACTGACACTTTTCACAGCACTTGCACTCACTACACTTCCCACTGCACTTTTCTCCTTCAACTCTTTGACGTCGGCCAAGAGTTGATTGCGGTCATTCGCTAATGACTCAACTCTGTCACCAAGAGCCTGAATGGCACGCATCATGTCCGCCATCGAGGGTTGCTGAGAGCTAGTAGAAGGGTCGGGTGTCACCACTACAGGGGAAGGAATAGGTTGTGGGGCATGGGGAGAGGAAAAAACAAAAGAGCGAGACGAACTCCTCCTGATCCTATCCTTCTCTAGCCTACGTGCATTCTTAAGGAATTCATTAAAATCGAATTCCGAAAGCCCAGCGCATTCCTCACATCGATCTTCCAATTGACAGGATTTACCCCTACAATTGGAACAAACGGTGTGAGGATCTATAGAGGCCTTCGGAAGACGCCTAGAACAGTCCCTAGCGCTACACTGCCTGTACTTGGGGACTTGAGTAGGGTCAGACATCTTGAATTAGTCAAAGGGGGAAATCCAAAATCTATCCAAGTCGTCAACAAATAATCCAAATCTAATCAAAAAAGCTTGATAAGGTAATGATAATAACTCCTGTACAGCGAAAGCTAATATCTAGAGAGAATACATCACCAAATAGCGTGAAAATAAACTCCAGAAACAACAGCGTATCAAGTAGGTCTTGCCGGTGGCACGACAGAGAGAAAATTGGTTCTTGTTAACAAGAAGTACCTGAGTACCTACTCGACAGATGGCGCTGTTGTTGTACACCCCCACCTGTATAGCGATCGCTGGCGTATCCCGCCCGTAGGTTTTTTCTGTCGGGCAACAGAGTTGCAGCTACATGATCACCGGGTAAGATTAATATTGAAAAGTATATTTTCCTCCATTTTGTATGCTCTAATATACAGAAGGGCCTCAACTTGCAAGCATTTGGAGATACAAACACAAATCCAATTGAAAATAACAAAGATAAGATGAAGAAATACAGTACTGTAATAAAACAATTGTCATTTAATACAGTAAGCAAAATAATACTTGTAATAACCTGATATCTATTTCATATGAAACCTGACTATTTGTTGACTTCAGTAGCTGGAAATTGTAGGGATGAAATTCAGGTTAGGCCTACCCAAGGCCAAATTTTCTAAAAAATCAACCTACATACAGCTTGGAATCTATTAACCCTTTTACTGGGGCCCCAGGGTCTTTGGAAATTTCCAACCCTTAACCCCCAAGGGGTTATTTTTTCCCAGCACATTTTGCAGTATATATTTTTTAAATTGCTCTAACAGTCTTAATTTTTGTCATAGAGAGGTCAGGTTGGTCTCATTCTCTTGGAAAATGCCTGAATTTTCTCAAAAAATGATTAAAAATATGAAAAAAAAAATTTATAGCATTTTATGGCAAGGACGTACCGGTACGTCCAGGGGGGTAAAGGGATGTGTTTTGTGAAACGTACCAGTACGTCCTTTGGGGGTAAAAGGGTTAAGTTTGTAAGTTGAGGACCTTATGTAATTACCCAACATCCAACTACATGTTAGTCCAGTGTTTACATGTCATTTCAGTATAAATCCTTATAAATCAGTACTGTACAAACCTAGAACTGACTTAATAATGAAATTGAATGACTATTTACGTACCTTTGACCCTTTTTGCAGACCGTTCGTAGTGGGACCGCTAGAATATTCAACAAACTTTTAGAAGCAACTGCTCCATTTCATTTGGAGAGATTATCAACGGCCTTCATCAAGTTTGAAGAATCTGCACCGTTGGTAACTCTGCTGAAACATTCCCCTTACCTCAAGCACGTGTATCTTGTTAATAATAGTAGTTTTTTCGTATTTAATAGTCTTCGAATACATTGCAAAAATATTGAAACTGTATATTTTAAACTGTTTGCGTATTATGCTGTGCTCACGAGTGGAAGTTCATCAAGTGATATCCTCTTCGAAACCTTTTTCGGGGGACTGAAAATGGATGATGTAATAAAAAGTCTGGATTGTAAAGGACAAGTTGTGCTCTCCTTTCCAAAGTTAAAGGAAGTAGTTATCAATAATAACAATTCAAATACATGTGTTCCAATAACAGAATTTATGCATTGTCTTCAGCACTTTTACCCACATATTAAGACGAGATGGGTTAACTTCATCAATATTCACAAACCTAGTCCAGAGCTCCCTGTGTCCACTTTTAGATTACAGTCTCCCTTTTTAATAAAAGAAAAATATAACTGGGATGTTCTGCAGATTGGCTACGTTAATGAATTAGAATTATTGGATGACACGGTGGAAAATTACGGAGAGTATCCTACCGTAAACCACATCGTGATTGAAGTTGATGCCGTCTTCAGTACAAAGACAAGGAATTTCGTCAAAGACCTAATGAAAAGGCACCAATGCATGAGCATTGAATTAGTATTGTATAAACATTCTCTCTTCTCTAATTCAGAATTAGCATCTGTATTTAATGATATTGGTAATATTTTACAGACATTATGTCTCAATTTACTTTATGGAGTTGTTGCTACAGAGCTTGTGGTAGCTTTAAATTCATGTACAGCACTTCAAGTTCTGAGCTTAGAAACAAATCTTGAATCATACGATCATTCACAAAGTCCTTTTAATATATTTCCAAAGTTGAATTCCTTAACACTTACCATACATTCTCCAAAATTTCCCAGCAAAGATGCAGAAAATTTCCAGCATCACTTGATAATGTCGGCACCTTTTATTCGAACGCTAAAGACGTCGTACATCTCCGAAGAGGGACTGGACAGGATGGATGTTGGAGGACTTCTACACTTGAATACATTACACATAGGCAGTACTTTTCCCAGAAACCTTGAAAGCTTCATCAGACGACTTCCATCGTTGTCTGTACTTACGTTAAACGGTCACTTCTGGACCTGTCGTCGCAGGAGCAATGGCACTTACTTTAGTCTAAAGAAGCATTTCAAAGGTACAAACTTGAATATCTACGGGATAGGTAAATTTTCACGGTATCCCTTCACCCAATGTTATGAATTCTTTGACTGATATATTTATTGGAACCACTTCTGTATGTATAATTTTTAAAATCTATTTTTATAGATATGTGCAATAAGTTTTATTAAAAAAATTCACCGATTATTCATTTCTTTATCCTAGATGATTAATAATTTTTCCAAGTGTGACCAGCAGTGGTCTTGAGGTAGCCTGGCCCAATGAAATTGGGAATATATCACTTTGTACAGTTTGTAAAGTTTGCTGATGGGGGATGAAAGGTCTGATGAAGACCTCTGGACTCCGATCAACCTTAAATGAATACATAATCTTATATTCTTCTCTATTACACTTCATAAGAACTATATAAAATGTACAACATATTTTTGTCATTACTGTACTGTACTGACTATTAGAGTCAATAGTTAACCCTTTTACCCCCAGGCTATTTGGAAATTTCCAACACTTAACCCTCAAGGGGTTGTTTTTTTCCCAGCATATTTTGCAGTATATTTTTTTTAAATTGCTCTAACAGCCTTAATTTTTGTCATAGAGAGGTCAGGTTGGTCTCATTCTCTTGGAAAATGCCTGAATTTTCTCAAAAAATTATCAAAAATATGAAAAAAATAATTTTTATAGCATTTTTTTGCAAGGACGTACCGGTACGTCCATGAGGGTAAAGGGATGGCTTTAGTGAAACGTACCAGTACGTCCTTTGGGGGTAAAAGGGTTAATACAGTAAACAAAGCAACATTTGTAGTAACCTGATATCTACTTCCTATGAAATCTGACCATTTGTTGACTTTTGTAGCTGGGAATCATGGGCATAGGATTCAGGTTAGACCTACCTAAGGAAAAAATTTAGTAAAATTCGACTTGCAAACAACTTCTTGGAACCAATCCAATCCGTAAGATGAGGACCTTCTGTTTATCTTAAAAGGTAACACAGTAGAATATTTCATATAATGACACACAGGTAAAGAATAATAAGCTTATAAGTAAAAGATGAAATAAATTGAGGTCACATTGCTTCATTTCAAATTAACTTTTACTCGTTTTCAATTATGGGGTCTAATGTTTACGTGGACCTTCCAACATTAACATTTTTCGACTCTGAAGAGTCATCAAGGTTTACACACAAGAAAATAACATATTGTAAATAAATGTATATAAAAATTTCTTTGAGGCCCTTTTGCATCAATAGGTGTAGGAGGAGGAGGGGATAATACATTTCTGTACACCATGAATGAATGTTTGCTTGTGACTGAGCCTATATGCAGGACACGGAAGTAAGAAGTCTATCAAGAGAAAAATCGTTGGCAATGAATAAAATGAAATACACTGTATGCAAAATCTGAAAGCTAACGCTGTAAAATGTTATTTTCCTTAGTAAAATAAATTTTTGAATATACTTACCCGATGATCATATAGCTGCATCCCTGCTGCCCGACAGAAAAAATCTACGGGCGGAATACGCCAGCGATCGCTATACAGGTGGGGGTGTACATCAACAGCGCCATCTGTCAAGTAGGTACTCAAGTACTCGATGTCAACATAGAACCAATTTTCTCCTCTGTCCCACTGGTTCTCTATTGGGGAGGAAGGGTGGGTCCTTTAATTTATGATCATCGGGTAAGTATATTCAAAAATTTATTTTACTAAGGAAAATAACATTTTTCAATATCAAACTTACCCGATGATCATATAGCTGATTCACACCCAGGGGGGTGGGTAGAGACCAGCATTACAAGTTGACATTATGAGCTAAGTATTCCGTATTTCATTTTAGCAGTTATTCAAAATAACGAGCATGAAATAAATAAGTACCTGGTAAGGAAGACGACTTGAACAATTACTCTGCCTTTTTAAGTACGTCTTCCTTACTGAGCCTCGCGATCCTCAAAGGATGCTGAGCGACTCCTAGGAGCTGAAGTATGAAGGGTTGCAACCCATACTAAAGGTCCTCATCAAAACCTCTAATCTAGGCGCTTCTCAAGAAATGATTTTGACCACCCGCCAAATCAAGTAGGATGCGAAAGGCTTCTTAGCCTTCCGGACAACCCAAAAATATTTCAAGAGAAAGATTAAAAAGGTTCTGGAATTAGGGAATTGTAGTGGTGGAGCCCCCACCACTACTGCACTCGTTGCTACGAATGGTCCCAGAGTGTAGCAGTTCTCGTAAAGAGACTGGACATTCTTAAGATAAAAGACGCGAACACTGATTTGCTTTTCCAATAGG
Organism: Palaemon carinicauda; assembly: GCF_036898095.1. Lineage (NCBI taxonomy): Eukaryota > Metazoa > Arthropoda > Malacostraca > Decapoda > Palaemonidae > Palaemon > Palaemon carinicauda. The sequence goes on along the minus strand of NC_090726.1, from coordinate 40,088,503 downwards.
TTGCGTCGAATATATTTTGCAGAGATCTATTAGTTTAAAGGCCACGGAAGTTGTGACAGCTCTAACTTCGTGTGTCCTTACCTTCAGCCAAGCTTGGTCTTCCTCATTCAGAAGGGAATGAGCTTCTCGTATTAACAGTCTGATAAAATAGGAAAAAGAATTCTCTGACATAGGCAAAGATGGATTCTTAACTGAACACCATAAAGCTTCAGACGGGCCTCGTAAAGGTTTTAAAATAGAACTTAAGAGCTCTTACAGGACATAATACTCTTTCTAGTTCATTTCCAACCATACGATAAGTTTGGAATATCGAACGATATTGGTCAAGGCCGAGAAGGCAGCTCGTGTTTGGCTAGAAAACCAAGATGTAGAACATGTAGCCGTTTCGGATGAGAATCCGATGTTCTTGCTGAAGGCATGAATCTCACTGACTCTTTTAGCTGATGGTTAAGCATATCAGGCAAAGAGTCTTAAAGGTGAGATCTTTCAGGGAGGCTGATTGAAGTGGTTCGAACCTGTCTGACATAAGGAATCTTAGAACCACGTCTAAATTCCAACCAGGAGTAACCAAACGACGCTCCTTCGTGGTCTCAAAAGACTTAAGGAGGTCCTGTAGATCTATATTGTTGGAAAGATCTAAGCCTCTGTGACGGAAGACTGATGCCAACATGCTTCTGTAACCCTTGATAGTGGGAGCTGAAAGAGATCGCTCTTTCCTCAGATATAAGAGGAAGTCAGCTATTTGAGTTACAGAGGTACTGGTCGAGGATATGGATACTGACTTGCACCAGTTTCGGAAGATTTCCCACTTCGATTGGTAGACTCTAAGGGTGGATGTTCTCCTTGCTCTAGCAATCGCTCTGGTTGCCTCCTTCGAAAAACCTCTAGTTCTCGAGAGTCTTTCGATATTCTGAAGGCAGTCAGACGAAGAGCGTGGAGGCCTTGGAGTACCTTCTTTACGCGTGGCAGACGTAGCAGGTCCACCCTTAGGGGAAGTGTTCTGGGAACGTCTACTAGCCATCGAAGTACCTCGGTAAGTTATTCTCTCGCGGGCCAGAGGGAAGCAACTAGAGTCAACTTTGTCCCTTCGTGAGAGGCGAACTTCTGCAGTACCTTGTTGACAATCTAGAACGGAGGAAATGCATATAGATCTAGATGAGATCAATCTAGTAGAAAGGCATCTATAAGAACTACTGCTGGGTCCGGGATAGGTGAGCAAAGTATTGAGAGCCTCTTGGACATCGAGATTGCGAAGAGATCTATGGTTGGCTGGCCCCAGGTGACCCAAAGTCTCTTGCATACATCCTTGTGGAGGGTCCAATGTGTTGGAATTATTGTCCCTTCCTACTGAGACAATCTGCTAAGACATTCAAGTTGCCTTGGATGAAACTCGTTACTAGTGAAAAGTCTAGACCTGTTGAACAGGAGAGGAGGTCACTTACGAACTCGTACCATGTCAGAGAGTAGGTCCCTCCTTGCTAGGAGATGTACATCAAAGCACGGAGTTGACCGTGTTCACCTCCACCACTTTGCCTTGAAGGAGAGACCTGAAGCTTTTCCAGGTCAGACGTACTGCCAGAAGCTTCTTGCAGTTGAAATGCATTGTCCTTTGACTCGAGTTCCATAATCCCGAGCATTCCCTACCGCCTAAGGACGCACCCCAGCCTACGTCCGATGCGTCTGAGAAGAGAACGTGGTTGGGAGTCTGAACAGTCAGGGGAAGACCCTTTCAAAGGTTGATAAAGTCCTTTCATCAAGTCAGACCAGACTATCTTTCCGGAAACCGGGATCGAGACCGCTTCTAGCGTCTTGTCCTTTTCCAGTGAAGAGCTAGATGATACCGAAGAGGACGGAGGTGTAGTCTTCCAAGAGACACCAATTGAACCACGGATGACAGTGTCCTAACCAGACTCATCCACAGCCTGACAGGGCCGTGTTCCTTCTTCAGCATCTTCTGGATGGATAGCATGGCTGGGGAATGATCGTCTTGTTCAGCCATGTCCCCATCAGAGGGTTCCTCATCCGAAACTGATGAGGAAACGGCAACGGAGTGGGCAACGTCTGACTCGCTGAATCCGGTCGCACTGGTGGATGCGTGACGGAGCCGGACACAAGATCATGGTACTGCTGCACAGTCTGTGAACTGTCAATCATGGGGACGCGAGGAAGTACAGCGACAACCCGAAACTGCCTAGACTGTCTGGGTTGTGCAGACAACCCCCTTCCGGGTTGCTGAGGTTGCCGCACTGCGTCACAACAAGTCACCTCTGCTGGTTGTTGAACGTCTTCCTAGTGACACACTGAACGTCCACAACCACCTCCGAGAGTTGCTTAACGTCAACGTGCGACTGGCAACCCACACTGGGTCGCACCGGTAGAGGAACCATCTCAACTGGCGGACGTGAGTAGGATACCTCAGCGTCAACAGGGCGTACAACCAACCGGTAGGAAGGTTGTTGGCTAGAAGGTTCTTCTCCGTAAAAAATCCTCTAACAAGGACTAAGCTTGGACTGCATGTCTTGCAACAAAGACCATTAGGGTCTATGGGAGCAGGTGTGGCAACAGACGGGATTAGCGACTGAAGCGGAACCATTTACCATCCCTGGAAGCATGTTATGCTTTAATTAAAGTCCATAGGAGGCTAAGCAGCTTAAGGCTCCTCTCCAAATGACAGAGTCCTCAAGGGAATATCAGAAGGAGGGAGAACAGCACTTTCTCATCTACAGGAACCATGTCCGAGAATAGCTAGGTTATCTCAGTGAGGGTTTCACTGGTGCATAAGCAGCAGACCAGAAGGCAACGTTATGTAACTGCTTGACAGTCAGTGAACTGTCAACCACAACAGGAGCGTGAGGACATATAGCACTGGTGCATAGTAGCAGACCAGAAGGCAACGTCATGTAACTGCTTGACAGTCTGTGAGCTGGCAACAACCAAAGCTGTGTGGGGAAGCCTCAACTCCTGACTGACTAGTCTGCTGCGGGCGAGTGGCGATAACCACAGTGGGTTGCGGAGGCTGACACACCGTGTCAAAACACGGCAGCTTGTGGTAGCTCACGCACGGCAACGGAGTGCTTCGTGTGTCTGTGGGAGTCAGCATGCGTCTGGCAGGGTCGACTGCGCATGGGTGGAGGAGCTCTCACAACAAGAGTGTGGGAGCAGGCAGCCATGCTGGGCGCACAACCGTGGCAGGCTGTAGGCCAACGGGTGCATCGTCAACCTTCTCCACAGTCGGAGTGTGGGAGCTGGCAACAACAAAAGCGGAGTGCTGGTGCGTGGGAGGGACTGCCGTGGGTTGCGGAGCATGCCGCATTGCGTCAAAACACGGCAGCTTACAGCACCTTCCCACTGCTGATGAGGTAGCTCACGCATGTCAACGGAGGGTGCAGCATGAACATGCGTCTGGCAGGGTCGACTGCGCATCGGTGGTGGAGCTCTCACAGGTGGAGTGTGGGAGCCAGCCGCAGTATCTGCTGAGCGCACAACCGTGGCAGGTTGTAGGTTAACAGGTGCAGTGTCAACCTTCTCATTACGATACTCCTGCATGAAGGAAGCAAGCTGAGACTGCATAGTCTGCAGCATGGACCACTAGGGTCTATAAAAGACGGCAACAAACGGAGCTACTGTCCGTTGTGACTGAGGGTCTAAAACAGCTGGTGCGGCAACAGACGGAGTTACTGCCTGTTGCGGTACCACCTTGCCTCTCTTGGGAGGTGTGCAGTCGTCGGATGACTGCAGCGAGTCCGAACTGACCCAGTGGCTACACCTAGGCCGTTGGACTTGCGCGGAAGGGACCGACTTGCACTAAAAAGCTGCAAGATTTGGTCCATGGTTTCTGCAAGAAACCTCTTCCGCAGACAAGGAATAAATGGGCTCTCTCGTCTTTGTGTGGGTGGGGCGATCACGTCGGCAACGTGTGTAGATACACCCGAAACCACCGAGGGAAACGTCTGTTCGTCAATCAAGGCCTGTGGAACCCATAAGTCCTTCGACATTACTTCTCCCCTGGGCTTGGGAGCTTGTAAGAGGTATCGGACTAGGTGAACAACTGGCACGAACAGACGAACCCTCGAACGCAACACTGTAACACTTTGCGCATATCACTTTATCACTTTTGATTTTCTGTTAGCACTTATTTCACTGAAATCGAAACTTTAACTGATTTCTATCTGAAACACGCAATCCTATCCTTCATTAAAAGGAAGTAATTGCGAAAACCGTTAACAATGCAACAGAAAAACATAATTAAAGATAAAGAATTCAGTGGCTGGAAAAGAGACTAAACACTAGATCAAATAAACTACGTAAAAATCTCTCACCGCATAAAGCCTGGGAACAAGAATAAAACTCTAGAAACGTTTTACCTTCTTCCCCTACAGCGACTAGGGAGAAGAGTAAAAAAACGAGAACAACGTTACCCGCTTGAACGAAACGTTTATTCTCCTCTCTCTCCCTCCGTCTCTATCTCTCTCTCTCTTCTCTCTCGACTTAGAACCTGAGAGAAGAGCCCAATTATATATCGTTAAAACATATTATTTGCTAAAGGAAAAAACTGAAAGGTTTCCCAAATAAAAAGTTCCTTTATTAGAATTTAAACCATTTAAGCTAAGAAAGAATGAACGAAACGCTAGAATCGGTTTACTCTTACTGCAACGTGAAACCGTGAAATACTCTCTCTCTATCGTAACGATAGAGCGCATGTTGAACGTTCTGAACGTCAACAACTGCGGAGACTAAACTAATTTTTTTCATCTTTGAAAACAGTACGAGACTTATCAAAGAAATTCTTTCAAAAACATTAAAATTAAAAAAGTATAAATTCTTAAAAGGTAAATACGAAATGACGGGCTCAATGTTAATTAACTTCGGTTCTAAGTAAGGACCGCCTACTATTAGGAAAGGTCGCATATAAACAAACATAAAAATTAATTTTTATAAGTTTATAATAAATGGAAAGTTAATCGAAGAGGCCTATAAAGGCGGAGAGATATAAAATAAAAAGATCTATAACTTGTTAAGCAAAATTACCAAAAACCTAAACACACTTCCGTCTAAGGGAAAGGTCGGCCATTTAAAAGTGAATGAGAGTCCATACTCTCTTCGTCACCAACACTTCCGTCTAAGGGAAGGGTCGGCCATAATTAAATCTATCCAAAACGAGTTCAAGTTTTGAAATGAAGATAAAACCCCTGCATAGCGAAAGCTCAAAACTGGAATAGTGTACTTCACCAATTCGTTGTGAAAACAAATCCAGTTAGGGACGGCGTATTTAGTAGGTCTTGCCTGTGGCACGACAGAGGGAAAATTGGTTCTATGTTGACATCGAGTACTTGAGTACCTACTTGACAGATGGCGCTGTTGATGTACACCCCCACCTGTATAGCGATTGCTGGCGTATTCCGCCCGTAGATTTTTTCTGTCGGGCAGCAGGGATGCAGCTATATGATCATCGGGTAAGTTTGATATTGAAAATTCCTCGATTTAAATTAAAAATATCAAATCAAATGTGCATAGCTGGACATATGCACAAGAGATTATTGTAGTTGGATGTACACAAACAATTAGCTAACTTGATCATTATCAACCTTATATTTACTCAATGAGTACTGGCACCAGAATGAAGAAAAATCTTTACAACAAAATTGTATTTTCTAAACAATACAGCTGTTGTTTTATTTCAAATACTTTCAATTATTCTATGTATGAATTTGGGACATGTGTCCTAGGACTGGGTTCAGCTCGAGGAAAACGCTGTAATTGCAGTACAGTATAATATCAAATTTAATAGGCAGGACAAGATGGAAGCAAGGATGTGAAATGGAAAAGTGGTAGAAAGCCGAAGTTACTGCAGTTAGGGGCTGAAGAGACCCGTAACTAATGCCTACAATGCACCATGAGAGTTGGAATAAAGGCACTAACCCCAACTTTAAATTACTTAGACTGTAGCTTTTGACTATACAATATTTTATGTTCAGGAGGTAAGATGTAAATGAGATGACTAAAAAACCATCAATTCAGAAAGAACATATTGGCCATTCATAGTTTAGATCCTGAGCAGTCAGCTCGACATAGGGTTAAAAAGTGGTGAGAATTGGACCACTACACACCAAATGAGCCCAAATGAACTACTCCAAAGTGGAATAACCCTCTTAAGAAGACTGGGTAACATTAAGTAGAGCAAGAACCAGATTGGATAAGACTGAGAGCAACACCTATAAATGGGGACTCATCCACTAGCGAGTGCCAGTGTGGCTATCCAGTGCAAACACAACTGTTAATTGTTCAGAGGCTACTTTTCTCTTGATAAGGGTAGAAGAGACTCTTTAGCTATGGTAAGCAGCTCTTCTAAGAAAAGGACACTCCAAAATCAACCATTGTTCTCTGGTCTTGTGTAGTGTCATAGCCTCTGTATCATGGTCTTTCACTATCTTGGGGTAGAGTTCTCTTGCTTGAGGGTACACTCAGGCACACTATTCTGTCTTATTTCTCTTCCTCTTGTTTTTTTAAAGTTTTTATAGTTTATATATGATAGCTTTATTTTAATGTTACTGTTCTTAAAATATTTTATTTTAACTGTTAATTAATTCTCATGTAGTTTTCTTATTTCCTTTCCTCACAGGGCTATTTTCCCTGTTGGAGCCATTGGGCTTATAGCATTCTGCTTTTCCAACTAGGGTTGTAGCTTAGCAAATAGTAATAATCATAATAACACATCCTTTGTGAATATGAACTGGGACCCACCTGTACACATCAAGACCTCTTGAACACCAATGAAGCGGAAAAGCAATGAATAGTACGACAAACTATGATGAATAGCATGGCCGTGAGACAAAGCATAATGCAGTGGACATACTGGGCAAGGATAAAATGGCTGAAAATATGCTATATGTGTGGTGAATATTGGAAAGAATAATGATGATTAAAATTATCTCTGGAAAGAGTGTGATACATGCTTTCAATCCATGTTTCAATTAGAAAAACCAGAAGAAAAACAAAATTTGGGGAAAAACTATCAAATAAGAGTGATAGAAATACTAATCATTACATATACTGATAATGAATAGGCAGATGAGAAAGAAATCAATGAAAAGCAGATCTTGAAAAATATCACTTGGTCGGTAGGCTAGTATGCACCTAATGTCCGATCCAGCATATAACATAATACAGAAGGTCCCTTCTTACAAACATTTGGAGATACAACTGAAAATAACAAAGATAAGATAAAGAAATACTGTACTGTAATAAAACAATATTATATTATTTAATACAGTAGGCAAAATGACATTTGTAGTAACCTGATATCTATTTCATATGAAACTACTATTTGTTGACTTTTGTGGCTGGAAATCATAGGTATGCGTTTCAGGTTAGGCCTACCCTAGGCTAAAATTTAACAAAATTTGACATAAAAAACTCTCCTTCTAGACTTATGTCGCAAATGCTATCTTAGATGAGATGCTACTTGTCGCGTGGTGGCGCTAGGTTCACCATATGATAGCCATGTTCACCATACGATAGCTACCGCGGGACCAATGATAAGGGTATCGAAGGACCCGTGGGTAAACTTTCGTGGGTACTTGTGGGTGAACAAACTCCCATGGGTACATGTGGGTAAACTCACGTGGGTACATGTGGGTAAACTCCCGTGGGTAGTTGGCAATGAAGGTTTTCTGTCGTACAAGACTCCTACCTTCAGGACTTAGCACCACTGACATGTTTTTGAAGGTTAGGATAAATCTGATACCCCAGACTTCATACACTCAAGCTGGGATGGTACTCCAAGAATCTCATTGGATCGAGCACGAATCAGAAGCAATATTTTTGAACATCTTTATTTGTCCCCTTTCACCGTGGAAAAGATTTGCTGGTGCTCTGCCAAGGGACCTGAGATCTCTAAGAAACGTCACTGTTTCCTCAGAGCATAGAGACATTCTGCACCGCCCTAGCATGAGATTGGAGTTGTGCCAGTCTGGAAGCTGACTCTTTGACACAAACCCCAAACAAGGGTGAGATAAGTCTTTCTTTGTTGAGAATGACTCATGTATATGACATCTCACGTGGTATGCTCCTCTCAGTGTCTAGGCTGAGGCTGTAACACGTCACTTTTGACCTTTAGTTCGAGGATTGAGAGGTGGTTTAACTGGGAATTATATAGTCTGTATAGTTGGGAAAACACAAATTATTTTTTAAATTTGTAATTTGTTCCTACATTCACATAAACCATCGTCCTTTAAATAGGAGATCCATTCATACATGGGAAGCAATACCTTATAACCAGACTGGGAAAAGTCCTCTTCTACCCAGGACAAATCATTGTTTCTGGTTGCATAGAGGAGTGAGGACTGTGACTCCAACAGCCTCCTACCAGCTAATCATAGAGATGGTTTGGTCAGTACTAGCTTAAATCAAACCTGGTAATAAGTTAAGGAACACTTCTCTCTCTATATGGGATATAATGTTGAAAATGTTGGTCCAGACGTCGTCTAATGTGGGGAGAAGGCACCAACTCATCCTCCCCTTCATAGGGGGGATGGAGGAGTTGCTTCTCAGGAGTCATCAGTCATCTAACCTGTGCATATTGATTGTGGCTGCTTCATTCCCGTGACAGGAGAACAAGAAAAGGTAAAAGGGTCAGTCACTGCATACTTGTCCAAAGCAGGAGCTGGGAGAGATACCCAACTACTGAGAAGCAACCACAGGGCCTAAAGAAGGATTACAGGGATCCGTGGTCAAAGTCCTAAAAGTAGCAAGGCAAATATGGTCCGAAATTCTGACACCATCTTCAATTCAGAGTACAGTACACTGACAAAGTGATCCGGGCCAACAATGACAAGTGCCTTTGTTGCCAGACTCTCGGAGCTAGAAGGAGCACTGACTGAGGTCTTCTTTGTGTCCTGCTCATGCTAAAGTGGATTGTGACACTCATGATGAATGTCAAATCCTGCATATTCAGGACCTCGGGCATCTCAGTTAAATGGCTCAAGCAGGAACTGGAACTTCACAATGTCTCCTTACTAGAAAGAAGCATAATTTCCCATCCTTCCATAATTGATATAATGTGAGAGCGTGCAAAACTCTTATCGCTTGCTGCAACAAAGAAGAAAGCCAGCCTTGAGGGATAAACCTTATACTGTAATGCTCTCCTTGGTTGACAGAAAAGGCATGAACTCGAGCCCTGAGGTAGGGGAAAACCTGACCCCAGGACCAAGTACCAGGGTAGGTAAAACTTTTCGAAGACTCCTTCAAGAACAATTCCCCAAGGAGGATGGATTCAAACCTTACCAAGGAGCTTCTTCACTTTTAACAGGAGAGTAGGTCCATGATCTGCAGAAAAATAGCTATGACCAAGAGACACTTTCTCTAATAACCCTAATGTATAGTGTCTAAGGACAGGACACCACTCAACTTAGGGCAACCAAAGTGTCCCACAGAAGGGACCATGGAGTTATCCGAAACATTCCACTATCCATAGACAATACGGGTACTCAATCCATGAATGGCCATTAAAGACTGCCACTTTGTCGTTAGATTTGCCATACAATCCTCATGGTGCGGCTGGCCAAGTCCTGAGAAACGGTCATCAGGTATGTATACACTACCTTTTCCTGGCCTAGATTGCTGGAAATTGGTGCATAAGCGACTACTCACCTACAACTGGTGCCACAGCTATTGCTGTCGCAACAGGCTTCTGTTTCACTTAACGGAACCTGAAGGAATCACTGCAGGTGAACTCCATTACACTTCTAAATGGAGGAGAGCAATTCTCTCTCCAAGGGCAAGAATGCTCCACCTATTCCAAGCAGGATTGGGAAAGGTGTGTGAAGTCTCAACTTCAACCTGGCCCTTGGAGTCAGCGTTGGATCCTAGCTGGGACCTTTCGGCTGCTCCCAGGAAACAACCATCACTATCTTTCAATCAACCCCGGAGGTACCATCTAAGGATAGGTCCTGATTAACACTTTGGAAGAAGGAGAGCAGCTACTAAAACAGCGTGGAATTCTTTATATGCCATATCAATAGGAATGATGAATGTAGGAGCAATAGTCACCATCAATGGGTCTACAGATTAACCTGACCGAAGCCTTGAGGAGCAGTCAGTAGACAAAATCTTTCATTCTTTTTCAAAGGAGAAAAGTGCATGCTAAAAGTCTAAAGGAGCTTTTATGAGACCTCCAGTGCAGCAACTACTATTACTACTACTACCACAACTACTACTACTACTACTGAAAAGCAATTTCTTAAGAGGAGAAAATGGAGAAAGGGAGCTAAAGAGAAAAACAGATGAACTCGTTCTTCATTAGATGTTCCTTACTACCATGATTGGTTGAGAGGTTCCAACTCATCAGGAATTGATGTGCTACCTCTTTATGTTTGTTGATACAATTAAAAGGAAATTCCCAATTGAACTGCATATCCCAGTACTTGTTATTTGCTTGAGAAAGTGATCAGACCTCTCAGATCTTAAAAGAATAAGGGGGTTTCTCAATTTATCCTGGAAAGAGGCATGCCAGGATACACAAGCTCAGCACATTCGGTATGAACACCTGATGAGCAAAAGAGGCCTTTTGGAATAACCAAAGGCCTGCATGCACTGTAAGTCCTTTGAGTCACCAAGAGAATGCAATCCTCCTCTCTGGGGTCTGAGTATGGAGCTAAAGTTCTAACTGAACTCGGTCTGAAAGTACTGGTTCAGGCGAGAGGAGACTGGACTCATGTTCTGTCCTAGCGATAACTTGCAAATAGCTGACAGGAGCCAGGATTGTTCCACCTTTATCGCATGTCCAGAGATGGAGCCAGCAGGGTAGATATGTACTTAATCTATATAGCAGATGGAGAGAAGGACACATTTAGGGAATCCCTACTATCAGTAAGAAACACCCTCTTCTTCCGTCCAAAGTAAGCACAGAGGGCTTGGACCCTTCCAGAGGAAGAATTTGCTAGGGGTCACTGCTGTGAATTAAAGAGAGAGAGAGAGAGAGATTTTCCTATTTCTTCATTCAAAGGTTGGGAAGCTAGTAGCTTCGAGGATATTACCATGATGACTACAAGGTGAGATTCAATGAAATAGTACCAGATAGACAATAGTCTATGAGATTATATTTAGGATGTGAGTTAATGTTTGTGTGAAATGGATACTTTTGAATGCTTACAAAACAGTCATTAAACCAGTCTCACCTTTTGGTACCTTGGACATCTTGAGAATAGAATCAGTGGATTAGTGAAAGTAATGTATAATTACCCCACTTTAACTTTTTTTAATTTTCTGTGTAATCACTTGAAGATAGTGCTCGTAAAAAAAAATTTGAACATATAAAATAACTTTCAACAGCAACAAGATTCATTAGTTTTTCCATCTCATCAACCAAAAAAGAAACCACAGAAAAGTAATATCCTGTGCATTCTTAGTCATTTAATATAACATTGTATAAAGCAAATATTCAGCCTTTTCTTTCAAAACTGTTTATTTAATGCTGGTTTAATGTCTACGACTATCCATTCTGCATGTCTTTCATATTTGTATTTACATAAAATGTAGATATTTTGACATCCCTTCAGATTCATAAATGTTTTGGATGCAATAAGAACTTTCACTAATCTAAACAGTGCCGCCACTGGTTCTGCCTGAGAATTCCGCTTGGTAAGGAAAACGGCCTATAAACGTTGTAGTAACGAAAACCATCAAAACATGCGTCAAATCAAATCAAATATAATCATAATTTCTATACTTTGTTATGTTAGTTTTAGTTCAAAATAAAATACAGATCGACAGATACAAAAACATAGACCATATTATTAATGTAAAACAGATTTATATGCCAAAAAATATGTTTTTAACTTCGATAACTATGCGGAAATATTTCCTGCTCCAGAAATCGGATTTTGAAATGGAGATCCCTCTGTAGGTTTATTTTTCCGCCATTACCCCCCCATAATTCCGCACTTTGGCAACACTGTCTTAGACACTGACAGGAAGACTCTTTGACACAAACTCCAGACAAGGGTGAGATAAATCTTCCTTCATTGAGTTTCTGTCACAAGGCGGCAAAGACTACATGAATCTCAAAATCACTTCTCAATATTAATGGCTTGCTCGTTACTTCTCATTATTTCCTTATTTCCTTTCCTTGCTTCCTCTCCTTTTAACAACCTTCCATTTTCATCTTTCACTGTCTCTTCAATTCTCAAACCAGCCTTCCTTACTCTCTTTACTTGCTTAGCTAGTAATAATAATAATAATAATAATAATAATAAAAATAATGATAATCTAAATAGGCATCTTAGACACTTGCCTCAATATGACACTGCTTATGGCTGCGAAGTGTGCGCATGTGAGCAAATTTTGCCGAACAAATATCACAGGTGAATAAACTTTCCTCTCTTGTTGAATCCCCTTTGGAGGACTTCCCTCCCTTAGGTGTTTTCTTATGACCTGAAGATGAAACTGAACTATGGGTCCAAAGGTGTTCCAAGATGTTTTGATTGTACGGAGTTTTGTAATTGCAGTGAGGACATTCTAGTAGTTTCACTACAACAAACTTTCTGGGGTTAACATTTGTCTCCTTTACTTCTTCCTGAAAAAAGAAAAAATTCTATAGATGATTATTCTAACGCACAGGCAAAATGATTAAATACTGATTTTACTTGACTCAATTACAAGGTGCTTGAACATGGTAAAGTATGAGATTGGATGAACTTGTATTGACCAAGATCTCACTGGATTTGATTTCTGCTCTGAAGATAGGAGTCTGCTAGAAACCAATCCATACAATGTCGCTATACAGTATTAGCCTGAAGAAGATTGAAGCAATCTATTTAATGGTATATAAGTGAAAAAAGTTAGACAGTGGATGCTACCTAGTTATGTGAATAAGAGGGGGGAAGGAAAGGATAAAATTTGTATTGCATCCAAGGAAGGAAGTCATGCTCTTGATTAACCTATGTCTCTTCATTATTGGTTCAAATCCAGCAATCTTTCATTGTGAGGCATAACTACACCAGTATATTTCATCCCTTGAGGCTCACAAACAAATATAAAAGCTTCATGCTGACTTGTGTTATGGCCGTATTGCAAAAGATTCAAGACCATTTGCCTTCTCTAAATCTACACTGTTCTACCCCCTATCTGTCATGCATTATCTGGTTTACTTTATCAATGAAACCCTACCTTCTCTGGTATACAAAAAATATAATGTGTATCTTCACAACAGTGATAGAACATAACTTCAAATTGTAGTTCAGGGCAAAAATGTACTGGGCCTCTAGACCTAAGCAGTGGGTATGTTTGAAATCGAGCATTCTTTTGTCTATGTAATTGCATCCTTACACTGCAGTTCTTTTCAAAGTTTGATGAAAGTTTGTTTCGGCTGCCAAGTAGGGGCAAGATTTTATCCTAATTCTATTCAATTTAATAAGAATTTTTCTCCACACCATCTGTTTTAAAAGTATTCAAAGTAGTTTTCTTTCATGTGGGTGCAACAATTACTAACAACAAATATGGATAATTTGTGATGGAAAATACTAAATGCCTGGATATGCTTGATAAGAAATAAAGCTTTTTTAACATAAAAAAAGAAGAAAAAATCAATTGGGAATATTTCACAGGTAATCATTCTAATACAGAATGACATCATGGAAAAAGAGAAAAGATGATTGTAATACGGGTAGCGCATATGCTCAAGTAACTATTAGGCATTTGAAACTCGGTATACTGTTCTTAGATTTGAACACTCACTATGACAATCTTTCCAAGCAGAATAAAATATTTTGAAAAATGTAACTAGAAATTATGACTATAATTAGAGATCAAAACATTCAATATCAGAGAAGGGCGATTTTCAACCGACCAAAACAATGCTTTACGGCACAGCCTCGGAGTTCAGTTTTAGCTTTCACGTAAACTCCCACCCTGCACTTGTGAATGGCCTACACCTTGAGTTGCAAAGATTGAAAACAAAAATAAAATTTTAATTATAAATTTCATTATTTCAATAACCACCTAATGTTCATATAGCCTATAGCTACTCTCAAGAAGCAGTTTAAATGTCGATGTTTAACCTAAAATAATTCCTTTTTTCTTCTTTTGTAAAATACTTTCACCTCTGATAAGCATAGAACTATCGGGCATACTGTCTATGCAATAATGACATACCTCCCTCTGCTTTTCAGTCTTGGAGTGGAAACCATAACATTAGTTTCTTGACATCACTAGTCAATGGAGAGGAGGAGGGGTGACATTTATAAGAAAATCAGGTGAGTATAGAAATAATCAAATTTATAATAAAAATTCTGGTTTATTTCTATGAAACTCTCCTGACATTCATATTGCTGACTACCACTCACTGATGAGGATGGGCTAGTGAAAGACAGGAAAATTACTATCTAGATTAATACATTTCATCAACCACCTGAGACTGATTTCAAAGTCACCAACCAATCCTAACCCAAAGTAAATCTGTAATCACTCAAGTTTTCTGTTTTGATTTTAACTACAATCCCACTATCAAAACTTTTAAAACTATATACTTACACTGTATAATAATAAAACCTTAAACTTTCTCATTGAGAAAAATAAAGGTATAACAAAATAAGTTTAAGCAAATGAATAAACAGTAAATTCTTATCAATAACATACCCACCATATTCACCACAGCACACAATACCAAGCAAATTTCTAATAAAAAAGTTTATTTTAAATGTCTTGTGAAAACCATCTTGATAAGCCACTGAGCTGTTGTCAAAAATCCTTTCAAAATAAAGTTTACCGCATCAAATCTAAACTTGCTGCGTGTCTGTCACTGAACTGTTAACTACAAACAACCCAGGATTTCAATAACCATATTTACAACTTTTACTCAACTATTTCAGTCTTGTTTACATAAATCTTTACAGCTCTCACAAGACAAAAAAAAAATCCTTTGAATGACGTACCACTGCCTTTCCTCCCCAAAAAGGACCTTTGGGAAAATTGCATCCAATATATGATAATAAAATAATTAGCTCTGAATGCAAAACCCATCTCATAGGACAAAACTTGCTTTCCATCAACACATTACTTTGATGGCAATACTAAAAGCAAATTTACTAATACTAAAATGACAACCATTTAGCTGCGAGATCAACCTTCCAAAAGTTTAAACAGAGACCCTTTTGAAAAGGTACCATTACTTTTAAATTGCACTAATCCATTCTGATAAACGTAGGTTTTTCAAGAGTAAAAACCATGAATGCAATCTCAGTAGTATCTAAAGAGGGTAAGTTGAAGCCTAGATACTTGAGTATGGTATTAAGCAAGGACTTCTAATCCCTTACAGCATAATTAGACAATTTCCTCTCTTAAAAGGAAATTGAATTTCAACAACCTGTCCAAACTAATTCTCATCAAATTATTTTTTTCAACTGCATCAATCAAAATAATCCTTCCAAAATCTTTGATATTCACTATTAATAGACTGCCTTTAGTGACCTAAGAACAGACATCCAGAAGACTTATAAAAGCACGTTGATGTTTAGGTAAACTGACTCCCAAACTTGTTGCCTGAAAAAATAGAATTTGTAAGGCCACCTTTAAACCTTGATACTCGATTATTCTTGGACCCTTCAACAACATAGGACACAGACCTGAAAAGTTCTCTATGTGGACAAAAAGTCGCCAACAGTCATGCTACCATTAGCAGTATTCCTGAATTTGCTTAACTCCAGTAAAATGATGGAGAAGAAAAAACATGCAGACCTAGAATAGAAACCTGTAACATGATCTTCACCTACCTAGTTATCTAAAACTGGTGACGAAATCATATGTATTTCTTGTTGAAAAAAGTCAAAACATGTTCACATTTGGTCTTTTCCAACTCTAAATCCCTCAACATACTGGAGAATGAGAAATCATTTGATTGGGAGTATCTGCAATTCTTCTTCCCCAAAATATCCAAGGCATAAAGATATTTCCTTAAAATCTGTCCAAGACAAAATTACTTCTAGTAATAAGCATAGGGATATGACTTAGTTCTCTCTAGATTCGAGATATGCGTTTTGTCAGCTATTCGAAAACACTGCCATGCTCTGACCCATTATTAATAACTTCTAAGCCTCAAGTCTTTATAGCAAGGGTAGATGTTCTCTTTGACCATTTCTCTGACTAAAGAAAAAATGTCATAGTTGTACTCGCCCGTCATGGGAAGCATCCAAGTAAGCGAGATGCAGAATTCCCATTTCCCACGAGGTTTCGTACAGAAACCGAAACATCAGTCAAGAACTAGGAAAACCAGTTAGTAAAATGCTAGAAAAATAAGCCAACACACGATTATGGATTCAAGCCCTTTCCTATCACAGAGTTCTGTAATTTTATTTTGAAAATATGAACCTTTGGTGAAATGTTGAGAAAATTTGACAAAGAAATGGGCCTTTGGAAAGGGGATGATTGGAGGACATGGGGATTCAATAAGCTCCTTTGTTCTCAGACAGCAATCATGGCTCGGGATGCAAGATTTGCCATGTCGTATAACATAAGGAAACTTTCCTCCTACTCACAACAGCTCGGAATAATGACAGATCTTAGCTATCTTTTTAATTCTAAGCATTGATTACTGTCCTGTCCACTTGGTGAACTAGAACAACCCTATTTTCAGTTTTCATTTCATCAGTAACAAATAAAATAAAGTAGTAACAACTTCATAGGTTATTATCAATCAAATATATATTACTCAAACAAAAATTGTTGATTAGCAGAAGCCTTTGCTTCCCACAACACATTAAAATTTCAAAAGTTTAGAACTTTCAAATGTACCTTGACTGTACTGTGTTGCATTAGATTGTACCCAAGAGTTACAGTATGAATCTGAAATGAACCTGTCACAGGCAAGAAATTACATTTCCAATTCTTCATTGTAACGACAAAGAGCAGTTATCCAAATTTTTTTTCTATCTAGTCATAATGTCCTCTAATTACTTGGCAAACATTAATGAGACAGGGAAAACTAGATTACAAAAAAAAATTTTTAAACAAAATGCTGCCAATCTAATTTGTTTGATAATAACGTAAATTCATAAAAAAAAAAAAAAAAATCCATCTTTGCAAACTTGCTCAGTTAAATGCTTTTCATTAACCCTTTTACCCCCAAAGGACGTACTGGTACGTTTCACAAAAGCCATCCCTTTACCCCCATGGACGTACCGGTACGTCCTTGCAAAAAAATGCTATAAAAATTTTTTTTTTCATATTTTTGATAATTTTTTGAGAAAATTCAGGCCTTTTCCAAGAGAATGAGATCAACCTGACCTCTCTATGACAAAAATTAAGGCTGTTAGAGCAATTTAAAGAAAATATATACTGCAAAATGTGCTGGGGAAAATAACTCTCTGGGGGTTAAGGGTTGGAAATTTCCAGAGCCTGGGGGTAAAAGGGTTAAAAGATATGCAACAAGCCAAAAAAAAAAAAAAAATCTTCATCTGAATTCCTAGTCTTAAGCTACTGATGTAAATATTATGTAATTTCTCAAAACAATTGGAAGTCACCTTGTAGATCTATTCATTTAAACCTAAATGAGTTTGGAATGAGATCAAGATTTATAAATTTCTCTTCTATAACAGCCACTTTTCAAAGGAGAGAATTTTGAGTATACTGTAGATCACACTTTATTCTCTTATACTGTATCTAAATTAACATTGGCAATGTATTAAAAATAACTATTCCAGAACAGAGTTAGACAATTCATTGTTATATAGATCTCTTTAAAAAGAGTAAAAGTTTCAACACTAATGGTCACTGAATAAAAAAACTTTTCCTGCACCTGAGGTAATGCTATAATTAATAATTATGTCTAAAAACAACAGAAACAGTTGAGTGCAAATCATCTTAGACTCCCTTCACATGAGCATCTTTTTCCCCACAAGAAAATTGCCACTGTAAGAGTGTCAATAAAATACGTCTCCACGCAATTGATTTTTTCACATGTGACTAGTTCACCTGCTATGCAGAAATGGCGATTTGCAAATACCGCACATCACCATTTAGTTTGCTTGAGATGAAGAATGTCAAGCAGAGAGAGACTTAATGTTTACTTAATGAACAGGGTGCTAAAAAAGAAAAGACAATGAACAGGGTGTTAAAAGAGAAAAGACACCATAAATGGTGGACCCACCTATTAAACTGCTCCAGAATATTCTACATCAAATATTCCAGCCTCAAAGATGATTAACTAAAATTCTTCAATTATTTTTGCAATTTGTCTCAAGAACTAGTGAGCAAATTGAAAGAGGAAACTAGACATCAAGACACAGCTATCTGATCATTCAATCCTCCAGAAGATACTATTGCCTTTACTGCTAAATAAGCGTAGATGGAGGTAAATGAAATAGCAGTATGTATTACAGTGGCTTTATTTGCCTATAATATTTACACAGGAAATTATTGAGGCTATATTTTACGTGCTATTTAAAATATTAAACTGACTGCATTGCAGTAAGCATGTGTGAGTATGTATGCATACATGCACAATCACATGCAATCACAAATATTATATACATATATATTTATTTATATATATATATATATATATATATATATATATATATATATATATATATATATATATATATATATATATATATATATATATACACATATATATATATATATATATATATATATATATATATATATATATATATATATATATATATATATATATATATATATATATATATATACACTTGTATATAAAGTAGTGTATATAACCCGTCAAAGAATGACGGCTAAATATTTAGATAAATATGCACACACACAGATTCAACCCTTCCCACACCCTACCCCTAACTATAACACACAAGTATGGGTAATTTGTGGGAAATTGTTGTTTCTAGGTGCTTGCCCAAGAAATATGTATGTATGTATGTATGTATGTATGTATGTATGTATATATACTAAAGTACGCAACCCATCAAGAATGACGGCTAAATGTTTAAATAGATATGCACATATGACCCCACCTTTTACCAGGGTATGACTACTCCCTCTACCCCCTACCCAAGGGACAGGGAGAGCTGAGCATGAAAGTCAAGAATGACGGCTAAATATTCAAATAGATATGAACACATGCACCCAACTTTCCCCAGGGTATGACTACTCCTTCTACCCCCTACCCAAGGGACAGGGAGAGCTGAGCATGAGTGAAAAGAAATATATATACATATATATATACATATATATATATTATATTATATATATACATAATATATATATATATATATATATATATATATATATATATATATATATATATATATATATATATATATATATATATATATATATATATATATATATATATATATATATATATATAGAGCAAGTCACATGCTCTTTATTATATAGGCGAGAGATATATACAGTATATATATCATTCAACATTTGTAAATATCTGTAAGTGCTTTGTGAAAACGATGCATCTAAATCATAATTGTTTGATATGTGTGGTGTGCCGGAACCTGGAGAAGGTGCTGCGTATGACTATATTATTGCTGAATTTAATGTTGTAGGGGTTTGTTAACTAGGTTGAAAGATATTCTTTGTACTCTGTGAGGTTAAAGATACCAAGCAGCGGCCAAACTGAGTTTGTTGGAATACTGTGGAGTGCAAATATTTGGAATGGCGTTGCATCACGTCCAGAAAATTTGAATGCGTCTGGGACAAGGGGCGTAAGATGATCTTTATTGTTGCCTGTTTTCTGTCGCTCATGACCTTCCATGAACTAAATAATCCTGTCCTCTAAAGACATCCTTTTCCCTTTCTCGTCAGTTCTAGGCTGGACCACTGGTAAACTCTTCAGGGAAATCTCGGGGCTTCTCTTCCAACATTTCTCCCGGAGCGTGGTCTCAACTTGAACTGTCGTCCATCACTTTCTTTAGGAAGGACAACTGTTCACTGAAAATGTATTGACGAGGTTGCACAGCTCCAGATATAGATCTCCTTTCCTTTTGTTTCTTTTTGTTCTTTGCAAAAGAGTCTCGAATGTTTTTCCACTTAGTTTGGAGTTCTTTTTCTGCAAAAAGAAAAATTTGTTTCAGTACTGTATATACTGTATCTATATAGTTGTATTTTTATCTCAATTTACATATAGATATATATATATATATATATATATATATATATATATATATATATATAAATAAATATATAAATAAATATATAAATATATATATATATATATATATATATATATATATATATATATAAGTAAATATATAAATAATATATATATATATATATATATATATATATATATATATATATATATATATATATATATATATACTGTGAAAGTATTTTTGTTCGTGGTGTACCAATTTTCGTGGGTGGGCGAATCCACGAATTTAAAAATCCTACGAAAATTTTTATACACTGTCAGAATTTAGTATTGAACTTAGACACATTCAATTTGTGTTGGTGACCTACATTTTGTAAACCATTGTGGATTAATAATTATTTTGATTTGTTATTGTGAATCTGTTTTATTTTGGTGTGCACTATGATAATTATTGCATTGCAAATGAACACTTTATCATAATTGGGGTTTAACTAAAAACCAAAAAAGTAAAAGTTCCAAAACGGAAATCCACGAATTTAAGAATCCACGAACCAACATTTTTTTTTATAAAACAACGAAAAATGGTACCCACGAATAAAAATACATTCACAGTAAATTGAGGTAAAAATATAACTATTTAGACATTTCTGGTTCACTGCTATATACATATTGCTTTGTAATATTTCATCTATTTCAAATTACTAAGGATACAAACTGTAAAACCAAATTTCTAAAAGTAATACCATCTATACATATATTAAGAATATCATTTGTTATTTATATGTGCGCATATACTCAAGAGCATTAGCCTGAACTTATTTGATGACAAAATCAGCAGAAAGTGTTCACATTTTCTCATATAGCCTCCTATAGCAAAAAGTTGATTTCATTGATTTAGAATTATTCCTCAAATAAACATAAATATCTTGAAACTATGACCTTCAAGATGCCAACCGACAACTACTCTAGTTATCTGTATTTAGTCCGTTATACAGACATTCATTATAATGGGCTCCATTATTGGGAGGATCTTCTTTATGTATCTATAAATTTCATGATTCAGGTATCATGCCTCTGGCTGAAGTGTGACTAACATTCATTACAGCATATCTACAAAATTGGTTTGTCAAATACCAGCGAGGTTGCACACAGAGAATGTATTCAATTTTGGGATATAATGAGAGAAGAAAGCATTTCGGAGCTAGCCGAAGATCAAAGGGACAAGATTTCTGCAGGATTTCAAAGATGCTTATTTTCCAAACTGTATTTGTCCAGTTGATGGAAAACTTATCGAAACTGTAAAAGTTATAGTGGTTCTATAAACTTTAATTACAAACATTACTTTTCCGTTATCCTTTTTGGCTCTAACTGACACAAATTATGTTACATTTGTTGACTAGTTCATGAGAAAATAATTCAGACTTGACCATATTTCATTATTTCCTATATTCCAAAAAAATTGAGAATAGCATGAATAATGTATTACCGCATGGTCTTGTTCAGGAAGAACCAATTGAACCCTCACTTCATCTTTTTTGTCCAATCAAAAGTGGATTTTAAAAAATAAACTAACAAGAATTACTCTCTATAAATACTGTGCATCTGGCAGTCTGTGAAACAAGTGGAGAATATTTCATCGACCTCTGAATGTTTGACACTGAATTTTCTGTTGACACCGTCAAAGCCTGTTGTGTCCTTCACAATTATGTTTACCGAGGGTTGAATATAAATCAAATTATATTTTTGAGATTTCAAGACTTCAAGAGTGGTATAAAGCAAAATATTGGAAGGTATCCCTGTAAAATCAGGGATACTTACCATGATTATTTCAACAGTGATGTTAGGAAGCTGGCTTGGCAATAAGAGGCAATAAAATGATGACACTTGTAATACTATTATAACTGTATACAGTGTTTTATGTGAATATAAGTATAATAGAACTTACCTATGTTGATCTGTTCTGCGGTGCTCTTTTCCTCGTAACCTTCAATGAGCGAATGGCAAATCTCTACCCAGGCTTGTATTTTCTTGTGTTTGTCTTTATAAACGTCTGACGATTTATCCCATATCACAGGTCTCTTTTCCACTTCCCAAATCAGGAGTCCCATGTCAAGAGAGCCTGCCCTGATCTGTAAGAGATAACTGTATTATAGGCAGATTACACTGCATTGTAGTTTGTGTGGTATTGCACTGACTTTGATGGGATTCAGTATGCACTTACTACAATACAATATGGACTTGCTATAATACAACGAAGAAGGCCCACAAGACGATATTACACCATATTGTATTGCACGCCTATTGCATTGGAACTATTTGGTTTTGTCTGGTAATGCATTTGAACTGAATTTAATATGCATTCACTGCAATACAATAGGGCCACCAGGAGTCACCAACCTGTGGCTATTTTTCAAGACACTTCTGCAGCTATAAAAGCTGAACTAACCTTTTTTTTCTATTTAAAACAGAAATTAGGGAACACTCTTGAGACAATATTTGAATTGAATTTCATTTAATTTTAAAGGTATATTGTAGGCATCTTTCTCTTTTTTTATTAGATGTAAAGAGATTCTAATCTTCGAATAGTAAATAATTGAGAGAGATTGATTAATTGATTTGGAATATTCTGGCATCTTGACATCGAAGGTCATTGACGGCAATATAAATAAGCAATAACAGGAAATTCAATCTAAACCAATAAAAGCAAAGACATCCTTATGAAAGTTAAATAGCTTTCGGACGACCTGTTTCTGAAATGAATATAAAAATACCGCTAGCATAGTACAACACATTCTGCCCAGGAATCTAGAAAAGGATTAACCTGAAATGGCGTATTCACACGGGATTTAATTTGTTCAGTTCCCGTTTATTTCCAGAATCCATCAGCAGGGGAGCCATGCTGGTATATCAGTCATTTTTTAAGAGCTCAATTTACACTAATAGTAGCTAATAAAAACATAAAAAATAGAGTATGAAAATTAAGAATTTTCAAGTGAATGAAGTGACTTTCATGTATCCATACAGAACTCAAGAGGACTTGCATGTTGTATAAATAATGAAGTACGTTCCAATAATAAACAAGTGTATTATTGAATGATATTTACAAAACAAAAAAGCATAGTGGATTTGCTACGAAATATCCAAGTGGATATGAGAGAAAAAAAGTTGTGGAGAATCTAAAACAATGTAAGAGTCATAATGTACCAGTATTCATTAAGAGGGAGAAATAATCCAGCAACACTACAGTTGTAAGAATTGTGCTTACTCGTGAAATAATTAAGAGGAATGCCTTTCAAAAGTAGATAATAGATTAAAGGCTGTTAAAGGTATTAAAACATCTATTCAGTACCACAAAACAAGGTTGAAATCATTAAGAAAATAAAAGATGTGCCATTGTCTGCACAGACCATGAGAGACAGAACGATGAACTTTCAAAAGACAGTAAAGATGAGCAAACAAAAGGCACTAACTCTTCCGCGGGTAAACAAAAGACACTAACTCTTCCTCGGGTTACCCTACTTTGCCGGTATGTAAATTCTAAAAGCCGTCAAGAGGAGCTTATTGAAGAGCTGCCTCTGAAGTAAATACACTTATGGAAATACATTACCCCTCAAAAGCCCAACTTATACTATTCAAGACTGATCTAAAGTAAAATTAATTAGCCAATTAACTTATTCAGTTGGAATGTAAAGACAAAGGTATACTGTATATAAAAACTGAAAATCTGGATGTTTTACATAAAATAATAAAACAAAATATATTGAATGGATTAACTCCTATTTTAATAGTTTTTACTGGCTACTAGACATATCATATAAGTTTTCAAAATACTGTAGGTATTTGTTAACATCAAAGATCAGACATAGGGAAATGGGGATTTTACTGCTATGCTAGATAAATACCATAACTGTACTTGATTTCAACTCTAGAACTTCAGGAAGTACAACATACATATATACATATACCAAGGCACTTCCCCCAATTTTGGGGGGTAGGCGACATCAACAAATGAAACAAAACAAGAAGGGGACCTCTACTCTCTACGTTCCTCCCAGCCTGACAAGGGACTCAACCGAGTTCAGCTGGTACTGCTAGGGTGCCAAAGCCCACCCTCCCCCGTTATCCAATACAAACTAAAATTCCCTCTATCATTATCTCTTTCATACATCCATAAAAAAGGGATTTTGACGAAGAAATGAGACTACAATTAGTATGAGGAACTAATTGAAAGTCGGACAAAACAAAGGGATCACGAGGAAGCGACACCAAAATGGCCGCGTACACACCCATAAGGGGACGTCAACAAAGCGGCAGAGATAAAAACCAACAAGGTTATTAAATCAACGTGTCACTACCTAGAAATCCCAAACAGACAAATATAATACTCAACTTGGGAGCAGGGATCTCCAAAAGGTCTGACATCTTCAACAACACAAAAAAACACAGAGCTATGAAAAACATGTCTGAACCTTCGCTGGTGCCCAGGAGGAATGAGGGAGGGAGTGTGGGGAGGGGTAGGGGTGAGGGGAGGATAGTCGTAGTAGAAGGCAGCAGTCGGGTGTAGATCGGCACCTCGTAGTTCCGGGGGATGTTGAAGAAGGAGAGGGCTAACTGGTGAGGAACCTATGGACGTGGTTCTTACATGCCCCAGTTACTATACCAACACTCAAGAGTGAGCGAGCTGGGTTTATTCCTGGCATTCTATGCATCTTTTTTCTCTGGTATATTTAGCAGTATTTATGCCTTAGAAATGGTGCTATAAGGAGCATTTCAGGGAGTGACACAGGTCGAGCCCAGAAAATAGGCTTATAAGGACAGTTCAAAGGAATAAGGATACCCTTACAGACTAAATAAGGAAAAAAAAAAAAAAACTACACAGGATGACTGAAAGAAAAATTCATGATGGTTTTTACACTAATCTTTTAGCCTAATTATCTAGATTATTATATCCTGTTTGAAGCTTGGCACATGCAGTATTGACAGCAAATAGTTCATGTTGTCAACAAAGACATCAGTTAGTGGCCCTGGAGGTGCATTTACATGGCATTGGAAAGTCATCTGGCAGTAAGATTTGTTGTCGTTCTGGCTCAAGGATACTGTCAGCAATGTTGTAGTCAAAATTCCTTGGAGCAAGGTGCACTTTCTCCAGACAGTATAGTTCCATATATGTCACGTAAAATGTACAGAGAATATGCCCCTTGATAGAATGACTGCTTGGGGGTGGTTCAAGGATGGTCCCATTACTGTGGTGGTAAAGGTAGTATCATACATTGTCCAGTGTTTTGCATGGCATTCCAGAATCGTAAACATTAACTAGAAACTCTTCTGTTAATGCAAAGTCAATGTCAACTGGGTGCTTTCTAAAATTCTGGAGATAGTGACATGGATTATCGTTCAGTCCAGCTGCTCTAGTGCCAAATTTTCTTGTTGAATTATAGCCAGTAAGATGATGCAGTGCTACAAGTACTTTGCAAGTTTCTGTGCCTAACCTCTCAGCTAAAATATGAAGAGGAATATATCTGGTGGTATTTCCCACACCAGCTCTGATTCACATTTCCCTTCATCCATCGCTCTTTAGGAGATCTCAGTATTTCAATCAAATGCCCATGACATCTGTACTATGAGATATCACAACTAACTTTTTACTCCATAACACACTGCATGGAGGGCATGGGGGATAATCCTCACATCGGGTTTTCTAAGTTAAGGTGTGATACAGTAGCTCCCCTGATGAGGACTCCGATACAGATAATTGATTCTCACCTTTTCTGATATAGTTACGAATGCACAATTTGTGGAAGTTCAAATTGGCTGCAAAGACTGCGTTTGCAACCAGCAGATTACACGTTCTGGTAAGAACGTCATCCTAGAGAACTGAAGCTGCTTTCAGAAATGCTTCTGCCCAATTTTTTTCAGATATTTTAAATTTCTCATACTTTAATTTGTTCTTAACATTTCCACATATAACACATGGTTTAGAAAATATATTCACGGTCTTGCTTAGTTACTGGGTTATGTGACTCTACCATTGATCACCTTGTATCCCCATGCAAAGTACCCTTTTCCTGACTTGAAATGGCTCCCTTGGGATCCACAGAAGTATTACTTTGTACAAATTTCCCAAGGTTTTGTTCATACACATAGTTTTTATACGTCATTGTTAACATGATATACAAATTTGCTGTGATCAACAGACTCTCAAGTCTTTCATAAATTATTTCCTTCCTCATGTTAGCAGCTTCCAGCAGCCATTCCATCCCATTTTCAGTACTTGTTGTACCACAGTTCGGGTTTATCTTCTGGCATATGATGCACCTCTCATGCCCAAAGACCAGGCATTGAGAAGGTGAAGATGTCCTTACGTTTACTTGGAGGACCATCCAACTCAATCTGGAAAGAAGGGCAGAAAACTATACGACCCTGCCGAGCCATTAAGCTCACACAACATTGAATAATTAAAAAGGCTAAAATACAAAAATTAGTCCTAAATAGTTCTTCTCGTTGTTTCAAAAACTTCTCTAATGTGAAGGGAACTAGTAATGTCTATCAAAACAGGATTTAATCCATTTCATGTTTTATTTTCTTATGTAGAACATACGTAGCATTTCAGTTTTTTACATATACCTTTTTTTCTTTACTGTCCTATTGAATAAGTTTATTGGCTAATCAATTTTACTTTAGCCAGTTTAAAAGAGTATAAGTTGGGCTTTCTTTTGAGTGGTAATTCTTTTCCATAAGTGTATTCACTTAAGTGCTATAGCATTCGAAAGTAGCTTCAACCGTCATTCATAAGCTCATTTCGGGTACTCACATTTTTTACAAATCTTTGATTTCAGATAAAATTGCCATGATTCAGATAAAATACCCTCATTAATATTATGCCCCAAGTGGTCCTCTATCAAAATCAGGGGGTGATTTCAGGGCCCTATCAACCATAAAAATACCCCTTGGCTCCAGGAGAATAAATAATTTTCCTCTAACTGGTACTAAATGTAACAAGGATTACATTATTTTAAATGCTGCCGTTTGAATGAAATGCATGAAAAAATATATTTTGGTTTGTGGATATGTGTATAATAAATACTGTAATATCACTAAAATTATGTTTTTGATTAGGCCTATTGAACTACAATCGGTTATTTCTTAAGCACACCAGATTGTGATTTTAGATTTGAGGAGACCACTTTTGTCCATTGCGGCTCTAAAAGTATTACATTTTTATGACTCTATATAAATGGCTCTTTTACCTTTAAAGGATGGTGACAACTCCAATAGGCCAACAGTTCAGTATATTTACCACAATACAGTACATGTGGCAATACAACACAATGCTACACCATAAGGCATGAGTTGGTATGTAATATAAAGGAGTCATATTGCATATTGTTATAGGGAATGTGTATTGCATTGAACAATAGTCCTTTTTCATATCATCATTAGATAAAGATACACACTAGATTGATGGAAGATTTCAAGATCAACACTCTACCTCTACCTCAGATGTACAAATGCCATAGAGGAACTAGACCCCTCATCTGAACAGCTCCATTAAATTTGTCGGGATTCTAGAAAGCTCAGAGCTGTACGATGTAGCAGTCCATGTGGCAGAAGAATCTCTGCGTCACAGGATTTTTCTCGCATCGTGTCAAAGGTATCATTAAATTGATTTCTACGCCACACAGATTTCCAGTGTGGGAAAAAGGTCCTTGTGTGAAGGAAGCTCTAGTGAACACTAAAAATGACTTAAAACAATTAGAAGTATCAGATTTTACCTCATGTTAATTTATTTGGAAATCTTATCAAAATAAGTTTCCATGTACGTTCTATTTCACTTATTACTAACAGTCGCCATTATGCCTCTCAAGGCAAGGGACTTGTTTGGAAGAAAAAATACTAGAACTTACATTAAAGCATCTAGTGACCAAACATAAATTGGGACAGGCTCACTGTCAATCAAAACATGATTCAACCATAGGCTTCTGGAGTTATACTGAAAATGAAATTTCTAACTTACAGAAGCTACAAAAGTACTCATGCTATATTAAAATTATAAAAAAGGTTCATCAAAAACAGCTACTAACAAGGAACCTGGTACTGTAGTCCAAAGTACCCAACTGGGTACGGAAACAAAAACTACGGCAAATCTTTGCTCAGACAGCACCTATAACATTTAAAATGCTTCTAGATGACTAGAATTATTGCCGGATCTTTGCTCACATAGCATCTATAACGTTTAAAAAGATTATAATTATTATTAACAATCATTATCATCATTAATAATAATTATTACTATCAATAATAATTATTATTATTAATATTATTATTATTTAGCAAATGTTATGCAAGAATGATTGATTGATTGATTTGAAGTTTTCTGGCATGATTATGCAAGAAATAGAAAACTGAACTGCTAGGCAAAACTTGATAAGTAAGCCTAGGACTCTCAGTCTTGTCTGGAATACCCCTGAACTAAACGCAAAAAACGTAAAATTGTAGTCATATACTAAATATTGATTTACTTTATATCTAAATAATCAGAGGTCAGCTATCAGCTGACATAACTCTTAAGAAAGAGGAATATAAATGACCAATCATCCTTAAAAGAAAACATAATATTACGGCTGTTAAATTACACAAAACCGGGAATAACTCGTAATCACAAAGGGATTTATTATTTCATATTGAACTATTGACACTGGCATTCATAGAAAATTCAGAAGACACCCCAATAAAAAGTTAAATAATCCAAAAACCCAATTTGAACTGCATGGCAAATTACTGACGTCCAAATCATGAACAGCCGGCAAAAACACCGAAAAGACAAAGGGACTACGATGCATCATCTACTGGTTAGTTGTCATAGACAGCGGGATGGCGCAATGGTTCCCAGACGGGGAAGGTATTTTGCAAGGAGAAAAATGGGAAATTTTTATTTTTGGGTTAGGAGTTGACATTTAAACCGCTTTGAGATAGAAGCAATATGAATATCAGGGAAGTTTCACAACAATTAACCCTTTTACCCCCAAAGGACGTACTGGTACATTTCACAAAACTCATCCCTTTACCCCCATGGACGCACCGGTACGTCCTTGCAAAAAAATGCTATAAAAATTTTTTTTTCATATTTTTGATAATTTTTTGAGAAAATTCAGGCATTTTCCAAGAGAATGAGACCAACCTGACCTCTCTATGACAAAAATTAAGGCAGTTAGAGCAATTAAAAAAAAATATACTGCAAAATGTGCTGGGGAAAAAAATAACCCCTGGGGGTTAAGGGTTGGAAATTTCCAAATAGCCTGGGGGTAAAAGGGTTAATAAAGTAATATTACCTTTGAAAAGTAATATGAACTACAATACCATAATATAAACCCTGTGAAAACAACGTAGTACATTACAGTGGGTTTCCTAGTGTGTTAGTTGACCGTGCGTAGGGAGTGGTCTGTGTTTCAGGAGGTTATGAATTGACCCACTTTAAGGCACCAATTATACACAGATTTTCACTCTTTGCAGGTGTCTCCGTTACCAAAACCCTGCAAAGACGGAGAATCGACCGTATAGGAAACAAGAACATTGCCTTTATTTACACAAGCACAAAGACGCATACAAAAAAATATTTATGCAATCCTAAATATAGGCTGAGCAACAAAGCTCAGCTCTCGAATGTGTATATCTACAATGACATTTTTTTGTAAATAATGCAAGGAAAAAAAAGAAAAATTGCAATGGAAAGATAAGTCTTCTATATATACGTATCTAGTATTGATAGAATCAATTGGTGTTGCTGAAAAAGAAAAAACAAGAGCAGTTGTAGTTAAAAGATAAAAAAAATTATAAATACTTTATGCAATTTTTTTCCTAATTTTTACATTTTGCTGTATACCATGTAAAAAACACAAGAATATCCTTTCAAATTTTATGTGAAACATGAAAATTACCATTATAAATAGGACAAAATTATAAGAAAGGAAAGGAAATTTTCACATTTTACTATATCAACAGAATATAAAAATACTGTACATATATGAATCAATCGTAGGTTACTATAGCCGCCCTGTTCCAGTGCTGACCATCTTTTTCCTTTGCGACAAAGAGTAACAGTTACGTTGTGGCTTGGAACCTAGGAAGAGTCCGATACGGATCAGAGTGGATATATGCGTCACTAAATATGCGCCTGATTGGTTCTTGAAGAATTATCGGGTCAGACAACCAATCACAATTGGGCATAGCCATACCGGTGAGAGCATCCTTAAGAAAGATGACCCAAGGGCAAGCAGTTTTGTAGGTAGGCCGATAGTGTGTGAAACGAGTGGTTTGTAGTGCCAAATGTGTGCCGCACCAAGTACTATTTTTCCAAGGCATTTTCTTAGTAACGTAACAGTTATAATTACGCGGCCCTTATAGCTTGAGAGAATATAGTCTATTAAACGATCCCTTTGGGTATTATTTGTGCATGAAATCCTTCTCCAGTTGTGTTTTCCTAACTTGATTGAATCCCAATATGACCCAGATTGGGTCATACACTGTACAGTACAGACATGAAAACTTATTTCATTAATAAAAACAGTAAAAAAAATATTCCTAGGGTAAAATGAGGACATCACATCAAGCGCACAAACACACCTATACACACACGTGTACAACCATTAATTCCAGAATATTCAGCCGGGTACTTACTCTTTGTTGCTTTTTGTAGTGCTAGGGGGATGTTTTTGTTGCTACCTGTCTCACTATTAAATGAAGTCTCTTGAAGCTGGTGGACAGGTAGTAAGGCCAGGACAGTTACTGGCCAAGCAGTGACGGGGAAGGAGGTGGTCCCCCGCTGCTATCGCACCCTCGGTGATATGCACGGAAGCAATTTTCATTGCAGAGATGTACATTGCAGGACGAACAGAAACATCTTGTGTCCTTTCGTATTCTTTTTGACCAGCACCAACGACACCGCTTCCGTTGCTTAGTCCTTACAAATTTTTTCTTATGTCGCACAGACGTGTTATACCTGACAGCAGGATCTGTGACACGAGGACGTCCCACAGGTGGGGTTGTTGCTGTCTTTGGTTGTCTTCTACTCGATACTGTCACAGGTTCAATGTTGCTTTCTGGGCTGCTGTCCGACGAAGAAGGAGCTTCATCTTGCTTTTCATTTACAATGTTTTCTTCCTTGTTAACCTAGTAGTGGTACTAATACTGCTATAAAATGCATATGGACATTTTTACCAGGTCTAGAATATTCTCAAAACAAAAGGAGTACAGTGTATGTTATAGCCATGCATGTAGTAAAGTATATCTAAATATCAAGCAATACACTTATTTACTGAATATAGCGATTAAGAAAATACTGCGCTGTAACTATAAAAACACCTCACCTATACACAAATAGATATCATCAGAGGAAAGAGCATCATATGCTTACCTATCAATTGTATTAAACAATAAATATTGTAGCTAAAAAGTGATATCCTCTAAAAATTAATAGAGTAGTAATACCCCACCCTATGTTATTAATTTGGTCTAGGTAGATAGGGTTTTATCCCTATAAAGTGATTTATGCACTCTCTATTCCTGTAATAACCATAAAAAATATACATATAACCCGATATCATTTTATAAAATAATCAATGTACTGTACCTACATAAATAAACCTCCATATGCATCTGTGATATCTGGTGTTCCTAAGGATAGTGTTCTTGGCCCATTACTTTTCATAATATATAAACATGACATGTGGTTGGCCTAGATAACAAGCTCACTGCATATGCAATGGTGCAACTTTCTTGGCATCAATTCCATCTCCTGAATGTAGATCTGGGGTTGCCAAATCCCTTCATAGAGATCTACCTAAAATTAGTGCACGGTGCAAATAATGGGGCATGAAGTTGAATCCTAACAAAACTCAAAGTATGATTGTAAGTAGGTCAAGGACAGTTGCTCCTCAACATCCGGATCTCAGCATTGATAATGTTTCTTTAACTCTGTAAGACTTTCAAAAATTTTAGGAGTGATTCTCAATAGCAAGTTTACTTTTGAGAAACACATCAAGTCTCGGTCTTCTTCAATTGCACAAAACAATTAGAAATAAAACAAAA
This sequence comes from Palaemon carinicauda, assembly GCF_036898095.1. Taxonomy (NCBI): domain Eukaryota; kingdom Metazoa; phylum Arthropoda; class Malacostraca; order Decapoda; family Palaemonidae; genus Palaemon; species Palaemon carinicauda. The sequence goes on along the minus strand of NC_090726.1, from coordinate 40,056,339 downwards.
TCACAACAAACCGATATTTCAAATAAAATTTTGGAGAAACTAAAGACAACAACACGGTTGATTATTTGAACTTTAGATTTGTTCATCTGTAAGATTGCTGACAGGGATAAAAGCAATGGGCTAAAACCTGTCCCCCTCCTTACAGAGGTGTCTATCTCACTGGCTCAAGGAGAACTGTTTTTTTCTTTTGTTATGTTTGAGCTCTTCAAACTTATTTAAAGTAATAGCCATAAATTTTAGGTAAGTCACTAAAATATCACTACAAATAAATAAACAAACAAAAAAGGCATAACCGAAGCATTACACCAGTTCTGTAAACAGAATTACATGGCAATAATAAATTAAAGTAAACTTTTAACTGGGGTCCAAAACTTTTTACTGGGCCCCACAAGGCATTAAAAGAGTTGGAAGACCCAGACCTGCATGGCTGAGGACTATGAAGCATGAATAGAAGAGGATGAATGGAGAAGTATTGATTTAAAAGCTAAAGAGAGATAGAGAGATGACAGGCGAAATCCAACAGAGGCCCTTTGCGTAGGAGGAGATGATGACGAACGAATTAAATTAATGTAAAAAGACAAAAATTCTTACCGATAACTGTTTTATTCCACCATAAATAATGCTGTAGTGTCGATAGAGGATATTATATGTAGTTCCTAACAATGTAGCAGCCTCCTTCAAGGTAATTTCCTGATTTTTAATCCCTTTCATGAGGCGCACAATTCCTTTTTGCTCCCAATAACTTTCTTTTAGTCTTCCTTGTAAATATGGACTAAACCTATACACCTTGAATGATTTTAAGAAGTCCGCTGAAAAAGATACAATAGATGTTAAAACATTTAAATATTACACTACATGCATAAAAACTGTTCCTTAATGAATATGTTTAGCATAAAATCCACTTTTTTTATTATTTTCCCTCTAATAAGGAATTGTTCTTCAGGGAAATATTTTAATAAACACTGTCATATGTAAGTTGATCTTTAGTAACACCCTATACTATCATTATTATTATTATTAATACTAGACAAGCTACAACCCTAGTTGGAAAAGCACGATGCTATAAGCCCAAGGGCTCCAACAGGGAAAAATAGCCCAGTGAGGAGAGGAAATAAGGAAATAAATAAATGAGGAGAGGAAATAAGGAAATAAATAAATGATGAGAACAAATTAACAATAAATCATTCTACAAACAGTAACAACATCAAAACAGACATGTCATATATAAACTATAAAAAGACTTATGTCAGCCTGTTCAACATAAAAACATTTTATGCAACTTTGAACTTTTGAAGTTCTACTAATTCAACTACCCAATTAGGAAGATCATTCCACAACTTGGTCACAGCTGGAATAAAACTTCTAGAATACTGCGTAGTATTGAGCCTCATGATGGAGAAGGCCTGACTATTAGATGTTAACAATGAATGTTTGCTTCTGAAGGTCACCAACTTACAAATTCAATAGGTTCAAAGAAGCTGTTTGGCCTAGGGTAGGCCTGACCTTGAATCCTATGCCTATAATTTCCAGCTACGTGTAAAAAAAATAGTCGTATTTCATATGGAAAAGATAGGTTATTACGAATGTTTGTTTTGCTTCTTGTATTAACCCTTTTACCCCCAGGCTCTTTGGAAATTTCCAACCCTTAACCCCCAGGGGGTTATTTTTTCCCCAGCACATTTTGCAGTGTATTTTTTTTAAATTGCTCTAACAGCCTTAATTTTTGTCATAGAGAGGTCAGGTTGGTCTCATTCTCTTGGAAAATGCCTGAATTTTCTCAAAAAATTATCAAAAATATGGAAAAAAAAAAATTTTATAGCTTTTTTTTGCAAGGACGTACCGGCACGTCCATGGGGGTAAAGGGATGAGTTTTGTGAAACTTACCAGTACGTTCTTTGGGGGTAAAAGGGTTAATTGATATAATATTGTTTTATTACAGTATTTCTTTATCTTATCTTTGTTATTTTCATTTGGATTTGTGTTTGTATCTACAAGTGTATGTAAGTTGGGGACTTTCTGTATGTTCAACTCTACACAATAACAAAATTCCATATGGAAAACTAAACATAATAAAATCAATAAGAAATTTTCCTTGACAGCAGTTAGCTTGTTAAAAGTTAACGACTTTCTTTTTACCGTGTCTCTCACTGTGGTACATATATACATATACCAAGGCACTTCCCACAATTTTGGGGGGTAGCTAACATCAAACAAATGAAAGAAAAAAAGGGGACCTCTCCTCTCTACGTTCCTCCCAGCTTGACAAGGGACTCAACCGAGTTCGGCTGGTACTGCTAAGGGGCCAAAGCCCACCCTCTCCCGGTATCCACCACAGATGAAGCTTCATAACGCTGAATCCCCAACTGCTGCTACCTCCGTGGTCATCCAAGGCACCGGAGGAAGCAGCAGGCCCTACCAGAACTGCGTCACAATCGCTTGCCATTCATTCCTATTTCTAGCACGCTCTGTTGCCTCTCTGACTGTGGTGTTTTGTGATAAATCTAGCATTTTCCATAACGAGAACTGAACACGCTTGATGTGATATATCTTTAAAGAGATTAAAAAATAGTACATATATTTTTCGTTGACAAATTAAGTTCAATGAACATTATTTCAAGAGGGTAAAAACAACAACGGACTACTACTTATGCTCAGTCGAGTGTAAAAGAGGTCAGTGAAGTGTGAAACTGGTTATTTATTTAGTAAAAGTTTGTGAATTAAATTTATACTAAATTTTATATAGTACATTAACAAGTAAAATATCTGCAATTAATCAATATAGATAGAATATAGAGAGAGATGTTGAATAAATTGGAATAATGATAAGGAATACGAAAGGGAAACCTGTAAAGATATACAATATGATATAAGGTTAGGAGGAATAAACATAGGCTAAATTGAACAGTAAGAATGCAGAAATAATAGAAAGGAAAAGATAAATGAACATTAAATGGAAAAGAGGGAAGAATGAGAGAAATCTCTTAGGCTTTGGTAATAAATAAAATTACTACAAATACTGGAAATACTAAACAAAAGGGAATAAGGATAACAATGAAAAAGAACGATGCAAAATAAGGAAGATCATAGGGATATAATGAATAAACTAGACTGAAATCAACAGTAGAATTGTGTGAATAACAGTGAATAACATAAATAAAAAGATGAATGAAAAGGAATATAGAAACGAGGTAAAAATGGGAGAAACCTTTAGCTTTGACCCAACATTACCTTAGAAATGACTTTTAACCAGCTTACAGTACCGAGTGATGTAATGGCGTACGATTGTTTTATCAAAGGGAATCAAATATAAGATTTTGATATCATTTTGATCTGTAACTGAATCACCTATGTTGATAGTTTATTTTGATATTCCTGTTTTTTAATTTTTCTCACATTTCTTTAAAATCAGGGTACTTTTATGATCATTAATAAATTTCCCCTGTGCTTCCTGCTAAGGTCATGTGATTCTTCAGCGTATACTTTTTTTTTTCATAATGGTATCAACAGTTTAACAGTGGACAATCCAATTGTTCAATGGTCACTTCCCACTTGTTAATGGTAGAAGAGACCTTTTAGTTACGGTAAGCAGCTCTTCTAAGAGAAGGACACTCCAAAATCAAACCATTGTTCTCTAGTCTTAGGTAGTACCATAGCCACTGTACCATGGTCATTCACAATTTTGGGTTAGAATTCTCCTGCTTGAGGATACACTCAAGTGTACTTATTAAATTTTTTTCCTTATTTTCTCTCCTCATCAGGCTATTTTCCCTGTTGGAGCCCTTGGGCTTACAGTATAATGCTTTTCCAACTAGGGTTGTAACTTAGCATGTAGTAGTAGTAGTAGTAGTAGTAGTAGTAGTAGTAGTAGTAGTAGTAGTAGTTAAAGTTAAAGTTGCGGGTTTAGGTCTCCACAGAGACGATTTACATCGTCCTCCTCGGGCGACCATTAGCCAGCAGGGACTATCACTAGTCCCCTCTAACCTCCCCCCCCCAGGAGCCCCCCTGGGAGTACCCCCCGGTAGAAGGTCTCACGGTATTCGCGTCCCTGGCGGGGACCGAACTCGGGACCTCTATAATAGAAATCCGCGACGCTACCAACCTTGCTATCCGGAGTAGTAGTAGTAGTAGTAGTAGTAGTAGTAGTAGTAGTAGTAGTAATAATAATAATAATAATAATAATAATAATAATAACAACAACAACATTTTAATGTAAAACTTTTTTTTTTATAAAATAGAGAAAACTCCTATGAACAAATACTCACGCAAGTGTTTCTCAGGTATGGGTGAATTATCATCATCAGGATCCTCTACTGAAGTAGAAGAACTGCAACCTGGATCGACATTATCATGGGTTCCTGACCTCTCGAATTCGAGTGCAACATTCCCATCACGATTATCAGTTGGATTTCCTGACATCATATAACGATCCAATATCTCCTGGTCACCTAAACTGTCGATTTCATTATTTGCACTTGATATCTCTTCTGGCTCATCCTGCAATAAAAAAAGAATAAATACTTGTTGAAAAATTATAAATTCTTAATCCAATTTGTATTCTTTATAACTACTGCATATAAATCTTGGTCTTTTAATAGGTGTATGAGTTCAGAAAAAGTTTCAAAGCCATTTAAAATGTCCCAAGGTAATAATAAATGCCAGCGAGTGCCAGGTTTCCCAAACTTTCAGTGAGAAAAAATAGCACTTTAGAACATAATCCTGGGACTCGTGGGGTGGTTGAGACTACAAGTGTAACTTGAAGAATTACAAATTAAAGAGCAATGGAAAAAATAATGATGGGAATAACAGTAAGAGACAGAAAAAGAGCAACATGGATATACGAGAACAAACTAAGGAAGAGGATATTTTCACATGTAAGAAAAAGAAATGGACATGGGCATAACGTATAATGTCAATGAGAGATAATATATAGACATTAAGAATGACAGCATTGGTCCCTAGAGATTACAAAAGCAGCAAATGAAGGAAGAGATGATGATGGATTGATGAGCTAAGTATAGAATGGCATAGAAGGACCATAAACAGATGCAAGTGGAAGGTTATGTCTGAGACCTTTGTCCTGCAGTGGACTAGTTAATGGCTAATGATGATGAATTAAGGAAAACAAAATTGTTTTTCAAAATTTGTGATCTCTTCGACAAAAATACAAACTATCACCCTTTAAAGGAGATTCATCCTTGGGTGGAGGTAGTCCCTATGAACCAAAATCTGGCTGGTTTAACTTTTTTCAGAAAATATTGAACCACCTTGTCCCATTTATCAGCGAAATTATTAACTCCAGCCAAACTCCAAAAGGTCTGAGTATTGGAAATGTCACAGGCATTAGGTTACGACCATACAGCGTAAAGGGTAATTGATCACATGGGAACAAACACCTTCAGCTATGGTAAGCAGCTCTTCTAAGACGCCACTCCAAAATCAAACCATTGTTCTTTAGTCTTGGGTAGTGCCCAGATGTATGAGACAATACCTCCTTGCTTGCTGACGTAAGCTATAACCATGGTGTTGTTACTCGTCAACAGTATTAAGTTCCCTATCAAACACACTTGGAAAGCTTTTAGTGCTGAATGCATTTTTAACAGGTTGATATGTAGGTGTTTTTCTTTTCTTATGGGAACAACCTCCCTTGAGTGACTTGATCCCTTAGATGCTCATCCCACTTCTCCCTGGATGGGTTCAAGAACAAAAGCATTTCAGAAGGTGGGAATTTAATCATTAAGCCATCAGGAAAGTTTGACCTATACCTCTTGCTCCACTGGAACAAGATGGGAAGGGAGATTGCTGGCTACGTCCAATGTAGCGTAAATTTCTTTAGGGAATGATGTCCCATACAACATTAACAACAACAGCCCTTGAGTTCTTACTTGAATAGGAATGAAAGCGCCATCTTTGAGCACGTTCATACGATCATCTGGTGAAAACACTCGCTGCTTCCGTACCAAAAAGCATGTCCAATTAATTCTTCCCCTGCTTTGACGCGAGACAAGACTTTATTTGATTCATCAAGATGCCCAGCTCACAACAGAAGAGGACAGTCTCTTTCAATTCTGAAGCAACGGCCTCTTGGAAGAGGCCAAGATCAGCCAGCCATTGAGATACAAAAGACATATCCCGTTCAATAGGACCCAAACAAAAACCAGAGTAAACACTTACACACTTGAGAAGCAGTGGTCAGTCCTAAGCTCCGGGCTTTAAAATGATACACTACACCATAGAGGATAAAGCAGAGGTATTTTCTGTAGAACGGATGAAGGGATATTTGAAAGTATGCGTCCTTCAACTAACACTGAAATTTAGTCTAGAAATTTACACTACTCTTTTTTTACCTCAAAAGATCTGCTTCCACTAGTCTACAATATCCAAGACTCCTCAGTAGATCTTAACGTACCTCTTAATGCTGGGCCTCCTGTCATGTTCTTGGTTGTAAATCTTTCGAGCTCTGGGTTTGGTCTGCTCTATTTATCTTCGACTATCTGCTTCCCAAGATGAATGAGGTTCTCAGTAGGTAACGCCTCTCCATGAAATGCCAGTAGCTTTGTGACATTGCCAACTTCAAACCTTCAGATCAAGGTGCATACTCATTGCACCAACTTTATGATAACAAAGTCAATTGTACCATCAAAGCCATGGAAATTCTCAAACTTGGAGGACAGTTTTTCTAAACATCTTTCAAGTTTGTCTCCTTCACTTCAGCACAAGCTCAATCAAAACTCTCCAGGGCTAAAGAATTATTGAAAGACTTCCAAAAGTTGTCCTCAGTTACTTATAAGGCCATAGAAAACCTCCTTCAAATATAGAAACCTTGAAAAGGCAATGAAACCTTGGTCCACAGACTGCAAAATGGTTATGGTATTGGGTGGAAGGTAAACCTCCTTGTTGAATTAATCCTCCAAGTGGGCAGTATGACTAGGGGCATTATCCAGCACTAACAACACTAAAGGACAAATCCTTGGAAGCAGAGTACCTCTTCACTTCTGTCACAAAAAGATGGTTAAACCAGTCTTTGAATACTTGGAGTGTCACCCAAGCGTTCTTGTTGAATCTCCAGATGACAGGCTGTTGACCTATCCACATGTTTTTTGTACCATTGGATTCTTAGTCTAATACACCAGCAAGGGCTTCAGGTTGTAGTTACCAGCAGCCTCACCTGTAAGAAGCAGTCAGTCTCTCATGCCACATTCACAACCTGGTGCTATCTTCTCCTTGGTGATGTAAGTACGATTTGGCATATGCTTCCAAAATAAACCTTTCTCATCTACATTAAAAATCTTTTCAACAAGGTAACCTTATGCTTTAATTACCTCAGCCAACGCAATAAGATACCAACTTGCTGCTTTCCCATGATTGCTAGAAGTTTCTCCTTGAATTTTTAATGTTATATTCCTATGACCTTTAAACTGCATGAACCAACGTCTACTGGCCACAAACTCTTCACCTTCACTGAATATGGTCTTCCAACTAAAGAATCAACACTCTGCACTTCAATAATGAGACCACTTTGGTGGTTCATAATAACAGTCGATTTACATAGAAGTTGAGTCCTTCACAGGATTAAGAATATGACCTTCATCCTACATAATAATCGCGACAGTCGATTTACTGTTCGAGTAAACGTCCAATTTTTGTCACCGTTTCTCCCTTTTCTGCTCGTTTCACAATGTTTATCAATTTCACTTCAATGGTGATGGCTTTCCTTTTCCTTGATAAACTGTCATCATCATCTGCCTTATGCTTGGGAGCCATGATGAGCAAAAAGTTTCTGTGAAAAATTACCAGAAAAGCACAGAAGAACTGTCAATCCGGAATGGCGTACACCTTAGCACAAAAGAAAAAACGACGTAGAACGCCATACCAAAGGCAAGTGAGGGATGCTCCGTTTTCTTCTGCTACCAAAACGAAATGTTGATCCACCGCATTTCTGCGAACTAGTCCGCCTGTTCATAATGACGTAAGTGTTGGAAGTTGATACACATTTCCTTTATACTGTAACTTTATGGAAGATGCATCATAAGTCCTACCATAGTTAATTTTAGTTTAAAAATCACAAATTTTAAGTAATTTGTATTTTTCCTAACAGTACTTACCTCGAACTACTTTCTTAACGAGTATCTGGGATCTCCTCCCAACCGACCAGAATTTTGTGTAGTTTACCCTACTCCCGTTTTCTATGCGGGGTAACCTCTGGCGGAGTGATACGCGACATGAGGCGAGCCGGGGTCAGAGAGCATGCTTGCTCAGGTCTCGAGCTCCAGTAAGTTTTCTGGCCGCGTCGCGATAACATCTCCACGCTCTCTCCTTACCCAGTGCGACCCTTTGTGTCTCACGCGGTCCCATTGTGTTCATTCCATACCCTTTCCCTCTGTGTTCGTCGTGTGGGGGCAGCTTATGTTCTCCTACAGCCACGTGCCCGGAGTACGAGTCCTGGAACGAGGTTCAGTGGGTGCGCTATGGCACCAAGAAGAAGGCATCCAAGAGGTCACCTAGGAAGCCAAGCCTCTCCTCGCCGCTTACTTCTCCCGATGCCTCGTCGGATAGAGCTTCTCAGCCGCCTTCCCCTACCCAGAGTATGGGACGAGGTAAGTCAGTTGCCGAGAAGAGGCCCATTGCTCTTCCCCAGGAGTCTGAGATTTCTGCTAGTGGGGATGTTTGTCAGTCCAGGCAAGTGGGGGGCCTGAGGGAGGGACGGGAGTGTGTTCGGAGGACGGAGTCCTGGTGCCAGCGGGGCCCGTCTCTTCCAATGATCCTATGTGGGGAAAGGCTGCTGCAGCCTCTTCCCTCGCTTCATGGGTCTGTATTTCAGGTATGTCAGCAGCCGGGGGAGACGCCGAGAAGGAGGACTCACCATCATTGGATCCCCTCGCATGGGCGCCGCCAAGGATGCCCCTCAGGTCGCACATGAGACTGGAGGAAGAGTTCGAGGCGTGGTTCCCAAGCAAGAAGTTACCTCGCTCTCCCCCAGCGCCTTCAGCAACGCTCCCTCCCGTCTTCCTGGAGCCTTCGTCACCTACGGACCGACTAGTGGGCGTGTAACATTATTAGAACATGGGATCTTCTATTGAAGGAGATTTCAATTGTTTTAGATTTCACGTTTATCACCTTAAGAGGAGCAGCAATATGACCAAGTTGTTTATTGTTAACGAAACCGCACGTCCAATAGAGTCTATTTCACTTGACCTATGTCAAAATGTTTAATTAATAAAATCAGAAGCAGAAACACATACCATCAGACAGGATTTCATGAAATATAAGAAATATTTCAGTTTTAGTATTAACCCGTTAGATCAAAGAACATTTCGTGCTTAAATTCTCATATTTGAGTTACTGGTCAATTTATACATAATTTCTTAGCCTTACCCCACTTGATTTTACCTTTAAGATTTTAAAGGATGTGTTGAATAACCAAAACTGAAATGGTTTGGTCATGTCATGAGAAAAGCTGAACATGTATGTAAAAGGGTTATGAACATTGAGGTTGAGGGCAAAAGGAGAGGAAGGCTAAAATTCAGGTGGAAAGATAAATTACTAAATGACATGAAGAAAAGGGTATAAGACAACAAGATGTACAGGGCAGAGGAAGATGAAGAAGGCTGACAAAAAACAGCAACCACATATAAAAATGGGAAAAGCTGAAGGCAAAGATGGAGAGTTGAATAACCAAAACTTAGACAGCAGTTTTAAAGGTTTAAAGATCTAAAGGTCACTCATGAATGGCAGAGGCAAGAGCTAGTAGCATTGCCCTATCAAACAGGACAATACCCTAGAGACTGACCGTATTACATATAATCAGCGTCCAAGCTCCCTCTCTACCCAAGCTAGGACCAAGGGGCCAGGCAATGGCTACTGATGACTCAGCAGATAGACCTATAGGCTCCTCCAAACCCCCCATCCTTAGCTCACAAGGATGGTGAGGTTGCAGTGATCAAAGGAACTTAACGAGTTTGAGTGGGACCCAAACCCCAGTCTGGCAATCATCAGTCAAGGACGCTACCACCAGGCCACTACAAGGGGGTGAAGGTTGTTTAGTCAGACTTGTAAAAACATAGAGAAAGTATGAAATAAATACTATAAATCTCCCATTATTACTAACCTTGAATGGAAGGAATATAGTCTCAGTGTTTGAACTGCAAGTGTCTTCGATAAACTCCTCTTTAATATTAACAAAATCCTCCTCACTGTCTGCAATACCTTTCGCTTCTTCCTCCGCCTCTCCAGCATTGTTCTGAAATACAAAAAAGCGCTTAAAGAAATCAAATTGCTATAAAGAATGAACATTTCAACTTTTGAGATATTTTCAGTTCATCGTGATAAATTTTATCTATCACTAATATAATGAATGCGATTAAAACTTAATGTGCTAAATACCATATCATTAACTAAAAACACCGTGAATAACTACAGTGGTTTAGGAAAATTGTCACTTACATGCAAGCCAGGTGTTAAATTTAGTAAATATTCATCGGTTTAAAACCTTAATTGGGAAAGAAGGACAATAAAATCTGAAAGGCTCCAACAGGGAAAGCAGCTCAATACAGAAAGAAAATAGAGAAGTAACTAATAAACTATAAAAACAAAATAATGGAAAAATATGAACTACCAGGTATATTAAGATAAGTAACCATGTTAAATAGTCATATTTACAACTATGAAATGAGACTTATGTCAACCTGTTTAACAGAAAAGCATTTGAAATAAGTTTGAATTTCTGCAGTTCCACAGATTCTCCATATTATGAAGACCATTCCACAGGCATAATTATTATTATTATTATTACTATCCAAGCTTCAACCCTACTTGGAAAAGCAAGATGCTATAAGCCCAGGGACTCCAATAGGGAAAAATAGCCCAGTGAGGAAAGGAAATAAGGAAATAAATAACTGAAGAGAACAAATTAACAATAAATCACTCTAAAAAAAGTAATGTCAAAAGAGATATGTCATATATAAACTATTAACAACGTCAAAAACAAATATGTCATATATAAACTATAAAAAGACTCATGTCCGCCTGGTCAATAAAAAAAGCATTTGCTCCAACAATAATAGTTTATTACATGAGAAAAAAATTAGTACCTGCATATAGGAAACCTAGTCTCTCTTACAAAATGGGGCCACCATGTTTTCTATGTCACTACAGGCACACTGGATATCAGTTACTCACCTTGGTTTCAGTTTCCTGAGTTAACATTCCACCATCAGAAATGCCCGATCCTACATTGTCTTCAGTAGCGGCTTCACCTGCCGTGAACGCAAAGTCAGTAGTTGTAACATCCTTTGCCATGCTTCCTTTCGCACTGTTCGAACAGGAATCATTCCCCTTAGTTTTTTTGTGTCGTTTAGGGTTTCTCCTTAATTTCACGGAGCTCCCAGTCAGTGTATCCCGTTTTCGTTTTTTTTCTGGATCCGCCGATTCACTTTCCAAAGTACTTTCCTTGCGACTCGCAGAATTAGTCGATAAACTGTATGTTACATTGGTCTGGCCATCAATTGAGAGGCAAACACTTCTTAATGCCTCTTCACATAGGCCTTTAATTTTCAGCTCTCTGGCAGAGTCAAATAACTGAGCAATATCTTTTTCCTGAACACTGACCTCTCCCAAGTATATAAAGTTCAAAATGGCCTCTAAACCACCTTTTTTCACATTGTTCAGCACTAGCACTGGATGAGAAAGGGGATGTAGATTTTCCGTCTGCTGTAACAGCTCTTCAAAATACTTACTGGACGAAGATAAGATCACTTTGTGAACAGGATACGTGTACCCGGAACAAATGATTGTTGCATCTGTATATTTGGTCTGTAAAAAAATATATATATATATGAATATTGACACTTAAATAAAAATAGATTTGTTGATGCATGTTTGGTAGAAAATATAATGAATAATAATTCAGCTAACTTTCACATTTGCATTATATCTAATAATATCAAAAGTACAAATAAAACAAAAGCGAATAAACAGCTAATTATCTCATATTTTTTAGTTGAAAGTCTTTTACTGTATTGCAGAACTTTATAAAGTCAGATATAATAATTACAACTTCTATTTATGAACAGCCTTTAAATAAGACTTTTCATTCAACTTAAGGAATTCTTAGTAGGAAGTAGCAACCAACTTACAAGATGAAAAAAATTACAGTACGGATAACTACAGTACTCTCATCTGAATATTTGAAACAAAAAATTACAACTATGAAACCTTGTTTCTACATCAATGCAACCTTGTTTCTACAACAATGAAACCTTGTTTCTACAACAATGAAACCTTGTTTCTACAACAATGAAACCTTGTTTCTACAACATAGCTTTGCTTATTTACAAAAACCAAACAATCATCTTTGGACATCCAGGCTTGTAATTACTGATGGGTTCACCTTTCGTTCTTTAAAATAGGGAGCCACACTAATTGATGGGTCGTAAGTCCCATTACAACAGAACTCGTTGGTTCTTTTTCCTCAATGGAAATGTCAGTCTACCTGGTCATGTAGTAGAGCAAAGACGACAACTCCGGCAACCCTCTAACATTCCATTAAAGGGATGAATAGACTGATAGGGTCTGGTCTATACAGTAAGATTGACACGTGGTCAAATGAGGAATCACTTTCTCCGGAGGAAGTGCAGTCCGAAATGATATACTGTACCTGGGACATGACAATTAACAAGTTGGTACTGTATATATTTTACCCTCCTGCCCCTCGTCAAGGGAGAGATACTTCTCTAAGTATGAAGCTCAGGAGAGTAGGAAAGATGAAGGAGAAGAGCTAGTCATTCTATCTTTCATTCTAGACTTACATCTAGTTGTTCTACCTTTCATTTAAGATTTACATCTATACAATACCATAGACATGATGCTTCCTGTCCTGTGCAGGAGCTGGGCGCACTATGTAACTACTTTAGCAACCAACACAAGACCAAGAACACAATTGACACGGTACTTGTAGGTATAATGAACTCTCATAAGTAAAGAGCCTTCAGGGTTGTTTAGCATTACAAACACCAGCCTTCATCACCTGGCTGACAGCAAGATTCTTTGAAGGTAGGGTGAACTTTACCAATGACTTCATGGGCTCTGGTCCTGGCTGGAACCTTGACCTTCTCAGTTGCCGAGGTGTATGCCCTATGTTTTGTCTCACAAAGACAGAAAGAGATCATATTATTGACACCACTTTCTTGGTTTTCACAATGCTATGGAGGAGGTGTTGAAATTCAGACCTGAGGTGATAAGTTCTCTTCAGATATTATCGCAAAACCCCCACAGGACACAAAAGCATCTCCTCTTGGTTGCCATCTGATGCTTCATGTCAAGTAATGGAGAAGATCACGAGCTTGGGGTTGTGCACCGAAGGGTTCTGGAATTGGCCACAAATACCTTCCACCCATAAGTGTAGATGACTAAAAGAGGCAGAGTATCTTGCCTATTCTCTTCAAAGAAATAATCTTCATGATCAGAATTCTAACAACATTCTCAAGGCTCAAAAAGGGTACACATAAATCCTTGAAAACTAGGGTCACTCCCACCCCTGGAGTGTGGTGTCCCTGGATGAGCAATACTGATCAACACTCAGTGTTGTTCAACTCCCACAAGAGGAAGATCTATACCCTTCAGTCAAATGGCAGTACTCAAGGTTTAGCAATAGTATTTGACAAACGCGACAGAGAAGCACCTCTCAGCGAAGGAAGACAAAGAAATTCACGATCTCCAATAGAGATGCTCCGATAGAAGTATCACTTCTACGACACCAATTGCCGAAGATGGTCCATTTCCCTGGTAAACAGCTACAGAGGAATATTGCAAGTGTTCTGAGATCTCGTTTACTCAGAGATGCTGAATAGCCACCAACTGTGAAGTTCCAGCAACTTAATGGATTGGTAGCAACTTTGAAGATGCGGCTGACAGAAACGTATGAACCACAAATGTAGTTCTCTGGAAACCTCGGTTAGAAGTGCTGACAGCTAAGGATACCTCTCAGCATGTGGTCATCTGGAAGCCACCTGGATCAGTCCGAGGCCTGGCATAATCATACTGTAGTCAGTTGATAAGCGGGCAGAACAGGAACAATGGAGGAGAGGCATAGGCATCCAGGTGATCCAAAGAGCATTGGATGAAGTCTTCAAACACTGCTCAAAGATCTGGAAAGGGGGAACAAAATAAGGGGATTTCCTGCTTAGCAGTGTAGTAAGCAGGTCAAACACTGGAGATCCCAACAGAACAAAAAGCCTTACCATTACATAAGGATGCGAGACCACTCCAACCTTACAACCTGCCTGTGGCGACAGTGCGTTCCTCTTGCCTGGATTGTACTTGGCTGACAACTCTACGGCATGAAATGCCACACCCAGATGTTCATCTCCTTCGTCAGCAAAGGAGTGCAAAACCCTGTCCTCTTGCTTGTTGATCTAGGCTACTACAATAGTGTTGTTGCTTATCAACACTTATCAAATACCTTCTCAAATGTTATTGGAATACTTCTGGAGCTAGAAACGTTGCTTGCATTTCTAGGTTGTTGATGTGCAGATGTTTCTCTTCTTCCAGGTTATTCTGGTGTGCACCTTAGCCATCCTTTGATGCATCTGAGACAGCTGCATGTCCAGAAGTGGGGAATAAAGTGGGACTACCCTGGTGAGGTATTGCTTGTTTAGTCATCAGGCCAGATTGTCCCGAACCTCCTGCCCTGCTGGAGCAAAGATTTAGATGATACTTTTAAGCTGACCAGTGATCCATCACACTGAAGGGGATGTAGACACCCTTGAAGAACAAGTTTCTCCAGAGAGGAAAGCTAGAAGTATTATCTTGGACAAGAACAGGCAGGGTTCCTCCCTGAACTTGCTAATGCAATTCTAAAGGAAGGACTTAAACCTCTACATGAGTATAAGATTGGACTTCTTCTAATCCCTAGATCATGACAAAATGGAACTAGAGCAACTGCCTCCCTGAAGCGGCCAGAATCAGCCAATCATCGAGATACCTTGATAGACGTATCCCTTGTGAATGGGCCAAGCTGCTACCAGGGTGAACACCTGAGTGAATGCCTGAGGAGCCGTACACAGTCCAAAGCACAGTCTTGAAATGGTACACTGTACTGTAGAAGGACAAGGGGACATACTTCCAAGAGGACTGATGAATGGGTACTAGGAAGCATGAAGTCTCCTTCTCTCATGGAATCCAGCACAGGCCCTGAAGGTGGAACTCAGATCCCCTTACACAGTCTACTGAACTTATGCACGAGTGCAAATACATTCAAACTCGAATTTTCCCTTTGCCTACAGGAAGTGGGCCGGCGTGAATAGGGAGTCAGATGGTGATACCTGTCTAGCCTTTGGCCCTGATAGAATCACGGGGCTGAGCTATCAGTAGTTATTTTCCTTTGGTACTATTACTTACTACTCTTTCTGGTCTCTTGTCCCCCTATCTCGCATATTGATAGTGATTTTGTCCGATCCTCCAACATCATTGGAGCGGGCAGAGCGAGAAGAAAGCTCTTGTTCAGAAGAGCAAGAAGAAAGCTCTTGTTGTTCGGCAGAGTGACAAGAAGACTCTTGTTTTTCGGCAGAGCAACAAGAAGACTTGTTGTTCAGCAGAGCGACAAGAATAATCGTGTTTCTTGGCATTGCGACAAGAAGACTCTTGTTGTTCGGCAGAGCTACAAGAAGACTTGTTGTTTGGCAGAGTGACAAGAAGACTCTTGTTGTTTGGCAGAGCAAGAAGAAAGCTCTTGTTCGGCAGAGCGAGAAGAAAACTCTTGTTCGACAGAGCGACAAGAAGACTCTTGTTGTTTGGCAGAGCAAGAAGAAAGCTATTGCTGTTCAGTAGAACCAGAGGAGCAACATGAGATTTCCTCTCCACCTTTTGCAGGTCTCTTCCAGGCAGCTTTCAATGTTCACGCTGGTATCACCAAAACGTGTTGGAAGCGTCCCAAGGCAGGAGAGGGACAAGGGCAAGTCCTGACCAGGAGCGCTGGCACTTGGTCTCTCCCAAGACCCAGCGAGTTCCTGTACCTCACACAGAAAGCATTTCCTAAAGGGTCAGGGTTTGGTGTTGTGCAATTCCTCCCATGAAATGGTTCACATTTCAGGATACTCTCCTCAATTGGTAGTCCTGGGCTTTAGCAATTTCTTCTTCTTGGGGGTGGCAAGCATTACGTCGGAAGTGATGAAGGAGGCATAGAATGAGGAGAGATGACGGGAAAGAGAGCACGTACAATTCGTTTTCCTCTTGTTACTCTTCATCATTGTCAAGAATTTCCGGCTGTTGGTGACCTCCCTACAGAAAGTAAAGACACAGGAGGTTCCATAGCAGCTGGCAATGGCTCATTGAAGGACATCATATCAGTTTGCTCTTCTGCAGAAGGGGCAATTGAAGAGGAAGGCATAGAGTCATGAGACATCTTAGAACTAGCCACTCCTAGCACCTAAATTAGTATCTCAGCAGACAGAGCACCATGTATGCCTAGGGAAGACTTAAAACTTACCTAAGATCAAGTCCTTGCAGTGAGGGTCACCAACAGGTGTCACAATAACAGTTTTTTTTAGAGGGAGGCAGGGGGTATTGCCCTCACCAGGGGAAGATAATACACCCGATTCCTTCAAAGGCACTCCCAGAGAGCAAGGCAGTCTCCCTTCCTGTAAATTCATACAGAGGACACAGCCATGGCAGAACCTAAAGGAGACACAGAGGGCTTAGTTTCTTCAGAATTAGCTTAGGAGTTGCCAAGTCATATGCCAATCAGTCCCTCTTAGAGTACTGTATTCGCAAAGTACGCCCACTACATAGGAGGTCATGATCTACTCTCATTACAAGGAGATGCCTACAAATGGACATATCCCTGCAAAATTAAGAGTTGATGGGGATCTCCCTATGTCTTACACATATACTAGCCACAACAAGGACCAGTTTTACCTGGGGAAAGCCGCATGTCTGATCTTGGGGTAGCCATCCAAAAAACAAGATAGCAAACACTCAGGAAATAGATAAGAAAAGATTAATTAGCCAAATTGTAAGACACAGCGAGGAACATGCATACAGAGTTACAACAAAGTCAAAAGTGAGGTTTCCAAGAAAACCAAACACTGTTTACCTTGTTATTTAGTTTAACAGCAGGTTTCCTGCTTCACTGACGTCATATGCCTACTAAGGGTCGATGATTTGTAATATGTGTAAGAACAAATAATAGAATGAAAGAATCTAAAAATATCCTCTCAGTAAATCCAAGGCCAAAAATTTTATCAGTTCCTCTTTACTGCATGAAAATATTTTGTGTAATTAAACAAGAAATAGAATGGATGCGTTTCTCAAAAGTAAGTTAAAATCAATAATTATACAGTATTTTAAATGAATTGTATAAAATTAAAAGAGACAATGTCAATGGAAAGATCTGGATATTGAGGAGCTACTGTCCTTGACCTACTTAAAATCACACTACCAATGTATTTACAATTAAATTTTGAGTGACCTATAACTTAGCATTTTTAAAGATTTAGTATTTACATTGGCACAGAACTGTATATCAAATCTCTACAGCAATTTATATTTCAATGCTTACCAAAGATTAGATTTTAGCATTTAATTTAGTTTCCATTTCATTAAGTATACCTCAACAGAAAAATGCCACACTGGAAAACAAATATGGAGTAACTTACCTCATCTCTATACTTGAGTATAATATTTGTCATCTCGCTAGAATGGGATTTCCAGACCACCTGGCAATTTCTGGCATCCATCTTCCAAAAGTAACGCACCTGAAAAATATACAGTAGAGCAAATTAAATTCATATTGTGAAGAACAATACTCAAACCATATTTCACCAAAACTAAATTAAAACGACACTTTTCTTATCTTCCCTAGGACGTTGTGTCTTTACTTATCAGGTAGGCTTCTCCCTTGTACTTTTGAATGACAGAGTTAAGGTAACTGAGGTGGCTAACCCAAATACGCAAAATTTTCTTTCTTAGTCTGGTCATGGAAAGGTTTATGGGGCAAAGGGCCCGCCCTCTAAACTAGGATAGGTGGGTGTGGTAAGATAAGACCCGTTTCCCTTATTTTACTTACGTTTTCAGTCATAACGTCTAGAATTCTCATACTGTAAGATAATGATTTGAAAAATATGGGCTTCTGCTAAATATCATCATCAAAATCATTCAAATTACTTCTTTTTGTCTTTATCATGAATACTGAGCGATACTGAAATTTTAGTTTTTTAAGAGGGTCTCGTAGGTTTCTCTCTAACCACTAATTTCCAGCCGGAATAGAGGGCAAAGTCATTTAAAATACACTACAAAAGGTAGGTTAATATAATTTCCTATAGGAAAATTAGTCCTGTTGTAACTATAAATTTACCATTACCTATATTCTATTTTGCAGCAATGGAGTATTTCAAGGAAAAGTTATATGGGAAAAAAGTAAATTGGAAAAAAAAAGATTACATGAATGAAAACATATAAGAGTAATATCAATGTGATATGATTCCATAACCATTTGAACTTTTGAACAAATAACCAAAGTTAAATTTTGGTTAGCCACCCTCCTGTTTTGCTGTAATTTATATTTTTCTTGAGTAAAACACATGAAAGCAAAAAACACTTCTTCTCCATACAGTATATTATCTGCGCAAATGCATAAGAGAAAATATCAATCATTACATTATGTATGGAATTTTTATAAGTTATTTGTTTATCTTCACAGTGTCACAAAGTGTAGCTCTCATATGTTAATACATTTGTTCCCATCCTACTTACCTCCTCTTCATTGCACACCGTGACAATTTTCATCTAAATTGCGCAGTACCTCCACTCACTGAGCTCGGTGCTCCAATGGAAATGCTATACTTTCTCTAAGTGCAATACTATTAGCAATTAGATTTTGGCGTGCCCTATTCATTTGTTTAAGCATGTACCCACCTTGCAATAATAATTTTCCCTCTCGTTTTTATGACTTTTACTTTTAATTGGCCAATCAGAATCCAGATATTTTTTAATCACTCCTTTTCATTAGGTTTTCTTCATAATCGTTACAGAATGCAGCAATTGATTTTCAAATAAAAATTCTTAGTTGAGGCATGGCTACCGAATGGGAAAGAGCTCAACACAGTATACCCCTAGACAAAGGCATTAGACTATTTTCCAGTAATAGCGAAGAACGTTCTAAATTTCTATATAATCACGTAATGCTTCCATCAGAAATAAAATGTTAGAGGCTTTGTAGATAAGCGGCCATATCTTCTCGCGGCCGCAGAAAACAGGAATTTCTTCCCGTTATTTAACCGTTCACAAGACTACAACAGGTGGCCACTATCGTACATACATCCCCTATTTTTACCTCCGCCAACGAAGTTGGGAGGAGGTTACGTTTGCAACCCTTTGTGTATGTTTGTGAACAGCTTCCTGGCCATAATTTTAATCGTACTGTACTCGCAGGCTAACGGTCCCCTGCGACCCCTCAAACACTGTCGTTATTATACAAACCCAACCTAACCGAACCTAGTAGTTCCAAGGTCACAACCCCTAGCCGGGGGCAAGCCACCGGACCCCATTCGTAAATCTCTCTCCTACACAAAAAAAAGCTATGGGCAGCACTCTAAATCATATCTTAACCACAATGTAATAATAAAAAAATTAGTCGCTGAAGTCTAAATCCTCGGGTTCTTGCGCCTTCACAGGGGCCCTTATCCCTTTTACCCCCAAAGGACGTACTGGTACGTTTCACAAAACTCGTCCCTTTACCCCCATGGACGTACCAGTACGTCCTTGCAAAAAACTGCTATTTACATTTTATTTTGCATATTTTTTATAATTTTTTGAGAAACTTCAGACATTTTCAAAAAGAATGAGACCAACCTGACCTCTCTATGACAAAAATTAAGGCTGTTAGAGCAATTTAAAAAAAATATACTGCAAAATGTGCTTGAAAAAAAATAACCCCTGGGGGTTAAGGGTTGGAAAATGATATTTTAATTATAAAATAAATTTTTGAATATACTTACCCGGTGAATATATAATAGCTGCAACTCTGTTGCTCGACAGACACATACAGTAAAAAACTCGCCAGCGATCGCTATACAGGTTGCGGGTGTGCCCACCAGCGCCAATTGTCGGCCAGATACCACTCTCGATGTAAACAAAGACTCAATTTCTTCTCATCCCACTGCGTCTCTATTGGGGAGGAAGGGAGGGTCGTTTAATTTATATATTCACCGGGTAAGTATATTCAAAAATTTATTTTATAATTAAAATATCATTTTTAAATATTTAACTTAGCCGGTGAATAAATAATAGCTGATTCACACCCAAGGAGGTGGGTAGAGACCAGAGTTAAATATGTTTACATCGTATAAGCTAAGAGTTTTTTTATTTCATTTTGGCAGTTATCAATATAACAAAACCAAAATAAATAGGTACCTGGTAAGGAAGTCGACTTAGACGATTACTCTACCTTGTAAGTACGTCTTCCTTACGGAGCCCAGCGATCCTCTTAGGATGCTGACAGACCCCCAGGAGCTGAAGTATCAAGGGCTGTAACCCATACAACAGGACCTCATCAAACCCCTAATCTGGGCGCTCTCAAGAAATGACTTTGACCACCCGCCAAATCAACCAGGATGCGAAAGGCTTCTTAGCCTTCCGGACAACCCATAAAAACATTAAAACATTCCAAGAGACAGATTAAAAGGATATGGAATTAGGGAATTGTAGTGGTTGAGCCCTCACCCACTACTGCACTCGCTGCTACGAATGGTCCCAGTGTGTAGCAGTTCTCGTAAAGAGACTGGACATCTTTCAAGTAAAATGACGCGAACACTGACTTGCTTCTCCAATAGGTTGCGTCCATGATACTTTGCAGAGATCTATTTTGCTTAAAGGCCACGGAAGTTGCTACAGCTCTAACCTCGTGCGTCTTAACCTTAAGCAAAGATCGGTCTTCCTCACTCAAGTGTGAATGAGCTTCTCGTATTAACAATCTGATAAAACATGACAAAGCATTCTTTGACATAGGCAAGGATGGTTTCTTAACCGAACACCATAACGCTTCAGATTGGCCTCGTAAAGGTTTAGTACGAGCTAAGTAGAACTTAAGAGCTCTAACAGGGCATAAGACTCTTTCTAGTTCATTGCCTACGATCTCCGATAATCTAGGAATATCGAAAGATTTAGGCCAAGGACGAGAAGGTAGCTCATTTTTGGCTAGGAAACCAAGTTGCAGAGAACAAGTAGCTTTTTCTGACGAAAACCCGATGTTCTTGCTGAAGGCATGAAGCTCACTGACTCTTTTAGCCGAGGCTAAGCATACCAGGAAAAGAGTCTTAAGAGTGAGATCTTTCAAAGAGGGTGACTGCAAAGGCTCAAACCTGTCTGACATGAGGAATCTTAGGACCACGTCTAAATTCCACCCAGGAGTAGCCAAACGACGCTCCTTAGAGGTCTCGAAAGACTTAAGGAGGTCTTGCAGATCTTTATTGTTGGAAAGATCTAAGCCTCTATGCCGGAAGACCGAGGCCAACATGCTTCTGTAGCCCTTGATAGTAGGAGCTGAAAGGGATCGTACTTTTCTCAGGTATAAGAGAAAATCAGCTATTTGGGCTACAGAGGTACTGGTCGAGGATACGGATACTGACTTGCACCAGTCTCAGAAGACTTCCCACTTCGATTGGTAGACTCTAATGGTAGACGCTCTCCTTGCTCTAGCAATCGCACTGGCTGCCTCCTTCGAAAAGCCTCTAGCTTTCGAGAGTCTTTCGATAGTCTGAAGGCAGTCAGACGAAGAGCGTGGAGGCTTTGGTGTACCTTCTTTACGTGTGGTTGACGTAGAAGGTCTACTCTTAGAGGAAGACTTCTGGGAACGTCTACTAGCCATCGAAGTACCTCGGTGAACCATTCTCTCGCGGGCCAGAGGGGAGCAACTAACGTCAACCTTGTCCCTTCGTGAGAGGCGAATTTCTGCAGTACCTTGTTGACAATCTTGAATGGTGGGAATGCGTAAAGATCTAGATGTGACCAATCTAGGAGGAAGGCATCTATATGTATTGCTGCTGGGTCCGGGACTGGAGAGCAATAGATTGGAAGCCTCTTGGTCAGCGAGGTTGCAAAGAGATCTATGGTGGGTTGACCCCAAGTCGCCCAAAGTCTCTTGCACACATCCTTGTGGAGGGTCCATTCGATTGGAATTACTTGACCTTTCCGACTGAGACAATCTGCTAGGACGTTCAAGTCGCCCTGGATGAACCTCGTTACTAGGGAGATGCCTCGATCTTTTGATCAGATGAGCAGGTCCCTTGCGATCTCGTACAAAGTCAGTGAGTGGGTACCTCCCTGTTTGGAAATGTACGCCAAGGCCGTGGTGTTGTCCGAGTTTACCTCCACCACCTTGCCTCGAAGGAGATTCTCGAAGCTTATCAAGGCCAGATGAACCGCCAAAAGCTCCTTGCTGTTGATATGCATGCTCCTCTGACTCGAGTTCCAGAGACCTGAGCATTCCCGCCCCAGCCCAAGTCCGATGCGTCCAAGAAGAGAATGTGGTTGGGTATCTGAACTGCCAGGGGAAGACCCTCTCGTAGGCTGATATTGTCCTTCCACCAAGTCAGACAAGACTTTATCTTTTCGGAAATCGGGATCGAGACCGCCTCTAGCGTCTTGTCCTTTTTCCAGTGAAAAGCCAGATGGAATTGAAGAGGACGGAGGTGTAGCCTTCCTAGCGAGACAAATTGCTCCAGGGATGAAAGCGTCCCTACCAGACTCATCCACAGCCTGACTGAGCAGCGTTCTTTCTTCAGCATCTTCTGGATGGAGAGCAGGGCTTGATCTATTCTGGGGGCCGACGGAAAAGCCCGAAAAACTCGACTGTGAATCTCCATCCCTAAATACAGAATAGTTTGGGATGGGACCAGCTGTGACTTTTCCAAATTGACTAGGAGTCCCAATTCCTTGGCCAGATCTAGAGTCCAATTGAGATCCTTCAGACAGCGATGACTGGAAGAGGCTCTGAGAAGCCAGTCGTCCAAGTAGAGGGAGGCTCTGATCTCCGATAGCTCGAAACTGGTACCCCACATTCCTGTAAACAAACCTCAGAAACGGTTGGGAATCCGGGTGTATAGGAATGTGGAAGTATGCCTCCTGAAGGTCGAGAGAGACCATCCAGTCGCCTTCCATAAATGCTGTCAAGACAGCCTGGTAGACTTCATCGCGAAGTTTGTCTTGACAATGAACACATTGAGCGCACTTGCCTCTTACGTACTCCTGCAGTGAACATGGCTGTCAAATCATGGAGCCATCCCTGAGGGACTTGTCCCTGCAGAGAACGTGGCTGTCAGATCATTGGAGCCATCCCTGAAAGCCTTGTTTATGCATGACATAATTGTACAGCAAAACTTCAAAGGCTCGAAAACAGCTGTGAAGTTGACCTGTAAAATCTTGGAGCGTCTCCTGGCCAGGCGCCAGGGAGAGTCTACGAGATTTGAGAAGTCTATCTGGGCAGAGGCAGGAACTCCCAAGCCGAGAACTTCTCTCGTGTCATATCAGACTCTCGCTCTATAAGCCAGTTTAAAAGAAGGGAAAGCAAAGGCTGTATCCCCCAAACTCCTCCTGGTGATAAACCAGTCGCCTAGCAAACGTAAAGCTCTCTAGGAGAGCGAGAGAGCACTAGCTTATAAAACAACGGCTTCGAAGTAGCTAGGCCTAGTGTAAGCTCTGACGTTTAGGCGAACGAGGAGCAGCAGTTACAAAAAGATCCGGACAAAGATCCTTAAAAATCAGCATGATTTATTTAAAGTCCATAGAGGGCTAAGCAGCTTTAGGCTCCTCTCCGTCTGACAGAGTCCTCAAGGGAATATCAGTAGGAGGGGGAACAGCAACTTCCTCATCTAAAGGAACCTTGTCCGATAATAGCTGAGTCTCAAGCAAGGGAGAGACCTACCGTGGTGGCAATGCTTTACAAGCAGAGTCCACACGCACTGGTGCATTAGTAGCGAACCCGGACGCAACGTCATGTAACTGCTTGACAGTCTGTGAACTGTCAACAACAACAGGTGCGAGAGACCAGGACGCAACGTCATGTAACTGCTTGACAGTCTGTGAACTGTCAACAACAACAGGTGCGTGAGGACGCACAGCGTCCACTCGAGACTGCTTTGACCGCCTAGATTGAGCAGTCAAAACAACTCTAGAATGCGGAGGTTGACGCACAGCGTCAAAACAAGTCAACTCCGATTGTTAGCGAACGTCCTGAACGTCAACAGGAGCATCAGCAAGTGGCCTAACGTCCAAATGTGGCTGAAAATCCACACGAGACCGCATCGAGTGTGGTTCTAAACAACCTGACTGACGTGACTTAGCTACGCCAACGTCACCAGGACGCACAAAGGAACGTTAGGTTGGCTGAAAGCCAGGATCTCGATAAGATAAACGGCTAGGCTCAACGGACTAATCGGCAGAATAGTCTTCCATAAGGGAGGCAAGCTTATTCTGCATGTCTTGCCGTACAACCCATTTAGGATCAACGGAAATGGTTGCGGTAAGAGACGAGGGTAACGTATGTGACCGCAAAACCTTGCCAACAAAAAGACTCTCGGAGTCTGTGTTACGCTTTTGATAGGCGGCGAGCAGTTTTCCGATGACTGCATAGGGTCAGAGCTGTCCTAATGGCTACAACCAGGACGCTGGACCTGTCCTGAAAGGACTGACTTTCGCTTAAGAGCCTCGAAACCTTGTTTCAGGTTTCTTATGCGAAAAGCCTTCGGATGACGAGGAGAAAATTGTCTCTCTCGCCTTATGGTAGGGGAGATCTTGGTAAGATACACCCGATACCATAGAGGGAACGTCTGTTCGCTGATCAAGGCCTCTCGAACCCATAAGTCGTACGACATTACTTCTCCCCTGGGCTTGGGAGCTTGCAAGAGGTCCCGGACTAGGTGAACGACAGGCACGAACAGACGAACCCTCGGTTACGCAACACTGTAACACTTTGCGCAATATCACTTTATCACTACGATTTTCTGTTTTGCACTTATTTCACTGAAATCGAAACTTTAACTGATTTCTACCTGAAGCACGCAATTCTACCCTCATCAAAAGGTTATAATTGCGAAATCAGTCGTATAATGCAAGCACATTAATACCAGCAAAAAACAGTAAACATCTTTTAAGATAAAAAAATCAGTGGCAGGGGAAGAGACTAAACACTAGTTCATTCAAAACTACGTTTTCAATCTCTCACCGTACATTGCCTGGGGACGAGAATAAAACTAAAAACGTTTTATCCTTTCTCCCCGTACAGAGACTAGGGACGAGAGTAACTCGAGAACAACGTTACCCGCTTGAACGGAACGTTTTCTCTCCTCTCTCTCCCTCCGTCTCTATCTCTCTCTCTCTCTCTCTCTTGATTTCGCACCTAAGAGAAGAGCCCAATTACGTTTCGTCAAAAAAACATGTTATTTGACCAAAGGAAAAAACTGAAAGGTTTTTCAATTAAAAAGTTCCTTTAAAATAGAATTTAAAACATTTAAGCTTTGAAAGAAGAATGAACAAAACGTCAGAATCGATTTACTCTTTCTGCAAAGTGAAACCGTGATACTCTCTCTCTCTATCGTAACGATAGAGCGCAAACTGCGTAGCATAAATAAACTAAACGTTAGTTCATCTTTGAAAACAGTACGAAGACTATTCAAAGAAAATCTTTCATAAAATATTTATTAAAAATATTCATTTAAAAAGTTTTAAATCATTAGCTCTTTAAAAGCTATTTACGATTGAAAGGGCTCAACGTTGTTTAACTTCGGTTTCCAAGTTAGGACCGCCTACTCTCAGGAAAGGTCGCATATAAACAAATCATTAAAATTTATTTATTTTTTTTTTTTTTTGTTTATTATAAATGGAAAGTTAATCGAAGAGGCCTAATAAAGGCGGTGAGATATAAAATATATAGAGGAAAATCTATAATTAATTTATAACGTGATAAGATAATTGCTAAAAGCCTAAACACACTTCCGTCTAAGGGAAGGGTCGGCCATTTAAAAGTCAAAGAAAGTCCATACTCTCTTTGTCATCAAAAATTAAATCTATCCAAAAAGGAGTTCAAGATTTAAGATGAAGATAAAACACCTGCACTGCGAAAGCTCAAACCAAAATGAAGTACTTCACCAAATATGTTGAGAAAACTCCAGGTTCTACAGCGAGTAAAAGTACGTCTTGTCGACACGTCGACAGAGAAGAAATTGAGTCTTTGTTTACATCGAGAGTGGTATCTGGCCGACAGTTGGCGCTGGTGGGCACACCCGCAACCTGTATAGCGATCGCTGGCGAGTTTTTTACTGTATGTGTCTGTCGAGCAACAGAGTTGCAGCTATTATATATTCACCGGCTAAGTTAAATATTTAAAATTTCCAAATAGCCTGGGGGTAAAAGGGTTAAAATCACCTAAAAGCCCTTCTCGAAACAAAAAATAAAAAATTTACTGGGTAACTCAAGTAAAGTCCCATAGGTCTAAAAACCTTATTGTCTTCAAAGCATCAAGCTGTAATAAACTCAACGCCATCGCTCAAACTATAAGGAACACGTCTGTCCATTACGGTGTTTAGCTTTGGAAAGGGTTGACCTCGTGCAGGTCAATCTCAGGGCGGGGGTGAGGGGGGGATTAAAAATTTTGAAATCACGCGACCAACAAAAGTAGGCCTACAAGCGCACGGAAACGAACGGTTAGTTCGGGTGTTTTGTTTGACACTGGCTTTATCTACCTTAACATCTTAACTAGATGTTGGCTAACCTAACCTTTGGTTGTATATATAACAAATCAGTGTTTGGCATAATTTCAGGCCATGTCCCAACGAACTACAATCTTAACAAGGGGTTAAGAATGTAGATAGTCGCGATTAGCGAAAACATAAGTCCGAAAATCAATACATTTCCAGGCTTGTGCCACCAGCTGATAGGCGAACAGAGCGCCGCCTAACGGGTGTTATTATAGTTAGGCAGGAAACAATGCTTGGGGGAAATTTAACAATCGAGTAACTTGGCCGTGGCTTCAGCGAACGGCGCATTATAACGACCTTTCCCCTACCTAACAATTCATAATTATCATAGCAGTATCAAATGCCACTAAAAAGGACATGCCCCAACTAACTACAAACTTAACCAAGGAGTAGGAATGTATATTGATGGGACAGCATTAAATTGTAAATCCGAACGATTCTTATCCTGTGACGACACAGGCTCTACCTATCGGGAAAGTTTGGAAACTAAGCAGGAGCTACCCATGACTTGCGTTCGGACCGGGCTGAACTTAGAAAATATTGCTGTGGTAAAGGTAAAATATATTATTTACAATGATAAAATAACTTCATATTATGGTATATCGGATCATAGTAAAGAACATCTTCCCAATAATTAAAAACGATTTGGCTGGTAATAAGAAAGATATCTGCCTGTCCCTATGAACTACATTCACCCCGCTGGGTGGGAGACTACCGAAATATCACCCAAAGGGAAGACTTACAAGATCTTCTAGTATCGACAGAATTAACCACCCACGGGGTCAGTACAGGACCCAAGAGCATTAGAGGTCAAACCTGATAGTTATACTATGAAATAACACTTATATAGCATCGTTGAGGTCATTAAAATGATGTATAAAACCATAAAATAAGCTTGACATTTACGTATAAAACTTCCTCTTAAAACTACATTAGAATGTTTGAACGTATCAATTGAGTTGCGCTAAGACAGGTTTAAAGCAATATAAAAGACATGCATGAAATAATAAACGTCAAGTAACTCACGTTATTAATTTAAGAGAATTATTTCAATAATTTATTGGTTAAACGAAGATTATATGTTCCAGGAATTCCTAGTTCCTCGCTGTGTTGCCAGATGGGTTAGTGTAAAAATCCCCATAACTCATGATAAAAAATCCCCCAAAAATACCCATTTCCACAAATATTTTCTTCTGATCTTGTAGGGTTTACTCAGATAGAAATGAACTCACCATACTTTATATAGAGTGCAAGTAAACTAATTGAAACAATATACGGATTTACTAATTTTTGTTTCTTCACAGAAATTTGTACATAATATCAACATCAGACACCCAAAATCCCCAAATCTAGGGATAAATTCCCATATCAGGTTCGACGCTTGGCGTTCTTTCATTGAAGTTCTTTGTAGTGTTGGGATACATCTTTGTAACGGCTCTCCTTGTTATTAAATTTAAAATGTAATAGAAAATAATTTTGTATGGTATATCTCTTGGAAAATGTGTCCTGTACTGATTACCAATTATTATTATTATTATTATTATTATTATTATTATTATTATCATTATTATTATTATTATTATTATTATATATATGTATATATATATATATATATATATATATATATATATATATATATATATATATATATATATATATATATATATATATATATATATATATATTTTGGGCTCAAGCCATGGCGTCCTGATGGAAGGTTCCTGTTTGGTAGCTTCCTTGGGTATAAGACTACTAAGATATTCCCAGAGAATTTAACCACAGGTTATCACAGAATTCTAACTTCTGGAGCGAGTATCTCAAAGGTTTCCCTTTAAGACATCGTAATACAACAGGGGACACGCATGTCTGGTCGTGCCACATAGCTATCTCCACCCCGAACAGAGTTAACGCTTCGGTGTGTAAGGGCTGAGAATAGCTGGGAGCCGTTCCACAGCTAATCTCACTCGTGGCTACTACTGATACTCGAGACGTAAACAAACGGACGCCATTGCTCTAATGACGTCACGAGCGTCTTTATCCTTTGTTTAGTAGCTGCCCTACTGAGACGGATTTTCCCTTGTGTGAACTTTATCGTTTTGCATCTTCGCTATGTCGTTACCTTCAGCCTCGCCTTCTTCTGGAAAGTTGAGTACAAGGTTCCAGTATTGTTTAATTAAGCTCTGGCCGTAAAGTAAATATTATTTCGCGAAATAATTGATGTTTTGTGGCAGAGCTGTGCCTCTACCGGACCCGCCATTTTATGGCGTCGTTGTTGTTTTGCATGTCTTATTTAGTTAGCCACAACAACGCTTCCGGCATTATATACTAATCGAATACATTAGTTTATTTAGTCTTCATAGCTAGGAACTTTTATATCGTGTTAGACGCTTTTTTATCGGTCATCGATTGACCTCATACCAGTCGGCTACTATAGCCCCCAGGCCAGGAGCCTATATACAAGTGTTCATGCATGATTTATCAGTGATCCTAGACTAAGTTATGAAGATAGTGGCATTATTATTTTACAATACTTTTGACTAGTGATGCAAATGTTTTCGCCTTCAGGGACCATATAGGGAATAGGCTAGTCAGTGATTCTTTCTAGCCTAACCTAACCTTAGGACCCCTATATGCTTCCTTCATCCCCTGCCTTGGCACTCCCTCTATTTAGCCTTGATCCCTTTTCTGAGTAAAGGGATTTATTGTCTAATAGAGTATTATATCGCCTCTCAGTCCTCCCTAAAGGAATGAACCCCCTTTAGGATTGCGTCTGAGAGTGAGGTTAGGCTAGCCTACCTCTATGGCTAGGATAGTCTACGACTTTCCTGCGATAGCGATACGTCTTCTTCCTTGCCTAGTTCAGGACTTTTAGCCCTGATCTAGGCCGGGTTAGGAAGGTTTCTCTGTTCCATGCTGAAACTGTACTCTTGCTCCGTTTTTAGCCGATCAGCCTAATCTTAGGTTAGGGAGTGTCCTCCCTTCCCTTTGTGGCCGCTCTGGTACAGAAACCCTTCCTGGGAAGACCCCTCTCTTCTCCCTCCCCACCTATCTCTTGTATAGCCTAGCCTATGCTTAGGTTAGTTTATACTCATCTGTCCCCTGTCCTACAATTCCTCCTTAGGATGGAAGAGTAGGGCTACCCGAGCTTCCCTGTGCTGTCCGCTCTGGTACATATACCTTCATAGTGTCCTATAAGGTTAGTTACTAGTGTAGCTCTGCATAGGGGAGTCTCCCCCCCCCCCTCTTGGGTGTTCCCTAGTCCTCCCTTGGGCTACCTGCTCCCGGTCCCTAGTGACCCCTGCTTATGGATGCTAGAGCCTGTCTCTATCATGGGTACACCCCCTCAGGGAGGGGGAGGGATGTCTGGAACCCTGACGGTACTTCCTACATCCCTTCCTCCCTCCCCCTGTCTCTCTTTCTATCCGGGTGCCGGTCTCTTGCCGCCTCTACTGCCGGCAATACCTGCCTCCCTCTTGGTGACTTCCCTACCCTTGCCCCCAGCCCCCCGTGTACCGAGGGACTGCCGGCTGCCGCCGGCTACTACCGGCGGCTCTCCTACTCCTATCTATTCGTCCGCTTGCCGGTCGATCTCCGGAGTGCCGGCATATACTGCCGGCAACCCGATACTACCTGTACCATCCTTACCCCAGTCACCAATCCGGCATCCTCCGGCTGCCGGAGCCGCCGCTCCCTGCCGGCGTGCCGCCGTTGTGCCGGCGGCCGCCATCCTGGTATCTAACTGACTTTGAAAATTGTCTGTTCTAATGCCAGAATCTATGCTGGAGCGAGCTCCGGCGTGCCGGCGGCTGCCGGATGCCCCGGAGGCGTCAAGAATACTTGCACCCCCTCTCTGTAGCTATCATAAGACTAGATAGCCCTGCCTTGCAAATAGATAAGCGGCTTTGCTTCTAAGATCAGTACCTAGTACTGCTCTATTAGTGATCATGCTGTCTCTTTGCATTCTTCTATTTCCAGCATGCTATGTGCATCTTAGCGCGGCTGGTTACCAGAAGCAGTTACCCTTAATGAGGCCTTCTGGCTCTTATCTGGGAACCGAATGAATTCGATCCCAACCTTGTCCTTGGCTTTCCATGGAGTTCCAATATAATGGGAATCCTAGGAAACTATATCCAATGATCTCGGTCATTTGGATTATCCCAGGACCAAGCCTATGGTAACCAGCCGGGCGAGATGCATGGAGCGTGTCTCCTTTACTGTTTCATTCTCTATGCATCACACCTTCCTTAAGTTAAAATTAATGATTAATATTAACTTAATTTAAGAGCCATTCCTATGGCTCCCCCATACTCATTTTCTCTTTCTTCCACAGGAGGAGCAGATGAAGTGCGATTTCGCCTACTGTGCTGTGAAACGCTCCCAGTTTTACGGACATACGGCGTGCAGGACTCACGCCCCTTGCTCAGACAAGAAAGGGGATTGGAAGTTCTGGAATCCACTGGAATGTACGGTCTGCCAGGCCTACCTAGTTGAGGCCTTCCATAACCCTCCCTCAGCGGAGGTTAGAGACATTGCTCGTGAGAAACTGCGCAAGTGGGTGCGTGGTTTTCAGAGAAATGCTACTGGACCGTACCTGGCCACCGAAGAACTGAGGTCCCTGTTGTTCCCTAAGGCCTCCCCTGACTCAGTGGTTCCAAAGGAAGCAATCCCCACTGTCCAAATTTCAGTGGAACCTGATGTGGTCATGGCTCAGTCCATGCACGAGTGTCGTTTGGATTCCGAGGATGATGAACGGATCTCCGACGTCTCGGAAGACACGGAGAAGACGCTTATGGCTCAAGGAGCCGAAGAGGACGAAGACAAGGTGGAATACACCGAGTCGGAGATTGGAGCTACTCCCTCGTCCATCCCTCCGCCTACTCCTACACCGACGGAATTGTCCCTTCCGTCTACCTCCTCGACCCCGGATCCTTCCTCTTCCACCCAAGAACTGATCCGACTGATTAGAGCTGTCATGGACGACAGACTGAAGGAGAACCAGGAGTCCATCAGGTCTATGATTGGATCCAGAGACACGAAGAAGATCTCGGTCAAGGATCTCCCAGCTTGCTCTCATGCCAACCCGTGGAGGTATGCAGAGCATATGGTTATTGCGACCGGCAGGATCTTTGTTAGTGACAAGATCGGCACGGTCCCGTTGGAAGATGTGGAGTTCTTCCCAAGCTTCGAGGCCTACCCGGACTGTTACGTCCGACTTCGTTCCGAACCTGCCTCGAAGGAGGAGACCGAACCTAAAGAAGAGATAGTGTTCGATCTCGCAAAGGCCCAGGCTATGCTAGCCTCCGCATTTAAGAGCAGGGGCTTTACCTGCTCTAAGCTTCCTGCCTTGAGCAAGAAGCATCCTACCTATGTCGCACCTGACACTGCGATTCTTCCATTTTTGGAAAAGGCCTTAGCTGCATGCCTTAAAGCGGCGGAAGAAGGGAAACCCTGCCCTGCACTGGAGGAGTGCAGACCCTTCTCCATCGTGACACCCCCTGACACTAGGCAATGGAAAGATGTCCAACATACTTTCGTCGTGGGTAGGCTCGATCCTGACGTCGCCGGACGTCAGTTTAATGAAGACCTCCCTAAGCTCAACGACCACCTCCTTCGCCGGGAACAAGACACGAAGGAGAGGCTTGCAGCTTCGCTTTCTCATCAAGTCCAACTTG
Source organism: Palaemon carinicauda (assembly GCF_036898095.1). Taxonomy (NCBI): domain Eukaryota; kingdom Metazoa; phylum Arthropoda; class Malacostraca; order Decapoda; family Palaemonidae; genus Palaemon; species Palaemon carinicauda. Next base: position 40,023,926 of record NC_090726.1, on the reverse strand, counting down.
AAGTAATGGCCTGTGACACAGCAGTACCCGATCACTACATGGTACTGGCCAAATCCCACTTACTCACGGTAATGAAGGACTTGTACCATTTCATAAAGGCTCGTAGAGCCTGTCGTGAATTCGTGTTTGTCGGTGCCACCGTGAAACACGAACCCCGGAGGCTGATTTCCTCCAACATCTGGGGAAAGCACCTGTTTCCTTCTGACCTTGTCAAGGAAATAACTGACAGAGCCGCCACGGAGAATAGGAACCTTCTCCACAAGTGGGGCATGTCCAGAAAAAGGAAAACCTCTCAGGACGATGGACCTCAGCCTAAGAGGAAACCTCAGAAGCCGAAACCCCAGCAACGTCAACAACGACGTCAGTTTCCGGGACCCGCTACCTCCCAAGTGGTTGCCCAACCACAACAGACCTTTCAATTGGTCCCCCAACCGGTGTTGTCACAGTCACCGGTCTTCACCCCTGCCTTTGAGCAGCCATCCACTACCTTTCATGCCAGAGGTAGAGGCTCGTCCAGGGGTGCAAGCAGAGACGCCTCTCGTCGTCCCTCCAGAGGTAGAGGAGGAAAGGGAGCTAGCGGCCGAGGCAACAAGTCCTCGGGACACCAGAAGCAATGAAGTGCTTCCGGTGGGAGGAAGACTCCGCCAATTCCAGGATCGTTGGACCTTCGATCCTTGGGCACACAGCATCATCAAGAACGGTCTAGGCTGGAGTTGGGTGCAACCACCCCCAATCTTCCAGCGGTTCTTTCAACCATCAACCCCCATTCTGGAAGAATATGTTCTAGACCTCTTGAACAAGAAGGTGATAAGGAAGGTAAAGTCCACCAGGTTCCAAGGGAGACTGTTTTGCGTTCCCAAGAAGGACTCAGACAAGCTCAGAGTCATTCTGGACTTATCCCCCCTCAACAAGTTCATAGAGAACAACAAATTCAAGATGCTGACGCTTCAACAAATAAGGACCCTTCTGCCTCAAGGTTCCTACACGGTCTCTATAGACCTGGCGGATGCCTATTGGCACATTCCAATGAACCATCACGCTTCCTCCTACCTAGGATTTCGACTCCAAAGGAAAAGCTACGCCTTCCGGGCCATGCCATTCGGCCTCAATGTGGCCCCTCGGATCTTCACAAAGCTGGCGGATGCCATAGTACAACAGCTCCGCCTAAGAAACGTCCAGGTGATGGCCTACCTCGACGACTGGCTAGTCTGGGCTCCCTCGCCCGAAGAGTGTACAAAGTCTTGCGACGAAGTTACCCAGTACCTAGAACACCTGGGATTCAAGATCAACGAGAAGAAATCTCGCCTCTCTCCGGCTCAGAAGTTTCAGTGGTTGGGAATCCACTGGAATCTTCAGTCACACCGCCTTTCCATCCCCCAGAAGAAAAGGAAGGAAATAGCAGGGTCTGTCAAGCGACTACTGAAATCCAAACGCATTTCAAGACGACAGCAGGAACGAGTTCTAGGCTCTCTACAATTCGCCTCAGTGACAAACCCAGTGCTTCGTGCACAGCTAAAGGATGCCGCGGGAGTCTGGAGACGATCGGCATCCATCGCTCGAAGAGACCTCAAGAGACGGCTTCCAAACAGACTTCGACGCCTCCTAAAGCCGTGGTCGGAAGCAATGGCCCTGAAAAGGTCCATTCCTCTCCAACACCCTCCTCCATCACTCAACATCCACACGGATGCCTCACTGGAGGGCTGGGGAGGTCACTCCCACCTGAAACAAGCTCAAGGGACCTGGTCTCCACTATTCAAGACGTTCCACATAAACATCTTGGAGGCCATGGCGGTCCTTCTTACTCTGAAGAAGCTATCCCCGCCGCCCTCGATCCACATCCGTCTAACCCTAGACAACTCGGTGGTAGTTCGTTGTCTCAATCGCCAGGGCTCAAGATCGCCCCAGATAAATCAGGTGCTTCTCCCAATCTTCCGTCTGGCGGAGAAGAAGAAGTGGCACCTGTCTGCAGTTCACCTACAAGGATTCCGCAACGTGACAGCGGATGCTCTATCTCGGACAAACCCGATAGAGTCGGAATGGTCTCTAGACGCAAGATCATTCTCCTTCATCTCCCATCAAGTCCCAGAACTTCAGATAGATCTCTTTGCAACGAGCGACAACAATCAACTTCCTCTGTACGTAGCCCCGTACGAGGACCCCAAAGCAGAAGCGGTGGACGCCATGTCACTGGACTGGAACAGATGGTCGAAGATATACCTGTTCCCTCCCACCAACCTTCTGTTGAAAGTCCTCTCCAAACTGAGAACCTTCAAAGGGACAGCGGCCCTAGTGGCTCCCAAGTGGCCCCGGAGCAACTGGTACCCCCTGGTCCTGGAGCTGCAGCCCAAGCTGATCCCTCTCCCGGGCCCAGTTCTCTCTCAACAAGTACAGAAGTCGACTGTCTTCGCTTCATCATCGAAAATCAAGGACCTTCATCTCATGAT
>NC_090726.1:40001482-40016482 GCF_036898095.1 Palaemon carinicauda | reverse complement strand
TGGATGTGGATCCTCGCCCGTTATGTCTATCGTGTCTGGGGAAAAGATGTTCGGTGGAATGTACGTGTGAGTACTGTAGGTAGTGGTCATCCTCTCAGTGGGATCGATATTGTTCTCACCATAAGAAGCGAGCCAAGAGATTGTTTTTCTCCTTCGCCTTCCGTAAGCAGTGAGAAGAAACTTAATGTTGGTTCGGCAACGAATGTAATCTCCCTACTTAGTTGTTCATGTCAGGAGCCCTCTGAGGTTTCTGTCTCGGTGGACGATAGTCATAATTTCATCAACATTTTATCACCTAGTGTAATGTGCAATATGAAGTTGATCTTGTTCTTATCATGGAACCCTTGGCTATGGTTGCTATGCTCTCTGAGCCGGATCCGCTAGATGCCTCTATACCAGACAATACTGTTATGTCTAGATCTCCCTCACCCCATACGAGTGCGCTGAGTGGTGATTTGTATTTGTCAGACTATGCAGATAAGATGATCACCCGTATATAAGTTTCTCCTATAAAAAAAGTGAAAGCATCTCCTCATTCCTGGAAGGACCTTGAGAGTTGATCCTGTTGTTTCCCCATACCCAGGCAACCTTATTGGAAGATCCTGATTACCAGTCTCCATCTTGTAATAATGAGAAAGGCTTACGTAGTCACATAGGGGTCCTCAAAAGAAAACTTCTCTAAAGAGTGCCTAGAATGACTCGAGATATTTGTCATCTCTCTACTATGAGGGTGGTTGGACCACTTTGGCTGTCCTCCCCCCACCAGAGTTGAGTGCCCCAGACGAGTAGGCTTCCCCTTCAAAGCTTAGTAAATCTGGAAAGTCGAGTGACAGTATAACTATTCCTACCATATCTAGATCTTCAAAACTTCCGCCGTTACCTGTGTCACCCCAGAGACTTATTTTATGTTAACTCTGGCGCTTTTCAGAGCCCACTCCTGGATGTGGCTAACTTGGTACTGTAAGGACAGTGAGACAAGCGTCACCAAGATCAACTGATACTTTATTCAAATGTGCGTGGGAGTATATTACAAGGTGCGGACGGAAAGGTAGGATGGCGCTGGCGCCAAATCAGATCGAATTGCCCGCCAAAATATATGTGTTTTCTTACACTTACAAATATGCGAATTATGAGTTAACAGAAACATGTAATGAAATAATACATATGTCAAAATGTAGCTCTGATAGAGAAAAATACATATACATGGGAAACCACGGTGTGGCGAAAGGAGAATTCAAATAAATAAACAGTTTGTTGAATTTCTGGACGACGAAGTGAGCGGTGTCCTTACAGTACCTTCAATTCGAACGTAAAGTTTACTGAACTTACTTGCCGCAATTTCAGGACCGGAACTGGCTAATATAGAGGTAGCAGCCATGTGGGCCAATTCAATCTTGCTCGTTGATAGACCGCTTGTCTGGGGCACTCTTTTAGTTTTGCCGTCTTTAAAAATCTCAACGAAGAGAACGTACAGGAACTTACAAGATCTGGCATTGAAGCCATAGCGTTGCTCCTCCACTAGAATGTTTTCCTTTTGGGGAAATTGTATTCTGAAGAGGTGAGAGACACTGTCTTAGCTAAATGCTCTAGACAGCTGTCCCAAGAGATGCTACAGTTCTAGGAACAGACCTAATTAACTCTCCTTCCCCTTTTCTGTCCTCAGACGTGACTAAGGTCATTGAGAAGTTAGAAAGACTTGGACACAGCTCCATAGTGAGCAGGACAGCGGCACCGAAGTTCCCCACCCTTTAGAAACAAATGAAGAACTCACCTTTTAGGCCACCCCTCTACAACAGAGATGTTTCCTCTCTCCCACGGATGCACAAGAGCCTGGGAGGCAGGATCCTAGACCCAACTTTAGTTGGAGAGGACATTCCCACGTTGGCCGAAAAGGACTTGATGGTGGATGTTCACTTTAGGAAGAGCATATGCCCCAGCTTACCACCAGCTGGGGGGGGATGTCTACAATGCACTTGGAAAAGGTGGCAGGACTTAGGGGAGACCGTTGGATGGTAGAAGTCCTCGATTCAGGGTATTGGATCCCCTTCATAGACAGACTGTCCATCTCCTCTGACCAGGATTGATTGATTGAAAGTTTTCTGGCATCCTGACATCTAAGGTCATTGACGCCGATAGCATTTATTATATATGAAAAATAAAAGAGAATTCAATTAAAACCATAAAAGTTAAGAAGTCATTATAATAATTAAATAGTTTTCAGAAGACCTGCTTCTGAAATAAATCTAAAAATTCTGCTTGCATAGTAGGACACATCATGTCCAAGAATCTTGGCAAGGATGAACCTGCCATCCTCACTTCGAGCGTCAAACAGATATCTATTTCTTAAGTTAGTAAAATTAGGGCATTCGGTCAACAAATGCCTCACTGTTAAAGGTACTAAACAGTCCTCGCAATACGGTTGGTGTTGGCCCTTCAGCAGAAACTCGTGTGTCAATCGTGTGTGACCAATATGCAGACGACAAAGAGTTGTCTCCTATTTTCGGGGTATCATGTTATACCTCCAAGGTGATATGATATTCGTTACTTCCCTCATTTTATTGCCATCTAGACTATCCCAGTGTTGTTGCCATTTATTACAAACCAATTTTTTGATGTAAGGTAGGAAATCATTACAGGGAAAGGGATACCTCCTTGGTAGCAACTCGGATGCCACATTCTTCGCCAGTAAATCTGCCTTTTCATTCCCAGACACACCTACATGTGCTGGAACCCAACAAAATCGAACTGTTATACCTCTACGTCCAATAATAAAAAGCCATTCTAAAATCTTTAAAACTAGAGGGTTACTAGAATTAAAAACTTCCATAGCTTGAAGAACACTCCTTGCATCACTAAAAATTGTATAATTACCCTCCTTTTCCAACGCTATTTTCTCAACAGCGGTTAGTATGCCATACAGTTCGGCAGTAAATATTGAGGCTGTTAGAGGGAGTGCACCTCTACAATTAAAACCAATACTATGTACTCCAAATCCAATGCCAGCAACAGATTTGGAGCCATCAGTATATATATAAGTCAATCCTCTATGTTCTTCAACATGTTCCATAAACAGAGACCTGGACTCCAAGCCAGTCATATTCTTCTCAACTCCAATAAAATATTTACAAAAAGATACCTCTGGTAATTTCCATGGAGGCATTGATGATACCTTAAATGGAAGCACCCTAATTTTAATTATATCAAGACTGTTTAAAAATTGTTTCACTCAAAACCCATGCGGTAGAGGAGATTTTGGGTGCAACTCAAAGTATGTCGAGTGACTTACATGGCTTGCAGTCTGAAAGGCTAAAGAATTAGGGAGTCTCTGCAATCTAAACCAATACCGAATAATAGCAGACATTCGGTAAAGATCTAGAGGTAACTCTCCAGCATCATCAAGGAGACTTGGGATAGGCGAGGTTCTAAATGCTCCTGTGGACAATCTAATACCACCATGATGTATTGAATCTAATATCTTTAACTGGCTTAGGGTGGCTGAGGAGTATATTTCACATCCATAACTGATTTTGGAAAAAACCAAGGCCTTGTATAATTTCAGAATAGTATTGCGGTCTGGCCCCCATGATGTATGGGACAATACTTTTAAAATATTCAGAGCCTCGGGACATTTAGCTTTTAATGCTTTTAAGTGAGAAACCCATGTAAATCTACAATAAAATAACAAACCTAAAAATTAAGCTTCACTTGCAAATGGTATCCGTTAACCTTTAATGTATATATCCGGGTCTGGGTGAACTCCCTAGATACGACAAAAATGGACAATAGTAGTTTTACTTGTCGAGAACCTATATCCATTTATATCGGCCCACTGGATAATTTTGTCAATTGAGAGTTGTATTTTTCTCTCAACCATTGCCATTCTAGCTCCAGCAAATGATATTGAGAGATCATCCACAAATAATGTTGAGAGATCATCCCGGGGAATGACTGATGATATCCCATTGATTGCTAGTGCAAACAGGGTTACACTCAGCACACTCTCCTGAGGAACTCCTTCTTCCTGACACTTACTCTCTGATAGAGCTTCCCCCACTCTCACTTGAAAAACTCTATTTGAAAGAAATGCCTGAATAAATAGTGGAAGCTCTCCTCTCAATCCCAATTCATGAATTGTTTTAAGTATACCATATCTCCAAGTGGTATCATAAGCTTTTTCAAGGTAAAAAAAGACTGTCACATGGTGCTGTTTGGAAGCAAATGCTTAACAAATAGAGGACTCAAGTCTTATCAACACATCAGTCGTTGGGTGCATTTTTTTAATCCACATTGATTCGGTGATAAAATCCCCTTCTTTTCAAGGTACCACATCAGTCTTGCATTGACCATCTTCTCCATAATTTTACATAAACAAGATGTCAATGCAATAGGTCGGTAGTTTGCTACTAAAAACTTGTCCTTACCAGGTTTTAAAAAGGCTAAAATAATGGCTAGTTCCCAAACACTTGGGTAACTATGATCATGCCATATTCTATCAATAATGCTTAAAATAAATAACTTTGTATTAAAATGTACATGTTTAACCATTGCATATGGAATTCCATTGGGTCCAGGGGCTGTATCGTTACATGTAGCGAGTGCGGAATCAAGTTCTCTTTTAGTAAAAGGAGAATTATACGCTTCTTCCTTTCCTGTTGCAAAATTTAAAATTTTCTTTTCTTCAATGCTCCTGTACTGGTGTCCAGGAACTGCTACACTCTTACGTGATACATTTGAAAAGTGGTCAGCTAGGGCATTGCTAACTTCATTTGCTTCAGTCACATACTGACCATTCACTTTCAACACTGGTGGTGGGTTTGGGGTAAATTTGCCGGCAATCTTTTTTATTTTCTTCCATACAGAAGATGTTGGTGTCCTACAATTAATGGAGGAAACAAATGCCACCCAAGATTGGCGTCTAGCTTCTTTCATGGCACGACGGAACTGTGCTCTACACTTTTTGTAGGTTATCAAATTTTCATCCGTACGGCGTCTACGCAATCTAGTCAGAGATTTTCTGGTGGCTCTGTGCAAGGCTGTTAATTCTGAAGACCACCACGGACCTGGTCGTCTTTTGAATAGTCCTGTGGTTTTGGGAGTCGGATTGATTCCTGCTGTATGGAGAGTTCCATTCAGTAGATCTATGGCATCATCAACGCACTCAAACTGCTCTGCACTACCCTCAATTTCACTTAGCTCACGAAATTTAACCCAGTCTGCCTTGTCTAGATTCCATCGTGGTGATCTTTGTAAAGGCGGACCTTTGTTGGTGTTTATAAGGATTGGTGCATGATCACTAGTATGCCAATCATCTAATGTCCTCCAATCGAAGTCGAGAAGGCAGTTAGAGCTTGCAATTGAAAGGTCAATTCATGACAAGGTACCTGTCAGGACATGGAAGTGTGTGGGCTCTCCTGTATTAAGGAGGCCTACATCCTCGTTTTCCACAATTGATGATATAATATTGCCCCTGGTGTTTGCTAAAACATCACCCCACAAAGGATGTCTAACATTAAAATCTCCATGTAAAAGAAAAGGATGAGGGAGCTGTTGAATCACCTCTGCTAAATCATCATAAGATACGTTATCACTTGGAGGCAAGTACAGCGAACAGATTGTATATCTTCTCCCTATATCAATCTGTACAGCCACTGCCTGCAAAGGTGTACGGACAGATAAAGGAAGTTGAGGAACATCTCGACGAATGTATGTGAGACTTCCGCCATGGCTCCCTACTCCGTGATCATAGGGTGTCCTACAACTAATATATTCGCGAGGACAAGGGGTATTAACATCAAGCTTGCTCTCCTGGACACATACAATTATGGGGGAATGCTCATGAATTAAGAGCTTAAGTTCTTCAAATTTGGGCCTCAAACCCTGACAATTCCACTGCAAAATGGATGAAAAAAACTATGTATTATTTTCTGAAGACATCTTTGATGAGGTCTTCACACAAATTCTGACACCGTAAATTTTTAGACATTTTCTCTAGCTCCGGCCCTTACTAGATTCGGACCCCTAAAATAGGGCCTTTTTCGAGAAAATCTCATATATCTTCTATAATTTTAGTCGGACAGCAAAAATATGCGATGACCACATATATACCAATAAAATGACTCTATGCTGCAGTCTAATTCAAAATCTGACACCGTAAAATTTTGACATTTTCTCTGACCCCAGCCCTTACTAGATTCGGACCAAAAAAATAGGGCCTTTTTTCAAGAAAATCTCATATATCTTCTATGATTTTAGTCGGTGCGAAAATATGTGATGACCACATATATACCCATAAAACGACTCTATAATGCAGTCTAACACAAAATCTGACACCATAAATTTTAAGACATTTTCTTTGACCCCGGCCCTTACTAGATTCGGACCCCAAAATTGAGGCCTTTTTTCAAGAAAATCTCATATATCTTCTATAATTTTAGCCGGAGAGCGAAAATATGCGATGACCACATTTATACCCATAAAACGACTCTATGCTGTAGTCTAACACAAAATCTGACACCGAAAATTTTGGGACATTATCTCTGACCCCGGCCCTTACTCGATTCGGACCCCAAAAATAGGGTCCTTTATCAATAAAAACTATAATATCTTCTATAATTTTAGCCGGAGAGCGAAAATATGCAATGACCACATTTATACCCATAAAACGACTCTATGCTGTAGTCTAACACAAAATCTGACACCGAAAATTTGGGGACATTATCTCTGACCCCGGCCCTTACTCGATTCGGACCCCAAAAATAGGGCCCTTTTTCAATAAAAACTCATATATCTTCTATAATTTTAGCCGGAGAGCGAAAATATGCGATGACCACATTTATACCCATAAAACGACTCTATGATGTAGTCTAACACAAAATCTGACACCGAAAAATTTGGGGACATTATCTCTGACCCCGGCCCTTACTCGATTCGGACCCCAAAAATAGGGCCCTTTATCAATAAAAATTATAATATCTTCTATAATTTTAGCCGGAGAGCGAAAATATGCGATGACCACATTTATACCCATAAAACGACTCTATGCTGTAGTCTAACACAAAATCTGACACCGAAAATTTGGGGACATTATCTCTGACCCCGGCCCTTACTCGATTCGGACCCCAAAAATAGGGCCCTTTTTCAATAAAAACTCATATCTCTTCTATAATTTTAGCCTGAGAGCGAAAATATGCGATGACCACATTTATACCCATAAAACGACTCTATGCTGTAGTCTAACACAAAATCTGACACCGAAAATTTGGGGACATTATCTCTGACCCCGGCCCTTACTCGATTCGGAGCCCAAAAATAAGGCCCTTTTTCAATAAAAACTCATCTCTTCTATAATTTTAGCCGGAGAGCGAAAATATGCGATGACCACATTTATACCCATAAAACGACTCTATGCTGTAGTCTAACACAAAATCTGACACCGAAAATTTGGGGACATTATCTCTGACCCCGGCCCTTACTCGATTCGGACCCCAAAAATAGGGCCCTTTTTCAATAAAAACTCATATATCTTCTATAATTTTAGCCGGAGAGCGAAAATATACGATGACCACATTTATACCCATAAAACGACTCTATGCTGTAGTCTAACACAAAATCTGACACCGAAAATTTGGGGACATTATCTCTGACCCCGGCCCTTACTCGATTCGGACCCCAAAAATAGGGCCCTTTTTCAATAAAAGCTCATATATCTTCTATAATTTTAGCCGGAGAGCGAAAATATGCGATGACCACATTTTTACCCATAAAACGACTCTATGCTGTAGTCTAACACAAAATCTGACACCAAAAATTTGGGGACATTATCTCTGACCCCGGCCCTTACTCGATTCGGACCCCAAAAATAGGGCCCTTTTTCAATAAAAACTCATATATCTTCTATAATTTTAGCCGGGGAGCGAAAATATGCGATGACCACATTTATACCCATAAAACGACTCTATGCTGTAGTCTCACACAAAATCTGACACAGAAAAATTTGGGGCATTATCTCTGACCCCGGCCCTTACTCGTTTCGGACCCCAAAAATAGGGCCCTTTTTCAATAAAAACTCATATATCTTCTATAATTTTAGCCGGAGAGAGAAAATATGCGATGACTACATTTATACCCATAAAACGACTCTATGCTGTAGTCTAACACAAAATCTGACACCGAAAAATTTGGGGCATTATCTCTGACCCCGGCCCTTACTCGTTTCGGACCCCAAAAATAGGGTCCTTTTTCAATAAAAACTCATATATCTTCTATAATTTTAGCCGGAGAGCGAAAATATGCGGTGACCACATTTTTACCCATAAAACGACTCTATGCTGTAGTCTAACACAAAATCTGACACCGAAAAATTTGGGGCATTATCTCTGACCCCGGCCCTTACTCGGTTCGGACCCCAAAAATAGGGTCCTTTTTCAATAAAAACTCATATATCTTCTATAATTTTAGCCGGAGAGCGAAAATATGCAATGACCACATTTATACCCATAAAACGACTCTATGCTGTAGTCTAACACAAAATCTGACACCGAAAAATTTGGGGCATTATCTCTGACCCCGGCCCTTACTCGTTTCGGACCCCAAAAATAGGGTCCTTTTTCAATAAAAACTCATATATCTTCTATAATTTTAGCCGGAGAGCGAAAATATGCGATGACCACATTTATACCCATAAAACGACTCTATGCTGTAGTCTAACACAAAATCTGACACCGAAAAATTTGGGGCATTATCTCTGACCCCGGCCCTTACTTGTTTCGGACCCCAAAAATAGGGTCCTTTTTCAATAAAAACTCATATATCTTATATAATTTTAGCCGGAGAGCGAAAATATGCGATGACCACATTTATACCCATAAAACGACTCTATGCTGTAGTCTAAAACAAAATCTGACACAGAAAAATTTGGGGCATTATCTCTGACCCCGGCCCTTACTCGTTTCGGACCCCAAAAATAGGGTCCTTTTTCAATTAAAACTCATATATCTTCTATAATTTTAGCCGGAGAGCGAAAATATGCGATGACCACATTTATACCCATAAAACGACTCTATGCTGTAGTCTAACACAAAATCTGACACCGAAAAATTTGGGGCATTATCTCTGACCCCGGCCCTTACTCGTTTCGGACCCCAAAAATAGGGTCCTTTTTCAATAAAATTTCATTTATCTTCTATAATTTTAGCCGGAGAGCGAAAATATGCGATGACCACATTTATACCCATAAAACGACTCTATGCTGTAGTCTAACTCAAAATCTGACACCGAAAAATTTGGGGCATTATCTCTGACCCCGGCCCTTACTCGTTTCGGACCCCAAAAATAGGGTCCTTTTTCAATAAAAACTCATATATCTTCTATAATTTTAGCCGGAGAGCGAAAATATGCGATGACCACATTTATACCCATAAAACGACTCTATGCTGTAGTCTAACACAAAATCTGACACCGAAAAATTTGGGGCATTATCTCTGACCCCGGCCCTTACTCGTTTCGGACCCCAAAAATAGGGTCCTTTTTCAATAAAAACTCATATATCTTCTATAATTTTAGCCGCAGAGCAAAAATATGCGATGACCACATTTATACCCATAAAACGACTCTATGCTGTAGTCTAACACAAAATCTGACACCGAAAAATTTGAGGCATTATCTCTGACCCCGGCCCTTACTCGTTTCGGACCCCAAAAATAGGGTCCTTTTTCAATAAAAACTCATATATCTTCTATAATTTTAGCCGGAGAGCGAAAATATGCGATGACCACATTTATACCCATAAAACGACTCTATGCTGTAGTCTAACACAAAATCTGACACCGAAAAATTTGGGGCATTATCTCTGACCCCGGCCCTTACTCGTTTCGGACCCCAAAAATAGGGTCCTTTTTCAATAAAAACTCATATATCTTCTATAATTTTAGCCGGAGAGCGAAAATATGCGATGACCACATTTATACCCATAAAACGACTCTATGCTGTAGTCTAACACAAAATCTGACACCGAAAAATTTGGGGCATTATCTCTGACCCCGGCCCTTACTCGTTTCGGACCCCAAAAATAGGGTCCTTTTTCAATAAAAACTCATATATCTTCTATAATTTTAGCCGGAGAGCGAAAATATGCGATGACCACATTTATACCCATAAAACGACTCTATGCTGTAGTCTAACACAAAATCTGACACCGAAAAATTTGGGGCATTATCTCTGACCCCGGCCCTTGCTCGTTTCGGACCCCAAAAATAGGGTCCTTTTTCAATAAAAACTCATATATCTTCTATAATTTTAGCCGGAGAGCGAAAATATGCGATGACCACATTTATACCCATAAAACGACTCTATGCTGTAGTCTAACACAAAATCTGACACCGAAAAATTTGGGGCATTATCTCTGACCCCGGCCCTTACTCGTTTCGGACCCCAAAAATAGGGTCCTTTTTCAATAAAAACTCATATATCTTCTATAATTTTAGCCGGAGAGCGAAAATATGAGATGACCACATTTATACCCATAAAACGACTCTATGCTGTAGTCTAACACAAAATCTGACACCGAAAAATTTGGGGCATTATCTCTGACCCCGGCCCTTACTCGTTTCGGACCCCAAAAATAGGGTCCTTTTTCAATAAAAACTCATATATCTTCTATAATTTTAGCCGGAGAGCGAAAATATGCGATGACCACATTTATACCCATAAAACGACTCTATGCTGTAGTCTAACACAAAATCTGACACCGAAAAATTTGGGGCATTATCTCTGACCCCGGCCCTTACTCGTTTCGGACCCCAAAAATAGGGTCCTTTTTCAATAAAAACTCATATATCTTCTATAATTTTAGCCGGAGAGCGAAAATATGCGATGACCACATTTATACCCATAAAACGACTCTATGCTGTAGTCTAACACAAAATCTGACACCGAAAAATTTGGGGCATTATCTCTGACCCCGGCCCTTACTCGTTTCGGACCCCAAAAATAGGGTCCTTTTTCAATAAAAACTCATATATCTTCTATAATTTTAGCCGGAGAGCGAAAATATGCGATGACCACATTTATACCCATAAAACGACTCTATGCTGTAGTCTAACACAAAATCTGACTCCGAAAAATTTGGGGCATTATCTCTGACCCCAGCCCTTACTCGTTTCGGACCCCAAAAATAGGGTCCTTTTTCAATAAAAACTCATATATCTTCTATAATTTTAGCCGGAGAGCGAAAATATGCGATGACCACATTTTTACCCATAAAACGACTATGCTGTAGTCTAACACAAAATCTGACACCGAAAAATTTGGGGCATTATCTCTGACCCCGGCCCTTACTCGTTTCGGACCCCAAAAATAGGGTCCTTTTTCAATAAAAACTCATATATCTTCTATAATTTTAGCCGGAGAGCGAAAATATGCGATGACCACATTTATACCCATAAAACGACTCTATGCTGTAGTCTAACACAAAATCTGACACCGAAAAATTTGGGGCATTATCTCTGACCCCGGCCCTTACTCGTTTCGGACCCCAAAAATAGGGTCCTTTTTCAATAAAAACTCATATATCTTCTATAATTTTAGCCGGAGAGCGAAAATATGCGATGACCACATTTATACCCATAAAACGACTCTATGCTGTAGTCTAACACAAAATCTGACACCGAAAAATTTGGGGCATTATCTCTGACCCCGGCCCTTACTCGTTTCGGACCCCAAAAATAGGGTCCTTTTTCAATAAAAACTCATATATCTTCTATAATTTTAGCCGGAGAGCGAAAATATGCGATGACCACATTTATACCCATAAAACGACTCTATGCTGTAGTCTAAAACAAAATCTGACACCGAAAAATTTGGGGCATTATCTCTGACCCCGGCCCTTACTCGTTTCGGACCCCAAAAATAGGGTCCTTTTTCAATAAAAACTCATATATCTTCTATAATTTTAGCCGGAGAGCGAAAATATGCGATGACCACATTTATACCCATAAAACGACTCTATGCTGTAGTCTAACACAAAATCTGACACCGAAAAATTTGGGGCATTATCTCTCACCCTGGCCCTTACTCGTTTCGGACCCCAAAAATAGGGTCCTTTTTCAATAAAATTTCATTTATCTTCTATAATTTTAGCCGGAGAGCAAAAATATGCGATGACCACATTTATACCCATAAAACGACTCTATGCTGTAGTCTAACACAAAATCTGACACCGAAAAATTTGGGGCATTATCTCTGACCCCGGCCCTTACTCGTTTCGGACCCCAAAAATAGGGTCCTTTTTCAATAAAAACTCATTTATCTTCTATAATTTTAGCCGGAGAGCGAAAATATGCGATGACCACATTTATACCCATAAAACGACTCTATGCTGTAGTCTAACACAAAATCTGACACCGAAAAATTTGGGGCATTATCTCTGACCACGGCCCTTACTCGTTTCGGACCCGAAAAATAGGGTCCTTTTTCAATAAAAACTCATATATCTTCTATAATTTTAGCCGGAGAGCGAAAATATGCGATGACCACATTTATACCCAGAAAACGACTCTATGCTGTAGTCTAACACAAAATCTGACACCGAAAAATTTGGGGCATTATCTCTGACCCCGGCCCTTACTCGTTTCGGACCCCAAAAATAGGGTCCTTTTTCAATAAAAACTCATATATCTTCTATAATTTTAGCCGCAGAGCGAAAATATGCGATGACCACATTTATACCCATAAAACGACTCTATGCTGTAGTCTAACACAAAATCTGACACCGAAAAATTTGGGGCATTATCTCTGACCCCGGCCCTTACTCGTTTCGGACCCCAAAAATAGGGTCCTTTTTCAATAAAAACTCATATATCTTCTATAAATTTAGCCGGAGAACGAAAATATGCGATGACCACATTTATACCCATAAAACGACTCTATGCTGTAGTCTAACTCAAAATCTGACACCGAAAAATTTGGGGCATTATCTCTGACCCCGGCCCTTACTCGTTTCGGACCCCAAAAATAGGGTCCTTTTTCAATAAAAACTCATATATCTTCTATAATTTTAGCCGGAGAGCGAAAATATGCGATGACCACATTTATACCCATAAAACGACTCTATGCTGCAGTCTAACTCAAAATCTGACACCGAAAAATTTGGGGCATTATCTCTGACCCCGGCCCTTACTCGTTTCGGACCCCAAAAATAGGGTCCTTTTTCAATAAAAACTCATATCTCTTCTATAATTTTAGCCGGAGAGCGAAAATATGCGATGACCACATTTATACCCATAAAACGACTCTATGCTGTAGTCTAACACAAAATCTGACACCGAAAAATTTGGGGCATTATCTCTGACCCCCGGCCCTTACTCGTTTCGGACCCCAAAAATAGGGTCCTTTTTCAATAAAAACTCATATATCTTCTATAATTTTAGCCGGAGAGCGAAAATATGCGATGACCACATTTATACCCATAAAACGACTCTATGCTGTAGTCTAACACAAAATCTGACTCCGAAAAATTTGGGGCATTATCTCTGACCCCAGCCCTTACTCGTTTCGGACCCCAAAAATAGGGTCCTTTTTCAATAAAAACTCATATATCTTCTATAATTTTAGCCGGAGAGCGAAAATATGCGATGACCACATTTTTACCCATAAAACGACTATGCTGTAGTCTAACACAAAATCTGACACCGAAAAATTTGGGGCATTATCTCTGACCCCGGCCCTTACTCGTTTCGGACCCCAAAAATAGGGTCCTTTTTCAATAAAAACTCATATATCTTCTATAATTTTAGCCGGAGAGCGAAAATATGCGATGACCACATTTATACCCATAAAACGACTCTATGCTGTAGTCTAACACAAAATCTGACACCGAAAAATTTGGGGCATTATCTCTGACCCCGGCCCTTACTCGTTTCGGACCCCAAAAATAGGGTCCTTTTTCAATAAAAACTCATATATCTTCTATAATTTTAGCCGGAGAGCGAAAATATGCGATGACCACATTTATACCCATAAAACGACTCTATGCTGTAGTCTAACACAAAATCTGACACCGAAAAATTTGGGGCATTATCTCTGACCCCGGCCCTTACTCGTTTCGGACCCCAAAAATAGGGTCCTTTTTCAATAAAAACTCATATATCTTCTATAATTTTAGCCGGAGAGCGAAAATATGCGATGACCACATTTATACCCATAAAACGACTCTATGCTGTAGTCTAAAACAAAATCTGACACCGAAAAATTTGGGGCATTATCTCTGACCCCGGCCCTTACTCGTTTCGGACCCCAAAAATAGGGTCCTTTTTCAATAAAAACTCATATATCTTCTATAATTTTAGCCGGAGAGCGAAAATATGCGATGACCACATTTATACCCATAAAACGACTCTATGCTGTAGTCTAACACAAAATCTGACACCGAAAAATTTGGGGCATTATCTCTCACCCTGGCCCTTACTCGTTTCGGACCCCAAAAATAGGGTCCTTTTTCAATAAAATTTCATTTATCTTCTATAATTTTAGCCGGAGAGCAAAAATATGCGATGACCACATTTATACCCATAAAACGACTCTATGCTGTAGTCTAACACAAAATCTGACACCGAAAAATTTGGGGCATTATCTCTGACCCCGGCCCTTACTCGTTTCGGACCCCAAAAATAGGGTCCTTTTTCAATAAAAACTCATTTATCTTCTATAATTTTAGCCGGAGAGCGAAAATATGCGATGACCACATTTATACCCATAAAACGACTCTATGCTGTAGTCTAACACAAAATCTGACACCGAAAAATTTGGGGCATTATCTCTGACCACGGCCCTTACTCGTTTCGGACCCGAAAAATAGGGTCCTTTTTCAATAAAAACTCATATATCTTCTATAATTTTAGCCGGAGAGCGAAAATATGCGATGACCACATTTATACCCAGAAAACGACTCTATGCTGTAGTCTAACACAAAATCTGACACCGAAAAATTTGGGGCATTATCTCTGA
>NC_090726.1:39995459-40000982 GCF_036898095.1 Palaemon carinicauda | reverse complement strand
CGAAGATGAAATTTTTTTCAAACTAGGAAGTAAAAACAATCTACTTCAGTTTACGCAATTTTTTTACAATGAAAATTAAATTTTCATTTTTTCTCAGACATTCAAAATAAAAACAGATGAAATTCTCTCAACAAGAAGCAAAAACAGTCTATTTCTGTTTATGTATTTTCGGTAGTGATCATTAAATTTGCATTGTTTTCAAACACTCAAAGTAAACAACACAAAAAAAATGAAATTTTCCTAACTAGAAGCAAAAACAATCTCTTGTTTATCCTTGCAAAACAAAAAATGAAATTTTTCCCATCTAGAAGTAAAAACAATCTCTTGTTTATCCATGCAAAAAAAAAAATGAAATTTTTCCCATCTAGAAGCAAAAACAATCTCTTGTTTATCCATGCAAAAAAAAAACTTTCTCTTTCATAAACTTATTTCCTCTTTCAAAACGAAAGCAAACCACTTCAGGTCATTCCTTACCCCGAGAAAATGAAAAGAATTCTGGAACGCCCTGTGCAAATATTTGCCGAGTCAACACTAAACCCGAGCGAGGCGCAAAATAGCCAACTAAATGTATTTGCATCACAGACCCTTATGATTTGGCGAACACTCTTAGAAACAATCTATAAATGAAAGCGCTGTTTTCTCTCTCTCTCTCTCTCTCTCTCTCTCTCTCTCTCTCTCTCTCTCTCTCTCTCTCTCTCTCTCTCAACTAATTCGCTCGCAAGTATTGTCTCCACTGATTGACGAAAAAGTTCGAGACATCCAAAATCCTTGTAACAAACACAACACTCTTTCTCTCTCTCTCTTTCTCTCTCTCTCTTTCTCTCTCTCTCTCTCTCTCTCTCTCTCTCTCTCTCTCTCTCTCTCTCTCCACAGAATAAAAGGTAGTAGGTTGGCCAGGGCAGCAGCCACCCGTTGAGATACTACTGCTAGAGAGTTATTGGGTTCTTTGACTGGCCAGACGGTTGTACATTGGAGCCTTATCTCTGGTTACGGCTCAGTTTCCCTTTACCTATACATATACTGAATAGTCTTGCCTATTCTTTACATACTCCCCTCTGTCCTCATACACCTTAAGAAAACTGAGATTACCAAACAATTCTTCTTCGCTCAAGTGGTTAACTATACTGCAATGTAATTGTTCAGTAGCTACTTTCCTTTTGGTAAGGGTAAAGAGACTCCTTAGCTATGGTAAGCAGCTCTTCCAAGCGAAGGACACTCCAAAATCAAACCATTGTTCTTTAGTCTTGGGTAGTGCCATGACCTCTTTACCATGGTCTTCCACTGTCTTGGGTTAGAATTCTCTTGCTGGGGGGGGGGGGGGTACACTCGGACACGCTGTTCTATCGTAGTTCACTTCCTTTTGTTTTTGTGAAGTTTTTATAGTTTATATAGTAAAGATTTATTCTAATGTTGTTACTATTCTTAAAATACTTTATTATATTTGTTCATTACTTCTCTTGTAGTTTATTTATTTCCTATTTCCTTTTCTCACTGGGCTATTTTTCCCTTTTGGAGCCCTTGGGGTTACAGCATCTTGCTTTTCCAACTAGGGTTATAGCTTAGCTTGTAATAATAATAATAATAATAATAATAATAATAATAATAATAATAATAATAATAATAAGGAAGTAACTTTTTTTATTCCACCACTTATCACCTCTCATCCACACGTTTCCTTTCCTCACTGGGCTATTTTTCCCTTTTGGAGCCCTTGGGGTTACAGCATCTAGCTTTTCCAACTAGGGTTATAGCTTAGCTTGTAATAATAATAATAATAATAATAATAATAATAATAATAATAATAATAATAATAAGGAAGTAACTTTTTTATTCCATCACTTATCAAATCTCATCCACACGTTTCCTTTCCTTACTGAGCTAATTTTCCCTGTTAGAGCTCTTTGGCTTACAGCATCTAGCTTTTCAAACTTGGGTTGTAGCTTAGCTTGCAATGATAATAATAATAATAATAATAATAATAATAATAATAATAATAATAATAATAATAATTATAATAATAATAATAATAAGGAAGTAACTGTTTTTATTCCATCACTCATCATCTCTCATCCACACGTTTCCTGTCCTCACTGAGCTATTTTTCCCTGTTGGAGCCCTTGGGCTTACAGCATCTAGCTTTTCCAACTAGGGTTATAACTTAGCTTACAATAATAATAATAATAATAATAATAATAATAATAATAATAATAATAATAATAATAATAATAAGGAAGAAACTTTTTTATTCCATCACTTTATCACCTCTCATCCACACGTTTCCTTTCCTCACTGAGCTATTTTTCCCTGTTGGAGTCCTATGGCTTACAGCATCAAGCTTTTCCAACTAGTGTTGTAGCTTATCTTGCAATGATAATAATAATAATAATAATAATAATAATAATAATAATATGGAAGTAACTGTTTTTATTCCATCACATATCCATCCACACGTTTCCTTTCCTCATTGAGCTATTTTTTCCCTGGTTCCTGTTAGAGCCCTTGGGCTTACAGCATCTAGCTTTTCCAACTAGGGTTGTAGCTTAGCTTGCAATAATAATAATAATAATAATAATAAGGAAGTAACTTTTTTATTCCATCACTTTATCACCTCTCATCCACACGTTTCCTTTCTTCACTGAGCTATTTTTCCCCATTGGAGCCCTTTGGCTTACAGCATCTAGCTTTTCCAACTAGTGTTGTAGCTTAGCTTGCAATAATAATAATAATAATAATAATAATAATAATAATAATAATAATAAGGAAGTAACTTTTTTATTCCATCACTTTATCACCTCTCATCCACACGTTTCCTTTCTTCACTGAGCTATTTTTCCCCATTGGAGCCCTTTGGCTTACAGCATCTAGCTTTTCCAACTAGGGTTGTAGCTTAGCTTGTAATAATAATAATAATAATAATAATAATAATAATAATAATAATAATAATAATAATAATAATAATAATAATAATACGGAAGTAACTTTTTTATTCCATCACTTATCACCTCTCATCCACACGTTTCCTTTCCTCACTGGACTGTTTTTCCCTTTTGGAGCCCTTGGGCTTACAGCATCTAGCTTTTCGAAATAGGGTTGTAGCTTAGCTTGTAATAATAATAATAATAATAATAATAATAATAATAATAATAATAATAATAATAAGGAAGTAACTGTTTTTATTCCATCACTTATCACCTCTCATCCACAGGTTTCCTTTCCTCACTGGGCTGTTTTTCCCTGTTGGAGCCCTTGGGCTTACAGCATCTAGCTTTTCCAACTAGGGTTGTAGCTTAGCTCATAATAATAATAATAAGGAAGTAACCTTTTTATTCCATCACTTATCACCTCTCATCCACACGTTTCCTTTCCTTACTGGGCTGTTTTTCCCTGTTAGAGCCCTTGGGCTTACAGGCTTTACAGCATCTAGCTTTTCCAACCAGGGTTATAGCTTAGCTTGCAATAATAATAATAATAATAATAATAATAATAATAATAATAATAATAATACGGAAGTAATTTTTTTTAATCCATCATTTATCACATCTCATCCACACGTTTCCTTTCCTTACCGGGCTGTTTTTCCCTTTCGGAGCCCTTGGGCTTACAGCACCTAGCTTTTCCAACTAGGGTTGTAGCTTAGCTTGCAATAATAATAATAATAATAATAATAATAATAATAATAATAATAATAATAATAATAAGGAAGTAATTGTTTTTATTCCATCACTTGTGTCTTATCCACACGTTTCCTTTCCTCACTGAGCTATTTTTCCCTTTTGGAGCCCTTGGGCTTACAGCATCTAGCTTTTCCAACTAGGGTCGTAGCTTAGCTTGCAATAATAATAATGATAATAATAATAATAATAATAATAAGGAAGTAATTTTTTAATCCATCACTTTATCACCTCTCATCCACACGTTTCCTTTCCTTACTGAGCTATTTTTCCCTGTTGGAGCCCTTGGGCTTACATCTTGCTTTTCCAACTAGGGTTGTAGCTTACCTTGCAATAATAATAATAATAATAATAAGGAAGTAACTGTTTTTATTCCATCACTTATGTCTTATCCACACGTTTCCTTTCCTTACTGGGCTGTTTTTCCCTGTTGGAGCAATTAGGCTTATAGCATCTAGCTTTTCAAACTAGGGTTGTAGCTTAGCTTGCAATAATAATAATAATAATAATAATAATAATAATAATAATAATAATAATAATAATAATAATAATAATAATAAGGAAGTAACTGTTTTTATTCCATCACTTATGTCTTATCCACAGGTTGTTGAAGACCTCATGTCAGGCGTTCAGACCAGCGACGCTGGCGACGAGAGAGTGGTAGTGTCTCGTTCTGTTGGATTCATAGCGTCGGAGGGCCTCTTCATACACGGCCACCTCGTCCTCGAATGTCGGGTTTCCATAGAGGACCTGACGTGGAAGACGTGTTCTGAGATACTCCTCGAGGGATACAATGGGCAGAGTGGAAGTCCTACTTCGAACTTGAAACTGAAGAGTTTCCTGGCGATGTGTTTTTCAATTTTCGTGGCCGAGTTGTATATGTGAGGACCTCGTCCTCGAATGTCGGGTCTCCATAGAGGACCTGACGTGGAAGACCTGCTCCGAGATACTCCTCGAGGGATACAATGGGCAGAGTGGAAGTCCTACTTCGAACTTGAGACTGAAGAGTTTCCTGGCGATGGGCTTTTCAATTTTCGTGGCCGAGTTGTATCTGTGAGGACCTCGTCCTCGAATGTCGGGTCTCCATAGAGGACCTGACGTGGAAGACGTGTTCTGAGATACTCCTCGAGGGATACAATGGGCAGAGTGGAAGTCCTACTTCGAACTTGAGACTGAAGAGTTTCCTGGCGATGGGCTTTTCAATTTTCGTGGCCGAGTTGTATCTGTGAGGACCTCGTCCTCGAATGTCGGGTCTCCATAGAGGACCTGACGTGGAAGACGTGTTCTGAGATACTCCTCGAGGGATACAATGGGCAGAGTGGAAGTCCTACTTCGAACTTGAGACTGAAGAGTTTCCTGGCGATGTGCTTTTCAATTTTCGTGGCCGAGTTGTATCTGTGAGGATTTGGAGCAGTGAGTGAACTGTTCATTTGTGACCTAGGAATATTTTCGACTAATTGTTGTTGTTGTTAGTGTGGTTTGGTGCTCTCTGAAATTTTACTTCTTATTTTATTTTCAGTTAATAAGATAATGAAGTGAAACAGTTTTTAGTGAAACTGTTAAAGATATTTTTCCTTACGTAGTGAATAAAATCTTTTGTTTAAAACTGCTAAAGTTGAATTGCTTTAGTAAAGACATTGAAATATAGAATTTCTAAGAAATGATTGTTGTACTGAAACTGCCGAAGTGAAACTGTTGAAGTGAAACTGGTGTAGTGAATCTGGTGAAACTCAGTTTCAGCAAGAATTGTGACAGAGCTATTGAAGTGAATCTGGTGAAACGAAACTTGAAATCAGTGAAACTCAGTTTCAGCAAGAATTGTGACAGAACTATTGAAGTGAATCTGGTGAAA
>NC_090726.1:39907959-39990459 GCF_036898095.1 Palaemon carinicauda | reverse complement strand
ATCTAAACTCTAATAAAAAAAAAACAACATTCTTATAGAGTGAAATTTTTGTCGCAAATGTTTACTAATCTATATATAAAACTAATAGAACTATGTTTTGATATAATCTAAAATGAAACATTACAGAAACATCACTGTTAAAGAAATTTAGTAATTACTCTAAGAGGTGGCATCTGACAACAGCTAAGTTACTCGGAGTTGCCAGTTTGGCTTTTTTCAGGCCAAAAAACCTCAAATTTGGCCTTTTTAGAAAAATTGGCTGGCCTTTAGTAATATGAAAAAAGGCGGGCCTTAAATACTATATATTTGGCCTTTTTCTACTAATGGGTGGCCTTTTAAAGCTTCTGTTGATTAGAAGTTGGCCTTTTCTCATTTAGGAAACCTGGCAACCCTGAACTAACTCGGAGAGTTGAGTTACCATGGAAACTCAGAAGTGTCAAGACGCTTGTGATTGTTGTCTTAAGTGTAGTTACAACTGTAACTGTTTATCAAACTATTTAAGGAATGAAGGTTAATTTTGTGTAAGATATCGATGAAGAAACCATATATACGTAATCAGTTTTGTGTAAGATATCGATGAAGAAACCATATATACGTAATCAGTTTTGTGTAATATGTGATGCTGCAATACCTTTTTATACGTTTACATGAAGACTTCGTCTGGGGGTCCAAGTTTGGTGTTATATAAAAACAAAATTAAAACGGTGAGTGAAATTGGAATTGAATTTTAATGTTATTATATAGTCTAAAATAGCCCATGAGATTAAATAATGTCATGAGCTCTTTTTCAATTCTGCTTCTCTGATATCCATTAACTTTTTAAAATCCTGATGTAAATCTAATTTTAGGTAAGATTTTATGTGATCTAACCGGTTTTCTCCTTCATTTCATCCGTAATAACAGCAACCAATTCGGCAACTTAAAGTTATCCGAATTGGTTGATCTGTTTGTTTCCGATTGAAATGAACATCAAATTCGGTTAAATCACGTTATTTACTATAGAAAAACATATTTTCTCATAGAAATCTCACCCTGTAATACAATACAAAATTACCGTTTTTATGTATTTTCAATGATTGTTTACTTCGACAAAATGTATTACAAACAATTAAATGTCACACAAGTATGATATGGAAGCATTTTAGGGGTGACTAATTTGTATGAACAGGTGTTGTTATTATTATAAATTGTCAAATCAATTTCCATGGAAATAGCTTATTTTGGTCTATTAGACGATAATATAAAGGTTGGTTATTATAGAACAACACGGGAAGAATTTTGGTTTTATTATAGTTACGGACAGGGAAAACTATCCTTGTAGAAACCAACTTTTACCTTTAGAAAAACGCGTTTCCTTGTAAAAGGACACTTATTTATTGTCGCTAGTAAATACTTATTGTATTCTATATATATATATATATATATATATATATATATATATATATATACATAAAGTATATATATATATATACATGTACAGTATATGTGCCCTACCTTATAGACTGTTGAGTCTTGCCTCAAACAGGAACCTTGCCCCCAAAGTGGTTTTATTACTCGTCTTAATCTCCTCCAGATAGGTTAGCAACTTCATAGTCTCTCCATTAGCATTGCTCATACCGAGTGCTGGTCTCATTCTCCCTTGTCCCTGAGTTTTTAGCTGAGGCCCAAAATAGGTCATTTCCTGATCCCAGGTTTTCGTTGTATCAGGTCTTGAGCCTTAGAGCAGTAACTGATAATCCTGATCAGCTGCTTTTGTGTCCTGCGAGGGCGCTGAGGCTCTACCTTAAACATACGCAGACAACTTGACCTAGCCGGTGTGACAGTCTGAACGATCCCCCGGTCTCAGAATTCTCCTTGACATTGTAGCCTATAATGGTTCGTTTCCGCCATTAGCTCGCTTCGCTCGCATGAAAATAAAACATCAAGCTCGTATGTACTGGCAAGCGGTAATGTTGAGCTGCGCACGCTAACATTACAGGAAAATAAAACGATCAACCTCGTATGCACTGGCAAACGGTAATGTTCGCGCATGCGCAGATTATCAAGGAGAATTCTGAGATCGGGGTATCGTTCAGACCATCACACCGGCAACACCTCTTAGTCAGCACTGGGAGAGTTAAGAAGGTGACTAAGAATAAGATCTGTTGGCTGATCTGTTGACCGTACCCTTTCACCACCTAAACATTCTGCTCCAGGTAGAGCTTGGGTTAGAGCTCATGATGTTGAAGGAGTAAGCATGACCTTGACATTCCGTAAGAATCTCTGTGGTGCTAGTGCTCCAGGCATGCATCTGGAGAAGGCAGACCTCATTTGCTACCCATTACTTACAGGAACTGACCCACAGGTCCCCAGATATTTCTTTTCTAGGACCTGTAGAGGCTGCACAGAAGATGGTATAGCTACCTCGGCTTTTCTCACAGGACCATTAGCATCGCATCGAGGATAGAAATTGTGTTAGACTGGGCTTAAAGTGAAGATTGACTGGCCCTTTCCTTTTCCTGTTATCTTCCCTTCTTTTGGGGCACAGCATCGGAAATCCTGTCAAATGGAATCGATTTGCTTGCTGGTAAGCAGAAGAGTCCTTAGGATAAGCTGGATTGAGAAAAAGACTAATGTGGAAGTTCTACAAAAGATCAATATTGAAAAAAGTTTACTTGACATTTTGGATGAAAGAAAACTAACTTTTATTGGACACCAGGTTCGGAAACACAATACTCTGGAAAGAACGCTACTAATTGGATCAGTCTATGGTACAAGAACGAGAGGAAGGCCTAAAACTAGATTAAGTGACAATATCAAGGAGATGTGCGGGCTAACGATGGTGGAGTTGGAAAGGAAGGCTCAAGACCGGAATGAATGGAGAAGTTTTGTGCAGAGGGCCACGGCCGTTCGACATCGAACACCCCGTAATTGATGATGAAGCCCCACTTAGCCTGTAGCTTTTCTATTATATTAGTGTCATTCCCTACACTCCTTATGAGGGGGAGTGTGTTGTAATCAGGTAAGCCCATTAACATACTGTATAAATGCCTCATTGTTACCTCCGTCAATGAAGTTGGAAGGCGGTTATGTTTTACCCTCTGTCTGTGTGCACGTGTGTGTTTATTTGTGAACAGCTTCCTGGCCACAATTTTAATCGTAGAGTAATGAAACTTGCAGAGATTAACTGTTATGTAAAAAGCTGGAGATGATTAAATTTTGGAAGGTCAAAAGTCAAGGTCTCAGTCAAGCAAAATGTCCAATTCACGTAATCAGCCATAAGTTTGGACGTCGTCGTCACAGAAACTTCAAACTTGATTCATATTTCAATGTATGAAAATCCACACCAGTTAATACATGTTAAGGTTGAAGGTTAAGGTTGAGAAATAAGCTTCCTTGGCGGAGGTCTGCGCTCAATTGAGTGCTCCGCTAGTTACTACTCAGATTTTCTGCTCCTCATCCTTTAATGCACGGGCTGTGGACTCGCTTGTATTATCAAACCACTGGTGCAGAAGGTGTAAAGAACTTTAAATCTGCACCACTTACAAGGGCCTGAGTTTTTGGTATCTTGGGATAAGCATCCAGCCAGTTAGAATATTGTCCTCTTCCCACCACAAATGTGAGTTGTTTGCTCATACTTCCCGCCATCACCTACCTCTTATAAAGTCCTGGCTGCAATCAAAGCGAGTACAGTACTTAATAAGCAAGCAGGCGGCGGGGCTTTCCCACTCCTGGCTGTTAACTACTAGCCAACGGTTTACACTTCGTTTTGAAAGTTTAGCTGCCGTGTACTCCAGCTTTTCTGATATCTCTGCTATGTAAACGGCTCAGGTTTGTATAGCTAGGAAAAATACAAATTACCTCTAAATTTGTCATGTTTTGGATTGGTAGTTTTATTAATGTTATCTGACTTTTGTTGTTTTTTTGTAATTTTTTGACATGACCAACTGTAATTTCATCAATTTCAAAGTTGATTATAAATGTAACTTTCTCGGTTCAATATGTAGCTGTTGTCATATATCTGGAAATTAGATTTATCCTAGAAATAATCACCAAATCATGTACTGCTTGCCAGATTCATATGAGCCTGCCAAGAATGTTTAATTATAAATGAAGCAAACCACAGCAGAGCAAACATTAGGATCAACAAGTTTTTGAAAATCAGTCTCATTCTGGGAAGGGACCACTAATTGTAGAGTCGAAAAAACTGTGACCGTTAATGTTAAAAAAAGAACATTATGACAGTTTTTTTTTTTTTACATAAGCTCCAATATAGTATTAAATACTGTATGACTAATAACTTAGATCTTATGAAAACTGACTCAGGTTAGCTATGTCTCTACAAATACAGTGTAACTACACTACCATGTACAGTACATGATAGTGTAGACAGTGAGCTAACACTAACTAATGTCTAAGATTTGAGAAATCAACAGAATTAGGCATATTGCTTAATAAACTAAGTTTGTTCCGTAACCGAAATACAAACCACGCTATTTACATTGGGTATTACTTTCGGCGTAGCTGAAATGACGAGCCATTAGATTTTAACGAGGGTTTCCTACCCCGCGCTAGTTAGCAGGGGTAGGGGGAGGGGTAGCTTGCTACCCCTCCCTCCCTCCCTCACACACCGGTGAAATGTCTCACTTCACTTTTGGCTCGGACGATGGACAGACGTGCCTGTCTTCGTCCTCGCTTGGCAGCCATTATTTGTTTTGTCTTTACTTAATCACTTACTTTTCTTTTACTCAATATATATGTAAACATTTTTTCATGTTTATGTATATATTTGAGTATAGAAATCAGTAAGTTTCCTTTTCAGAGTTCGTGCTTGTGTGTGTAGTGTACGATATCTCTGTGGAGCCCTCGGCAGTTAGGCCACCACGTTGTAATTTCATGGGTCGCGATCGAGTTTGACTACGGTCTTTCTCTCTCTCTCTTTTGAGGTCGTTCACCCTTACTATGTTTTACCTTTACTACGTCTGAGTAGCTTCCTTCCCGGGTGGGTGGGGTTGCTACGCCGTACGTTGTCTCAATTAGTTTATGAATCCAATTGTATTTGTTGGTTGTTCAGCTTTTGTAGAACGATTCCTTTCGGGGTTTTCGTTCTTTATTTAGTGTTCATTCATTTTTAAATTACATAATTACATGGTTACATAATTATAATTGTTATAATTCTGTGTTTGGTACAACTCTCCTTCTGTGAGTGAAGTGGTTGTGAAGGCACGTGCCTGTTGTGTAATTCTTGTGTTCTTTTCCCTCGGGATTCCTCTTCGGAGTCTTCCCGGGGGAATGAATGTTAACTAATGTTTTTTTTGTTTTTATTTTTCACAGTTAACGATCTAGCTCGTTTCTGTAATGTGACAATGGAGTGAGCTGTCTTGTTGAGGCCTGGGGAATCTGCTGTTGCTGCCTCCCCTATAGATCTTTGTCAGGGGCGTGTCTCCTCCTGGAAGTACTCCTGTGACGACTGACAGCTCTCCAGTTCATTTTAGAACACTGGAGGCTCGCCTCCTTGGGTGGGTAACTTTCCTTCCGAGGGAAGTTTTCCTGTCCAGGCTTGAGTTTTTTCCCTTTGGGGGATCTCCTCTTGCCTTTTTTTAGTGCGACTATGCTCTTGGTGCTGAGCGGTCGCACCTGCAGTTACGCTCAAGGGGCTGGGCTACTGCAGGAGTCCCTCTTCGGAGGATTGCTCTTTTTAGGTCACTGGCTGACCCGTCTCTTCTACGAAGTGTTTCTCTCTCGTTCACGAGGGAGGACACTCATAGAGACTCCTCTTCGGAGGACTCTTCTGCTGTTGTTGCTGTTGGCCGCCTTCGCCGTAAGGCTCACCGTCCGCTACGTCGTAAGGGCCTCCCGTCTCCCTATAAGGGTGCTAAGAGGCGCCTTTTTTTAATCTCCTCGTCGTATGCAGCCTGCAGCTCCTTCCTGCTTAGATCTCTCCGGGGTTCGATCTCCAGCGCCTTCCAGACCTTCCGCCCCTGGCGTAGATGGACAGCAGTCTGACCTCGTCATCCGACGGGCAACGGTCCCTTCGGGGCAAAGGGTTGCCTCCCACGGTGTGGGTGCTTCCCTTGCGCGTCAGGGTTCCCCTGCGCGCCCTTCTGCAGTGTTAGCGCACAGGCGCTCTCCTGCTCGTCAGCGTTCTCCTGATCGCTAGCGCTCTCCTGTTTGCCAGCGCTCTCCTGGTCGTCAGCGCTCTCCTGATGATCATCGCCCCTCTGCTCGCCAGCGCTCTCCTGAGGACTCCGAACATCCTGCTATTCCTGTTGTGCGCCCTGCGCGCCATCAGTTTCCTGAGCGCTCTAGATCTCCTGCCCGTCAGAGCGCACCTGCGCTCCCAGTTCCTGATACGCGCCCTGTGCGCCCACGTTCGACCGCGCAACCTGGAACTTCGGTTCAGGTCTTGGACAAGGACTCTTCTCTCCTCGCCCTCGCGATCCGGCTCGTCAGCCTGTTCCAGTGCAGCAACGCTCACGGTCGCCTACGCGTGCTTCTAAAGCTACTGTACGCACAGTTTTAAATATTAAACTTAGCCGGTGAATATATAATAGCTGACGTCTCCGACGGCTCGACAGAATTCAAAAACTCGCGAGCGATCGCCATGAAGGTAGCGGGTGTGCCCACCAGCGCCGACTATTGGCCAGATACCGCATATACATGTAAACAGCTCCAGTTCTTCTCTGTCGGTTTCATCGACAAGTCGATTCCACTCGCTATTATGACCTCAAGTTTTCTACCGAATTGGTGAAGTACTTGGTTTTGGTTTTATTGCTTTCGCCGTGTTGGATTATTCAATACTATCCTCAAAAGAAATGCTTTTGAAAGGAGAGTAAAAGTGTTTTCCCCTTGCTCTTTTATCTCTGGTTTTTTCCATAGAGTAAAGATGGCCGACCCTTCCCTTAGTGTACGGAAGTGTGTTTTAGGCTTTTAGCAATTATCTTATCACGTTATAAATTGTTGTTGTTAATTATAGATTTTCCTCTAAATATTTTATTTCTCACCCGCCTTTATTAGGCCTCTTCGATTAGCTTTCCATTTATACTAAACATCAAGATAAATTTTATGTTTTGTTTATATGCGGCCTTACCTATTCCTCCCCTAGTCCGAGGGTAGGCGGTCCTAACTTGGAAACCGAAGTTAAACAACGTTGAGCCCATTCAACTTTTATTTTCGTTAAGTTTAAATCATTTGCTCTGTAAGAGTTATGAAATGAATATTTTTTAGTAGATATTTTATGAAAGATTTTCTTTGAATAGTCTTCGTGCTGTTTCAAAGATGAACTAACGTTTGGTTTATTTATGCTACGCAGTTTGCGCTCTATCGTTACGATAGAGAAAGAGAGAATCACGGTTTCACTTTGCAGAAAGAGTAAATCGATTTTGACGTTTTGTTCATTCTTCTTTCAAACTGAAGTGTTTTAAATACTAATTTAAAGGAACTTGTTAATTTTCAATTTCTTAGTCCTTTCAGTTTTTTCCTTTGGTCAAATAACCTGTTTATTGACGAAGGGTGAGTGGGTTTTTTTTTCTCTTCTGTGTGAAATCAAGAGAGAGAGAGAGAGAGAGGAAGAGAGAACGTTCCGATCTTTATTCTCGTCCCAAGCGAGTAACGTTGTTCTCGATTCAGTTTTTTACTCTCGTCCCAAGTCTCTGTACGGGGAGAAAGGATAAAACTTTTTTAGTTTTTATTCTCGTCCCAAGGCACTGTACGGTGAGAGATTGAAAACGTAGTTTTTAATGAACTAGTGTTTAGTCTCCTCCCCAGTCACTGATCCTTTTAACTTTATATATTTCCGTTTTATTCGATATATATGTTTACTGATTTTTGCTTGTACTAATGTGCTTACATTATACGACTCATTTCGCAATTATAACCTTTTGATGTAGGGGAGAATTGCGTGCTTCAGGTAGAAATCAGTTTTATTCATGCCTAATGTGAAATTATTGAAAAATACGATTTCATTGAAGTAAGTGCAAAAACAGAAAATCGTAGTGATAAAGTGATAATTGCGCAAAGTGTTTTTTAGTGTTGCGACCGAGGGTTCGTCTGTTCGTGCTTGTCGTTCACCTAGTCCGAGACCTCTTTCAGGCTCCCATGCTACCAGGGAGAAGTAATGTTGTAGGACTTATGGGGACGAGAGGCTTTAACCAACGAACAAACGTTCCCTCTATGGTATCGGGCGTGTCTAGCAAGATCGCCCCTACCATAAGACGAGCGAGGCTGTTTTTCTCCTCATCATCCGAAGGCTTATCGCAAAAGAAACCTTGGAGCAAAGTTTCTAGACCCTTAAAGCGGAAGTCAGTCCCTTCAGGACAGGTCCAGCGTCCTGGCTGTAGCCATGGGGACAGCTCTGACCCTTTGCAGTCGTCGGAAGACGGTTCGCCTATTAAACGCAAGCGTAACACGGGGTCCGAGGGTCGCGGTAAAGGCAATGTTTTGCCAACACAGACGTTACCGTCGTCTCGGCCCGTTCCGACTCCTGTTGATCCTAAATGGGTTGTTCTGCAGGACATGCAGACTAAGCTTGCCTCCCTTATGGAGAAGTATGACGTTGAGCAGGTTCACGATGAACCTTCGCTTTCGAGTCGCCGTTACACTGAACGAGACTCTGGCCGTCAGCCGCCCAAATGAGCATTTACTCGTCCTTTTGACGTTATGAAACGTGAGGTCGGTAGTTTGTCACGTCAGTCACGTGACTTGGATCCTCACTCGCTGCAGTCCCGTGTTGACTTTCAGCCGCTGCCGCAGCCTCGTGTTGACGTTCAGCCGCTGCCGCAGTCTCGTGTTGACGTTCAGGACGTTCGCCAACCAGCTCAGTTGCCTTGTTTTGACGTTGAACGTCAAGCACCGCAGTCAAGAGTTGTTTTAACTGCTCTATCTAGGCAGTCAAGGCAGTCTCGACTTGACGTCGAGCGTCCTCCCGCACCTGTTGTTGTTGCTGGTCAGTCCTTTAAGCAGTTACATGACGTAGCGTCCTTGACTGCTACTGATGCTCCTTTGCGTGTGGACTCTGCTTGTCAAGCATTGCCACCACGGCAGGTCTCTCCCTTGCTTGAGACTCGGCAATTGTCGGACAAGGTTCCTTCAGATGAGGAAGTTGCTGATCCCCCTCCTACTGATATTCCCTTGGGGACTTTGTCAGACGGGGAGGAGCCTAAAGCTGCTCAGCCCTCTATGGACTTTAAATAAATCATGCTGATTTTTAAGGATCTTTGTCCGGACCTTTTTGTAACTGCTGCTCCTCGTTCGCCTAAACGTCAGAGTTTACACTAGGCCTAGCTACTTCGAAGCCGTTGTTTTCTAAGCTAGTGCTCTCTCGCTCTTCTAAGAGAGCTTTACGTTTGCTAGGCGACTGGTTGATCACCAGGAGGAGTTTGGGGGAGACAGCCTTTGCTTTCCCTCCTTTTAAACTGGCTTATAGAGCGAGCGTCTGGTATGATACGGGAGAAGTTCTCGGCTTGGGAGTTCCTGCCTCTGCCCAGAGAGACTTCTCAAGCCTCATAGACTCTCCCCGGCGTCTGGCCATGAGACGCTCCAAGATTTTATGGTCGGCTTCAGAGCTAGACCATCTCCTGTTAGGAGTTTTTCGAGCGTTTGAAGTTTTGCTGTACAATTATGTCATGCATAAACAAGGCAATGAGGGATGGCTCCAATGATCTGACAGCCACGTTCTCTGCAGGAACAAGACTATCAGGGATGGCTCCAATGATCTGGCAGCCACGTTCACTGCAGGAGTACTTAAGATGTAAGTGCGCTCAATGTGTTCATTGTCAAGACAAACTTCACGATGAAGACTACCAAGCTGTCTTGACAGCATTAAGGGAAGGCGACTGGATGGTCTCTCTCGACCTTCAGGATGCATACTTCCACATCCCGATTCATCCAAACTTTCAACTACATCTGAGGTTTGTGGACGGGAAAGTAATGTACCACTGTCGAGCACTGTACTCCGACCTCATTCCTGCTCCTCTTGTTTTTACAAG
The DNA here is from genome assembly GCF_036898095.1 of Palaemon carinicauda. Lineage (NCBI taxonomy): Eukaryota > Metazoa > Arthropoda > Malacostraca > Decapoda > Palaemonidae > Palaemon > Palaemon carinicauda. The sequence goes on along the minus strand of NC_090726.1, from coordinate 39,980,494 downwards.
GCCCTTGCAAAATGTAGCAAGCTTTCTACATTTTTTGAGGATTCAGAGCCTCCCTTTATTTTGACGACTGGCTAATCAGGGCGTCGTCATTATATCGCTGTCTGGAGAGCCTCTAATGGACATTAGACCTAACCAAGGAGCTAGGTCTCATAGTGAACGTAGAGAAGTCGTAACTTACAGTATCCCATCCCAGACTATTCTTTTTTTTGGGAATGGAGATACAGTGTCTGATTTTTCGACCCTTTTCGTCTCCCGCAAGAATGGAACAAGCTCTGTTAAAAGTCCTTCACTTGCAAGAGAAAAACAGTTGCTCTGTAAGAGTTTGAACTAGCCTCGTGGGAACTCTTTCATCGCTGGAGTAGTTTATCTCTCTGGGGAGACTCAACCTATGCCCTTTCCTATTTCACCTAAAACATTGGAACAAGGAGAAGGGCTTAGTGAGTATCTCTTTCCCAATCTCCAACTCAGTCTAGACATGTCTGACTTGGTGGGACAGCAACATCAGACTTCGAGAAGGTCTTTCTCTTGCGATCAAGAACCCAAACCATGTGTTGTTTTCAGATGCATCGGATTTGGGTTAGGGAGCTCCACTGGACAGTCTGGAAGGCTCGGTTCTTTGATCCACGGATCAGAAGGAACTCCATTTAAGGCAGTAACATCTCTCCTTTGACGAGATTTGTGCAGAAATGAATGTCTTGGCGAACGGCCTCAGCAGAAGAGGACAAGTCATCTCCATGGAGTGGACGTTGCATAAGACTGTGTGCGAGAAGCTATGGATGACATGGGGTCTACCCACCATAGATCTTTTTGCTACTCTCTCTGACAAAGAGGCTCTCGACTTACTGCTTTCCAGTTCCAGATCCAGAGGCAGCTCACATAGACGCTTTCCTGCTGGACTGGTCTCACCTGGACGTTTATGCCTTTCCACCTTTCAAGATCCTAGACAAGGTGCTGCAGAAGTTCACCTCTCACGAAGGGACCAGGTTGACATTGGTTGCTCCACTCTGGCCCGCGAGAGAGTGGGTCACAGAGGGACTTCAATGGCTGGTAGACGTTCCAAGGAGTCTACCTTTAAGGATGGATCTCTTACGGCAGCCCCACGTAAGGAGTCTTCATCAAAGCCTCCCCGCGCTTCGTCTGACTGCCTTCAGACTATCGAAAAACTCTCAAGAGCTCGAGGATTTTCGAAGGAGGCAGCCAGAACGATTGCGAGAGCTAGGAGAGCATCTACCATCAAGGTCTATCAGTCGAAGTGGGAAGTCTTTAGAGACTGGTGCAAGTCATCATCCATTTCCTCTTCCAGTACCTCTGTAGCCCAAATTGCAGACTTTCTCCTACATCTGAGAAATGTTCGCTCCCTCTCAGCGCCCACTATTAAGGGCTACAGGAGCATGTTGGCGTCTGTGTTCAGACATAGAGGCTTAGATCTGTCCAATAATAAAGATCTCCAAGATCTCCTTAAGTCCTTCGAGACCTCTAAGGAGCGTAGTATGGCAACTCCTGGATGGAACTTAGACGTGGTCCTAAGGTTCCTAATGTCCGACAGGTTTGAGCCATTACATTCAGCCTCCCTGAAGGATCTCACCCTCAAGACGCTTTTCTTAGTGTGCTTGGCTTCGGCTAAAAGGGTCAGTGAGATCCATGCCTTCAGTAGGAACATCGGCTTTTCTACAGATAAAGCCACATGTTCACTTCAGCTTGGTTTTCTTGGCCAAAAATGAACTGCCTTCTCGTCCTTGGCCTAAGTCATTTGATATACCTTGCCTGTCAGAGATCGTAGGCAACGAGCTTGAAAGAGTGCTGTGTCCAGTTAGAGCTCTGAAGTTTTATTTAGCTCGGACTAAATCCTTACGAGGTGGATCTAAGGCCTTGTGGTGCTCAGTTAAGAAGCCTTCATTGCCTATGTCAAAGAATGCTTTGTCATATTTTATTAGATTTTTAATCCGAGAGGCTCATTCTCACTTGAGTGAAAAAGATTGTTGCTTGCTTAAGGTTAAGACGCACGAAGTAAGAGCTATAGCAACTTCCGTGGCCTTTAAGCAAAACAGATCTCTGCGAAGTATTATGGACGCGACCGTTTGGAGAAGCAAGTCGGTATTCGCGTCATTTTACTTAAAAGATGTCCAGACTCTTTATGAGGACTGCTACACACTGGGTCCATTCGTTGCAGCGAGTGCAGTAGTGGGTAAGGGTTCTACCACTACATTCCCTTAATTCCAATATCCTTTTAATCTTCTCTTGAAATGTTTTTAATTGGGTTGTACGGAAGGCTAAGAAGCCTTTCGCATCCTTTTTGATTTGGCGGGTGGTCAAATGTCATTTCTTGAGAGCGCCCAGATTAAGGGTTTTGATGAGGTCCTGTTGTATGGGTTGTCGCCCTGGATACTTCAGCTCCTGGGAGTCTTTCAGCATCCTAAGAGGATGGCTGGGCTTCGTGAGGAAAGCGGACTAACAAGGCAGAGTAATCGTTAGAGTCAGCTTCCTTACCAGGTACCTATATTTATTTGGGTTTTGTTATGATATAACTGTCAAAAACTCTAAGCATATACGCCGTAAACTGTATTAATACTGGTCTCTACCCGCCACCATGGGTGTGAATCAGCTATTATATATTCACCGGCTAAGTTTAATATTTAAAAATGATATTTTGATTATAAAATAAATTTTTGAATATACTTACCCGGTGAATATATGAATTAAAGGCCCCCCCTTCCTCCCCGATAGAGACCCAGCGGAATGAGAAGAACTGGAGCTGTTTACATGTATATGCGGTATCTGACCGATAGTCGGCGCTGGTGGGCACACCTGCTACCTTCATGGCGATCGCTCGCGAGTTTTTGAATTCTGTCGAGCCGTCGGAGACGTCAGCTATTATATATTCACCGGGTAAGTATATTCAAAAATTTATTTTATAATAAAAATATCATGATTCCACGCGTCGCCCTTCTGCTCGCCAGCGACCACAGACGCGTCAACGTTCGCCTGCTCGTCAGCGACCACAGACGCGTCAACGTTCGCCTGCTCGTCAGCGACCACAGACGCGTCAACGTTCGCCTGCTCGTCAGCGACCACAGACGCGTCAACGTTCGCCTGCTCGTCACCGATCTCCTGCGCGTCAGTGATCTCCTGACCGCCCGCGTGATCTTTTGCCTGCGCGCCATCACTTGCCTATGCGCCGGCGTTCACCAACACACCATCGATCGCCTGCTCGCTATCGATCTTCCACGAGTTACAGGTTCCCTGGACACCATCAGTAGCGATCTAGCGATCGGCTGCTGTGGACCACGATCTCCAGTAGCTGAGTCTTGCCGTAGATCTTCCTCTTGCTTGACGGCACTCACCTTTACTTCTGTCCTTCTGTGCGCCCGCTTTCTTCAAATTGCCAGCGCACATCTGCGCGCCCTTTCCCTGCCACGCACCAATGGGCGCTAACGTTTTTCCTGAACATCCAGGATCGCCTGATTGACAGCTCGCATCAGCGCTCGCCATCAAACGTCCCTAGTTTCTTACGCGTCAGCGATCTACACGCCCGCGCGATTCTTTGCCTGGGCGCTAGCGTTTTGTTAACGCACCACCGCTCGCCAACGCGCCGTCGCTTGCCAACGCGCCGTCGCTTGCCAACACGCTATCGCTTGCCAACACGCCTTCACTCGCCTACGGGCCATCGCTCGCCAAGACGCGCCATCGCCCGCCTACGCGCCATCGGTCTCCCGACCGCCTGCGCTCGGCCGCGCGCCCACATGCCTACGCGACCGCACGCCCACAGGCCCGCGCGACCGCACGCCCACGCGCGACCGCACGCCCACGTGCCCACGCGCATGCGCACTAATTTTCGCCCGCGCGCGAACCAACGGTGTTCCATCACGCGAGCGCCAGCTCGATTCCTGCAGTAAGCCATCGCTTGCCTACGTGTCATCGCTTGCCTGTGAACTATCGGATTCCGACCGCTAGCTCTCGCCCTTCCAACCACGCCCACCCTCCTTCTGCGCTCCCTCGCGCACTTTCGTCTGCGTGCCTGCGCACGGGCGCTTCCACGTTCGCCCACGCGCGAACCATTGATTTACCATCGCGCGAGTGCTAGGGCGATTGCGACTGCGATTCTCATCGGGGTTTCGCAACACGGCCAGCCTGGCGAGTCTTCTGGAGCGCGTATTTCCAGAACGCGGTCTTCACCCCGTAAACGCAGAGCATGGCTAGAGCAGGAAGAATCTTCTGGGAGGTCTGTGCAACATTCTTCTTTCCAGAACCTTGGTTAGTCCTTTCTCTTCGTCATTCCCTGGAAGGGTCTTGCCAGGGAGTTTTCCTTTCGAGATTTCTCCGTCGGGCAAGGGGTGACTGGTTTAGTCCCTCCTCTTCACCTCTCGTGGAAGGGGCTTACCAGGCCTTTCCCTCCTCGGTTGCGACCTGAGGTTTTGTACTAGGAAGCCCCAGGAAGATCATGGGTACTTTCCTCCTCTCGGGCTCAAGCCCCTTTGCATTCCGTTGCCAAGTTTCGAACTTGCGGGCAACCTCGATGTTGGAGCATCTAGACGCAGTGTCCGAGGGCTTCCTCTCGGGTGTCTCATCCGTGAATGTCGACAGGCTCAGACACTCTTCCATCCTTGGGAAGAGCTTGTTTTGAGCCCAAGGACAGAGAAATGGACAGTTGTGGTGTGGAGGAAGTCGAATTCCGTTTTCACTCCTCCAAGGCGCTTACTTCCAGACCCTGCAGGCCTCTGACGCCTCTTCATTCAGCCTCGTCAGCCTAAGTTATCGGAACCGGCTACGGCAGCTAAGACAAGGTATACAATAGCAGTCCCCTCCTGTCAGGGACAGGTAGCACGGGAGGCTCTCCCGGGGGGCCATAATCCTAGAGGGAGCGGCAGAGTTCGCAAATTCTAGGATTGGCAATCCCCCTTGCAGGTCTCACGCTGGGGGGATGCCTAAGGTTACTCGTCCGGATAACAGCCTCCCGATGCCGATTCCTGCACGATCTCCGTGATCAGCAAAGGATATCGCGCCTCGCTCTTACCATCTCTCCTTCACTGTCAGCGAATCCAGTGTCACTGAGCCTCTATGCCATGGGGTCGGCAAGAGGTTTGCCCGTTGGGCAGAAGGATCCATGCCTTAGGAGAGGGTCCTCCATAGGCTTCTTCAGTCAATCCTTTCTTCTGGGAAAGCATCTGAGACGGGAGTTCCGTCGTCGACCTCTCAGCTCTGATCAAGTTTGTGGAACAAACTTCGTCCAGCGTGGAACAGCAGAGTCGATCAGACTGGTAACGAGGCTGCAGGACTCCTTAGGCCATGGATCGGAAGGATGGGTACTTCCAGGTTCCATTCCATTCATCTTCCAGGAAGCTCTTGGAATTCAGCCTAGTCTACAGGTGTTCCTGCTTACGAGGTGGGGTGGCGATCCCGCCGCGGCATCGCAGGTTTTTCACCAGAGAACTCTCCCTGCTTTCCTCATGGCCGCTCAGGAGCAGGCTTCCGCCTCCTTCGCTTTTTGGAGGTCTGGTCAACTCCGGTAGGCTCGGGTTCGACCTTCTTCAACACCGGGACAAGCTTCTGGGTCTTTACCAAGAGTGAGGGATCATGGTAATTTGCTAGGAGCCTTCTCTACTTCTGCCTCAACATCTGGAGTATCTAGCCATGATATTGACTCCTTCTCCGAGCTTTCCCTTCAGTTGACTGTGGCAAGGCTGAGGAGAGGTGCAGTACCTGTTCTCAGTCAAGGAGAGCTTTCAGCCCTATCTTGGAACGTTTCCCGGGTCTCTTTTCCTCATTGACCCGTCTAGTTCCGAACGGTCGCCTCAGGATAAGTTCCCTGTGAGGCGGCCCAAGTTCCGGTGGTATCCAAGCAACGATTAACCGGACCAGCGGAAAGTTTAGACCGGCAATGGGTGTTGACCTATGGAACCTCTTGCATGGGAGTGGATATTCTCGGCCTTTCCCCACATTTGATGCTGTTCTCGGACTCGTCAAAGAAACGGGGGGGCCATGTTCCGGTTCAGGCCTATGGTCAGGACCTGAAGGGTACCTCCCCTTCATTCAGGCAGGCTTAGGGGCCGTAGTCTGGTCCCTCTACAGATCCTACAGATCCTGCCGAGTCGCTCCGTGCGCGACAACTTCATGGTACTGGCGTATTCCAACCAGCAGGGAGGCGCATTTTCATACTTTCGCATCTTGCAGTAGAGATGCTGAGAGGATCCGAGGTCCTCTCAATACCACTTTCGGCTCGCTCATTCCGGGCAGAGGAATGTTCTCTCCGACTATCTGAGCAGAGCCTCACAGATAGAGAGTACCTGGGGGTCTTTGGCCTATAGTGACCAGCAAGTCCTGGCCTGGGGGACCTGATCACGACAGCCTGGAACTTCAAGCTTCCGCTGTTCTTCCCCCCAGTCACAGACCCCAAGACACTTTGGCAAGATGCTTTCCTATGACGGTGGGACAACATCGACGCCTGCGTCTTCCCACCATTGTTGTCTGTTGAGAATGGGTCTCCACAAGACCAGGTTGTCTGTCAACCTTTCGATGGCCCTGAGAGCTCCGCTGTGACTACATGCAGAACGGTTTCCGGACCCTCTGCTTCCCCTGACGGAACTCCCGGGAGAGCTTCTTCCACGACACAGGCTACTCAAACAACCACACTACAACATCTTTCACGAGCCGTTGCATTGCTTCGGCTTAACGCCTGGAGACACTACGCCGCCTCCTCAAGAAGAGTCAACCCGCTACAGTTGCGGAGCGGAGGTCGCGTCACCTGCGATAGTCATCCGCAGGGGTCTACCAGGCGAAGTGGAGAGTCTTCTGTGGTTGGTGTCGTGGGAGAGATACCTCTTCCCTTGAGGCCTCTTCTCCAGCAATAATGGAGTTACAGTATTGCTTTTCGGCGGGAGGAAACTCTTTTCCGCTCTCGGCAGTGAAGCCTATCGCTCAGCCTTTCCCTGGCCTTCAGGCTGAAAGGAATAGACTTTTTTTCCTTCCCGCTGGACCTTTCTTCGCTCATGCGAAGCTGCGAATGTTCCTGCCCCCAGTCGGAGTGAGACCTCCTCCATGGAGCATGGTTTGGACTCTTTAGTCCCTTAAGAGATCTTCTCAAGAACCATTAGGTCAGGCCTCTGATCGTATTCCTTCTTGGGGGACGGTGCTCCTGCTCACTCTGGCCTCGGCCAGTTGTAAGCAATCTTCATGGTCTCGTACGACTCCGCCCTTTCAAAAGAATAGGGGAAGGCAACATTCAGGTTCGCTCCTGAGTTGTTTTCTAGATTCAGAATCTTGGAGTCCCGGACCTTCGGTTCGACTCCTTCAAGATTTTGAGTCTTCGTTCTGTATCAGATGACCCAGACCTTCTCCTTCTTGCCAGTAAAGGAATCGAGGGGTTATCTTTGAGAACAGCTGCAGTTTGTCCTCACGTGCAAGCCGGTTTGGGAGCACAGGGAGGACACAGGGGAGAGTCACCAGTATACCTCTTCAGCTCGGACTCGAGGGCATTCATCTCGACCTGAATCCAGACCCTCCCCCGTCACGTCGCCCTACAGCACGATGTCGGATACATCGCAACGTCCCTCGCCTTCGAGTAGAACTTCTCTGTGACGCAGGTGCTACAAGCTGGAGTCTGGAAGCGTCTAATGACCTTCGCAGCCCGCTTCCTGCAGGACGTGACCCACAGGAGTATTGATACGTTTCTGTCGCTCTGTGGTGGCTACACAACAGCTGGTCTAACCTCAGGCTCCTTTTTGGACAGGTAGCAGAAGGTTGAGGGCATTGTTATCAGGTTTTAGTCTGCATGAACGAAAGAAGTATGTCTGGCCCTTACTTCTTTCTTCATCGTCCCCTCTACTGGGGAAGCAGCATCCTGGTATCTGCATAGCTGACCTCAAACCTCTGCAGGTAAACCATGCTTCCTTGTGTTCCGAGTATTGAGTCAATACTGTTGCGTCCCCCATACCCTGACGAGGTGGTATTGGGAACGTCCTAACCCAGAGTTCCTTCTGGAACTCCAGGTCAACTGCCTAGGACGGGTCACACTTTCTTCCTTCACACACAAGCTTATGTAGGCCACATGTTTCCTTGCGGAGCAAGGAACTTGTGAGGTGCAGGGACAGCCAGTATGGCTGGGGACTTCCACCCTTCCTAAGGGGTTAGTCACCCAATGTAAATGGCGTGGTTTTTATTTCGGTTACGGAACAAATGACAAATTCGGAGATAATTTGTATTTTTCCTAACCATACAAACCTTAGCTATTTACACATATTTGCCCGCCAGCCCTGTCCCCCAAGTCAAGTCCTACCTCTAAGTGAAGTGAGACATTTCACCGGTGTGTGAGGGGGGGAGGGGTAGCAAGCTACCCCTCCCCCTACCCCTGCTAATTAGCGCGGGGTAGGAAACCCTTGTTAAAATCTAATGGCTCGTCATTTCAGCTACGCCAAAAGTAATACCCAATGTAAATAGCTAAGGTTTGTATGGTTAGGAAAAATACAAATTATCTCCGAATTTGTCATTTTAAAACAATTACATTTTACATATCTTGCTATTTGGTTTTATTTTTATGGTTTATATACATAGGCTATACATGATAACAAATGGTTCATAGATGCTCTATCTTCAATTAACCTAAGAGAACTTAGCAAGTACTGTATAAATTCTCTAGCTCAAGATTCCAGAATAGTTTTCTGTGTTCCCCATTTGTTCCTATACGAGTAGAAGGCACCATCCTTTCATTTGTTCCGTAACTGGAATACAAACCACGCTATTTAATAGGGGTACTACTTTCGGCGTAGCTGAAATAATTAGCCATTAATTTTTAACGAGGGTTTACTACCCACACCGCTAGTTAGTGGGGGTAGTGGAGGGTAACTTGCTACCCCCACCCCCCTCACACACCTGGGCTTGAGCTCACTTTGCTCTCGGCTCGGAGGGTGGTCGGACGTGTCTGCTCTCATCCTCGCCGTCATTTGGCAGCCATTTAATTGCTTTTGTTTTTTCTTTTTCTAGTTTCTGCGCACCTGCCCTGGTTTTCCCGACCGCCCCTGTGGAACGTTCATGTCGGCAGTTGAGACTGATCCTCACTCCCTTTGTCCTTCTTGTAGGGGCCAACGGTGTGATAGTACCAACAAGTGTAGTGAGTGTAGGGAGTAGTCTGCCTCCTAGTGGGAGAGGTTTTCGCAACGATGGAAGAAGTCCAAACGGGATATTTCTCCTTCGAAGATTGCTTCAAAAGGAGAAAAACCCAAGGCCTCTTCTACCGTTGCCCAAACCTCCTCCGAAGCTCCCACTCGGTTGGTCTTTTTTGAGAGACCGTTGAGTGGTAGCGTAGAGATGACGTTGCTTCCCCTAGCGAAGCAGCTTCACCTCTCCCCCTGGGGGAGGACGTGTCACTAACATCCTTGTTTCAGCTTTGGTCCTCCTTGGGGCTTACGGGTTCGCCCTCCAAGGAGGTTTTGGTTATCTACATCCGATTGGGTGCTGATGTCTAGTAATCGTCACATTCAGAGGTTGATCCTCTGTCTCTTGTCAACATTGTGGTGTCAGAAGTATCCAATGCGGTTTCACCCATCTCCTCTTCCACTCCAAACTCTACGGTAGCTGACGGCTTAGTTTCTCCCGTTCCTGATCAACCTACGAGGGGGAAACTAAGTCCATCGTCAGTCTCTCCTGCTAGTGTTTCTTCCCCTCGGGGGAGTTCACTTACAGAGACTCCTCTTTGGAGGACTGCAGAAGATCAGCTTGCTGATCCAACGGCCCTCAGAGGGCGCATCCGTCGGAAGGATCGCCTTTCTCTTCGCCATAGAGGCCTTCCTTCACCTGTGGTGAGGAGGCGCCTCTTTGGTTCAACATCTTCTATGCAGCCACCCGCAGAGGAGCCTCTAGACCGATCATCCGTCACAGCACCTGCATTGGTCCTGGACCTCTCTGCAGATCGTTCGCGATCTCCTTCGGTGGAAGGTCGTCCTTTTAAAGGACACGTTGACCTTCCACCCGACAGACCTGCTGACCTGCCGTCGCTGTTCCTGCATAGGCCTAACAAGGGTCCAACCAAACATGCTATTGCGCGCCAATAACTTACGTGCCCACGAAACCTGACAAGCGCTCATTAGCAGCTCGTCAGGCCCTATCACTACGCGCTGATATTCATCCTTACCTTAACACAGGGCATCAAGAGCGTACGCGCCAACATGCACATACCCTCCAACAAGAGCATAGCTACATCACGCGCCATGCGCGCCCTCATGCACACATGCGTCCACGATCTCCTGCGTGCCAGGTCTCGCCTGCGCGCCCTGCGCAAACTGCATCCATGCGCCCTGTGCTGACACTCCGATAATCTACGCGCCAGCGCCCATCTGCGCATCAACACTCACCTGCGTGCCATCGATCTCCTATGCAATGGCGCTCTCCTGCGCGCCAACATTCTCCTGCACGTGCGCATACGCGCCCAATATCTCACTCTCCCGCGCGCCATACAGCTGGAATGGACGTGTGCGAACAGTTTCCCACACGCTCTTCGTGATACTGTAATCCTGCGGGCCCCGATATCCTCCCGCGCGCGAGCCCACAGTATCCTCCCGCGCGCGCGCCCACGGCATCCTCCCGCGCGCGCGCCCAGGGCATCCTCCCGCGCGCGCGCCCAGGGCATCCTCCCGCGCGCGCCCAGGGCATCCTCCCGCGCTGGCGGCCAGGGCATCCTCCCGCGCGTGCGCCCACGGCATCCTCCCGCCATCCTCCCGCGCGCGAGCATACATGTATCAAAGAATGACATATGGTAAGGTCGCCATCGCCTCATTCCCCTCCCCGCAAGCGCGTACCACTCTCACATTGTGGGAGAAGGGAAACTTCCAAAGGGGTCCAGGATCCCAAAGCTACCACAGGCAAACCCACCAAATATAGTGACTCCTCCCAGGGATCCTTCAATCCCTTTCCCTTCAAGGGGTATGTCTGACAGTGGGTCTGTCAGCCAACAGCCCTGGTTCGGTGCCCTGATCAGAGCCGTAACTCAGGCTTTCAAGCGTGTCCTCTCTGAATTGGGACATAGAACCATGGCTTCTTCTACCCCATGGTGGGGAAAAGAGGAGTTCCAGGCACGGTCACTTCCCCAAGGGCGAAACTAACTCCACGCAGACCTTCGAGGCAGGTTCCTTCTATTCCTCAGACTGTTCCCTTTCAGACAAAGATTTCCCGTCTCCAAGGGAATCACGCGAGGAGAGACTTTCCTCCATTGCACCAATGGAGGAAACCTCTTTTTACGCCGAGCGGTCCACTCAGTCAGGGATTGGAAGGAACATGCCACCCTCATCAATGTTGGAGTCTTATATCCTTCCCAGGAAGGAATCTAAAGACTCCAAAACATTACCTAAGTCCTCTATGAAGACTAGGATGGAGCCAACTAGCCACTCAGGGAATGTTTGCGACTCTCCCCAAGAAGAGCCTTCGGGGATAGAAGGAGACTTCGCTGCAAGTCCTACAACAGGAGGAGACCAGCAAGAGTCAGAATGCATTTTGGCAAGTTCTGACTCTAATGAGGGCTCTCAACAGGTTTTCCGACCCAGAGATCATTCCTCGAGAGGGCAAAGACACGGTCTTAGACCGCGTCTTTGGTACTCAAAAGCCCTCCAAGACCAGTGCAGTCCTGCCCTGGTCTCCAAGGGGTAAAGAGTACCAGGGACAAGATCTCATAACAGCTATCCGAGATGTCCTCCTCCAACCGTTCCGGTACCACCAACAAGCTCCTCCCACCTCGCGTACAGCAGAGGAGGTACTTTGAGATCCTAGAGGAGCCTTGTCTAGCTCTTCCACTTCACCACTCGCCGGAAGAGCTAACCAGGGGAGTCCCTCTTGAGAGACTCTCCAACCCGCAGGTCTCATTCTCGGCAGCCGAGATCCTCAATCAGGAGAAGGTCGTGAAGTGTGCTATGCAAGCCACTTTGTGGCTCGATATCTGGGTGGGGACCTTAGGTATCCTGATATGTTCTGAGGATTTCTCCAAGGAACGTACCAGGAAAGCTATGGAAACCTTCCTTCTCTCAGGTACTCGCACAGTTGAGTTTCTGGCCCAAATACCATCCTGAATCGTCGGGATGCAGTAGCTGAGAGATTCCATCAGAAGGTCCCTAGCACCGAGATCAATAGGCTCAGACATTCCTCCATGGAGGGGTCTGTTCTTTTCGAGCCTAAGGATGTGGAACATGCCGCTGAGAGGTGGAGGAAATCTCTTTAAGACTCCCTCTTTCATAGGGCTTTAACATCCAAGTCCTATAAGCCTCCAGCACCACAGCAGTCCCGTCCAGTCAAGACCACTACGACGACAACAGCAGCGAAGACGATGGTGTCTAAGCCCTTTCCTGTTAAAGAAAGGAAAGGAAAAAGTGCTCCAGGGGAGGCAAAAATCCTTGAGGGAGCAGCCGAGACAGAAAACGTTAGGATAGGCAGTCTCCCTGCATTTCCACCAGTGGGGGGATGCCTACAAAGTTGCTCAAACAGGTGGTAGCAACTCGGGGCCGATTCCTGGACAATCTCCGTGATCAGTCTAGGATATCGCGTCCCGTTCATAACATCTCTACCTCCCCTGACAACGAATCCAGTGTCATTGAACTCCCTTGCCATGGGATCGGCAAGGAGGCAAGCCCTTCGGGCAGAAGTCCAGACCCTGTTGAAGAAGGGCGCTCTCCAAGAGGTCCTCGACGGATCCCCAGGCTTCTTCAGTCGACTCTTTCTTGTATAGAAGGCATCTGGAGGCTGGAGACCAGTCATTGACCTCTCAGCTCTGAACAAGTTTGTCAAACAAACTGTTCAGCATGGAGACGGCAGGCACGGTCAGACTAGCAGTAAGACCGCAAGACTTCATGTGCACACTTGACCTAAAGGACGCGTACTTCCAGATCCCAGTCCATCCGTCTTCAAGGAAGTACTTAAGATTCAGCCTAGACAACAGAATGTACCAGTTCAAGGTGCTGTGCTTCGGTCTTTCCACAGCACCACAAGTCTTCACCAAAGTGTTCACCCTAGTATCATCTTGGGCACACAGGATTGGCATCCGTCTCCTCCGTTATCTGGACGACTGGTTAATCCTAGCAGACTTAGTGTCAACCCTTCTTCAACACCGAGACAAACCTCTGAGACTTTGCCAAAATCTGGGGATCATGGTAAATCTTGAGAAGTCTTTCCTGCTTCTCACTTAAAGACTGGTATACTTAGGCATGATTATAGACACCACTCTCCACAAAGCCTTCCCATCAGACGACAGGATAGCAAGGCTGAGGAAGGTCGGAAGATCTTTTCTCAGACGAAAAGAACTTCCAGCCCAAGCGTGGTTACGTCTCCTCGGTCACCTTTCGTCGCTGGCCCGTCTAGTTCCCAATGGTCGCCTCAGGATGAGATCCCTCCAGTGGCGACTCAAGACCCGGTGGAATCAGGCTTACGACTCCCCGGACATCCAGATCCCCATGGGACTTGCGGAACTGATGGATCTCCAGTGGTGGGTGGCAGACGAGAACCTACGAAAGGGAGTGGATCTTCTCGTCCTCCCCCCGGATTTGATGCTGTTTTCGGATGCTTCAAAAAAAGGGTGGGGGGCCCACATACTGCACAACACAACCTCAGGCCTGTGGTCAGAGTCAGAAAAGTATCTTCACATAAATCTCCTAGAGATGAAGGCTGTCTTTCTAGCCCTTCAACAGTTCCAACAGTACCTGACAAGTCACTCTATGCTGGTGATGAGCGACAACCCCACAGTAGTGGCCTACATCAACAAACAAGGAGGTACTTTTTCACAGCAACTATCCCATCTAGTAGTAGAGATACTGGGATGGGCTGAAATCCACTCGATACCACTATCGGCATGCTTCATTCCGGGCAAGAGGAATGTTCTCGCCGACAACCTGAGCAGAGCATCTCAGATAGTGAGTACCGAGTGGTCTTTGGATCATCTAGTAGGCAACAAAGTCCTGACTTTGTGGGGTTCTCCGACTGTGGACCTCTTCGCAACGGCCCTGAACTTCAGGTTCCCGCAGTACTGTTCCCCAGTCCCAGACCTCAAGGCTCTCTGGCAAGATGCTTTCCAACAACGGTGGGATAACATCGACGTTTACGCCTTTCCCCCGTTCTGTCTGATGAGGAGGGTACTCAACAAGACCAGAACATCGGTCAATCTTACAATGACCCTCATAGCTCTGCTATAGCATCATGCAGAGTTGGTGTCGTGGAAGGGGTATCTCTCCACTCGATGCCACTATTCCAGCAATAGCGGAGTTCCTCGTGTATTTGCGTGAAGAAATGCGCCTATCAGTCTCGGCAGTGAAAGGCTATTGCTCAGTCTTAAGCCTCGCCTTCAGGCTGAAAGGAATGGACATTTCTTCTTCACTAGAACTTTCTCCACTCATACGGAGTTATAAACTTACCTGCCCTCAGTCGGAAGTGAGACCTCCCCCATGGAACGTGGTTCGAGTTCTCAGGTCTCTTAAGAGACCTCCCTATGAACTATTATGCCAGGCATCAGATCGCCACCTAACCTGGAAGACGGTGTTCCTGCTAGCTTTGGCCTCGGCCTAGCGAGTCAGCGAACTTCATGGTCTCTCGTATGACATCGCCCATTCAAGGGGATGGGGGGAGGTAACGTTCAGCTTCGTCCCTGAGTTTATTGCTAAGACTCAGAATCTGGGAGTAGCAGATCCTCGATTCGAATCCTTCCGGATTTCTAGTCTCCGTACTGTAACAGATGACCCAGACCATCTCTTACTATGCCCAGTAAGGAGCTTGAGGTTGTACCTCAAAAGAACAGCTGCAGCCCGTCCTCGTGTGCCAGTACTATTCGTCAGCACAGGAAGGACTAAGAGGAGAGTCACCAAGAACACCATCTCTGCATGGATTCGCAGGGTCATTGACCTGGCACTGAATCCAGACCCTCCTCCGTTACATCGCCCCAGAGCACATGATGGTCAGGGGCATAGCTACGTCCGTGGCCTTCAAAAGAAATTTTTCAGTGACACAGGTTCTTCAAGCTGGGATGTGGAAATGGCAAACCACGTTCACATCCCACTCTCTGCAAGACGTGACCCACAGGATACTCGATACTATCGGTCCTGTGGTGGCTGCACAACAGCTGGTTTAAAACCTCAAGCTCCTTATTGGACAAGTAGCAGAAGGTTGAGGGCATTGTTACCTGGTTTTAGTCTGCATGAATTAAAAGGTTTGACTGGCCCTTATTCTTTTCTTCATCATCCCCTCTCTAGGGGAAAGCAGCATCCTGGGTTCTCTGCATAGCTGACCTCAAACCACTGCAGGTAAACCATGCTCCCTTGTGTTCCTAGTATTAATATTAATACTGTTACGTCCCCATACCTTGACGAGGTGGTATCGGGAAAGTCCTAGTCTACAAGTTTCCATCTAAAGAACTTCAGAACAACTTTCTAGGACGAGTCACACTTCTTCATACCTTCACACACAGCTTGCGTAGGCTGCAGACCTTGCGTAGCAAGGTTTTTCCGAGGTGCAGGGACTCCTTATTTCTTGAGTGCTAACACACTCAAATAAGGAGCCCCTGGGCAAAGCCAAAAGCCAGACTGGTTGGGACGTCTACCCTTCCTAATGGGTGAGTCTCCCCTATTAAATAGTGTGGTTTGTATTCCAGTTACAGAACAAATGACAAATTTGTAGATACAGTAATTTGTATTTTTCCTAACTATACAAACCTTAGCTATTTAACCAAACTTACCCGCCAGCCCTATCCCCCTTGAAGTCCTACCTCCAAGCAAAGTGAGCTCAAGCACAGGTGTGGGGGGTGGGGGGGGTAACAAGCTACCATCCCCTACCCCCGCTAACTAGCGGTGTGGGTAGCAAACCCTCGTTAAAAATTAATGGCTCGTCATTTCAGCTACGCTGAAAGTAATACCCCTATTTCTGGGCTCAACCTGTGTCGCTCCGTGAAATGCTCCTTATAGCACCATTTCTAAGGCATAAACATTGCTAAATATACCAGAGAAAAAAAGATGCATGGAATGCCACGAATAAACCCAGCTCACTCACTCTAATGAGTGTCGGTATAGTAACTGGGGCGTGTTAGAACCACGACCATAGGTCCCTCACCAGTTAGGCCTCTCCTTCTTCAACATCCCCCGGAACTACGAGGTGCCGATCTACACCCGACTGCTGCCTTCTACTACGACTATCCTCCCCTCACCCCTACCCCTCCCTACACTCCCTCCCTCATTCCTCCTTAGCACCAGCGAAGGTTCAGGCGTGTTTTTCATAGCTCTGTGTTGTTTTGTGTTTTTGAAGATGTCCGACGTTTTGGAGATCCCTGTTCCCAAGTTGAG
Organism: Palaemon carinicauda; assembly: GCF_036898095.1. Taxonomy (NCBI): domain Eukaryota; kingdom Metazoa; phylum Arthropoda; class Malacostraca; order Decapoda; family Palaemonidae; genus Palaemon; species Palaemon carinicauda. The sequence continues at coordinate 39,964,208 of NC_090726.1, read as the reverse complement.
TATTATATTTGTCTGTTTGAGATTTCTAGGTAGCAACACTCGTTGATTTAATAACCTTGTTGGTTTTTATCTCAGCCGCTTTGTTGACGTTCCCTCACGGGTGTCTACGCGGCCATTTTGGTGTCGCTTCCACGTGTTTTGCCTGACTTTCAATTAGTTCCTCATACTAATTGTAGTCTCATTATGTGTTCTGGACATCTAATTCAATGTTTTGGCATGATTTTGTCTTTTATTTAGGAAATCCCTTTAAATAGCTGAGGTTTGTAAAGTTAGGAAAAATACAAATTATCTATGAATTTGTCATATTATAATGTTTTCAGCTCAGCTGTAAATGGCCTTTTTAACATGAAACTTACCCGCTGGTTATATAAGAATGGCTACCATTCCTGACGCCTCGGCAGAACTAATTCAAAACCTCGCGGCTAACGCAGGTATGTCAGGTGTACACTAGTGCCCTGGTGGACTACAGGTAGAACTACCCCCACTTCATCAGATTTTTCCTGCCGGTCGTGCTGGTCGGAACGTTGAAAATTCACTCGCTTATTTACATTTAATTGGACGGTTTATTTGGTGATGTACTCTGTCTTTTTGTTTTGGCTTTCGCTTTGGAGTTTTTCCTTTTCAAATATTTTTTAAATCTTTATTATTGTGAGGTTATTTAGTTATTTTGACCTTTTGTTATTGTTTAATTTTCTCTGTCACTTTTCAATGTGGCCGACCCCTCCCCTTTATATAGGAAGTATAGTAAAGGTTGTCAGACTCGACTTCCTAAAGGTTCTATTGATCCGCACACGATTTGTGTTAAATGTAGAGGAAAATCGTGTGCATATGGGGATCGTTGTGAAGAATGTTCTTCGTTAACGGAAAGTCAGTGGGTAGCTTACGAGCGTTATACTCAGAAATTAGAGAAAGATAGAATTGGGAAAGAAAGGATTAGACGTAGTTCTTCCTGTTCTGTGGATTTATCTAGGTCTGATGTAGTTAATCCTTTTACCTCCCCCGTAGTGGTAGATCAAGAGCCTAAAGAGCCTACGATGAGGGATATGTTATCCGCAATTCAAGCTCTCGGTCTGAGGGTTGAAAAATAAATGATGTCAGAAATTAATTTTCTTAGAAGTGGTCGGACTAGTGATCGCTCAAGTGTTAAAAGTCTGACAAATGTGTTTAGTGTAGTGGAGGGCGAGCCTGCGCGATCCTGTCGTTCGCCTAGCCTAAGACCGCTGTCAAGTTCCCGGAAGGGGAGAAGTTATGTCGCAGGGCGAAAGGGAACGAGAGGCTCCATCAGTCGCGTAGACTTTCCCTCGAGTGATCCTGATGGCGTAGCTCAGGGTGCTCACCCTCACCATAGGAAAAGTGAGGTTGGTGCTTTGTCTCCCTCTTCAGATGAGGAGTCACGTGATGATAGGTGGCGTAAGGAATCTAGACCGATTAAGAGGAAAGTACAGTCAGTGGAACAGCCGCACGTTTCCTCCCCGCAACAGCCGGGTTGTAGTCATTGGGAAACACCTGAACGTTTTCGGTCCCTTGACGAGTGTTCGTCTGCGAAGTGCTCGAAGTTGGTTTCTGAGGGGGATAGAGTAATGGATTCGGATGCGGAGTTAATTTCTGGTTCGTTTGTAACGATTCATGCTCCTCCTCTTCCTTCGGACTGGGATTCGTCTCCCGAAAGGAATAAAGATGTGGAGAGCGATGAAGAAGACGAATTCGCTATAGAAAAGGCTGTAAAATTATCTCCTCAGAACGATCCAAAATGGAATATGTTGTTAAACATGAAACAACAACTCTCGCCGATGATGTCTTATCGACCGGTCGTTGGCGGTGAGGCTGGGCTTCAGTCTTCGGTGGTAGACCCGTTGTCGCACAGGCGGCCTGTTGTCTCTGGGACTGATGTGATATCGCACAGGCGGTCTCCCAAGTCCACTGTTCAGCGGAAGGTTGGAGTAGATTTGTTTCGGCAGAGCGCTGTTTCTCAACAAATATCAAAAGAGTATTCAGCCGATTATCAAGTCGTGTGTTAACGTTCGCCAAGTAGTGGAACGAGCCGCGAAGCGGCAGGATAGAAGCAGGTGCGACGCGCAAGCGGAGCCGAAGCGGCAGCGCGGCGAGCCTCAGGAGTTAATTGATGAAGGCCAACAGCCCCTGGCAGGCTCTATGTGCCAACGCGACGACCTACAACAATCGAGCCATAAATGGACAGAGCGCCAGCGCGGCAGGAGCTGGCAGAGCGGCGCCAGCCAGACTCGCCCCATTGTAGTATCAATAGTGACAGTAAACGCAAGTCGAGTGACTGTCAGTTGGAAACTAATATGGAACAACGCAAGCGCGCCCATATCGACACTGTTGAGCCCGCACAGGAGGTTCAATGTTTAGGACAAAACGTAGCCGCAACCTCTGTATTAGAAGATCAGGATGAGGCTCTCTCTCATGAGGAACAGTTGGAGGATATCTCGGAAGATGAGGAGGAGAAACCACCTCAACATTCGGTGGATTTCAAAAAGTTAATGTTAGTCTTCTCTTGAGTTATTTCCAGACAATTTTGCACCGGTTACTCCTCGATCTCCACCTTCTGAGTTTACCTTAGTTAGGACAGTGAAGACTTTTTTTTATACTAGAATGGAGCTTTCCCGCTCTTCTAAGAGAGCATTAAAATTAATGGGAACATGGACGGAAACAAGAAAAGCTATGGGCAAGACATGCTTCGCTTTTCCACCAGCTAAGTTAGCCTCTAAATCGAAGTTTTGGTATGAGGCGGGAGAGGTCTTAGGGTTGGGAGCTCCGGCGTCTGGGAGACTTCTCAAACCTGGTGGATGCTCCTCGTCGCATGGCCATGAGGAGGCCTAAAGTGTTGTGGTCAATGTCGGAATTTGATCACCTCTTGAAAGGATTGTTTAGAGCATTTGAGGTATTTAATTTACTGGACTGGTCACTGGGAGCCTTAAGCAGAAGAGTGACCGAGATGAAGGACACGGACACAAGTAGTCTTATCCAGCTTATGTCATGTATGGACAGAGCAGTCAGGGATGGTTCTAATGAGCTTGCTGCTTTGTTTACTGCTGGAGTTTTAAAGAAAAGAGCTACTTTATGTTCTTTCCTCTCTGCGGGTGTCACTCCATGTCAGAGATCGGAATTGCTTTTTGCGCCCACGTCTTCGGCTCTATTTCCGCAGGATTTAGTTAAGGAAGGGGCTGCAAACTTGACTCAGAAGGCTACTCAGGATTTGGTAACTAAAACAGTCAGTTAGGTTTTGCCTACGTCCTTCTCTTCTCATAGAACTAAAGAAGGGACGTTGTATTCTCATTCTGTTCAGCCCTTTCGAGGTAAAAGTACAGGGAGAAGCCAGAGGCAAGGAAGCAAAGGAAAAGAGGAGCCAAGTCCAGCCGGGCCAGGGTCTGATGGATCTCCCCTTCAAACAGTAGGAGCCAGGCTGAACAACTTCTGGCAGGCCTGGGAGAAGGCCTTGGTTGATACGTCTTCTAAAGGAAGGATACAAAATTCAGTTTGTATTAAAGCCTCCTTTAGTCGCAGATCCGGTGGATCTCTCGCCCAAGTACAGGAGAGGACCGAAGAGGCAAGCCATGCATCTACAAGTGTCGCTTCTACTCGAGAAGAGGGCGATAGAAAGGGTGTAGGATTTGGAGTCTCCAGGGTTTTACAACCGCTTGTTCCTAGTTCCCAAGAGTTCAGGGGAATGGAGACCGGTTCTGGATGTGAGCGCCCTCAACCGCTACATCCAGAACTCGAAATTTACTATGGAGACTCAGAAGGCTGTGCTGGCAGCAGTGAGGAAAGGTGACTGGATGGTATCATTGGACCTCCAGGACGCTTATTTTCATGTTCCAATACATCCAAGCTGCAGACGTTATCTGAGGTTCGTATACAAGGAAAAGGTCTTCCAGTTCCGAGCTTTATGTTTTGGCCTCTGCACAGCTCCTCTGATTTTTACAAAACTAATGATGAATGTGGTGAGCATGCTGCACTTGAGGGGTATCAGAGCCTCTCTGTACTTGGACGATTGGTTGATGAGAGCTCCCTCGTTCGAGCACTGTTTGAAGGACTTTCAGTTGACCCTGGATTTGACAAAAGAATTGGGACTTCTAGTGAGTTCAAAGAAGTCACAGTTGACTCCAACCCAGAAGATCCTTTATTTGGGGATGGAGATTCGGAGTCAGGATTTTCAGGCTTTTCCGTCGCCTGCAAGAGTTCAGTTAGCCCTTCTAAGGCTGGAGGCCTTTATGGAGAAAAGAGCCACTACGGTAAGGGAATGGATGAGTCTTCTGGGAACCCTCTCATCCCTAGAGAAGTTTGTATCTCTGGGAAGATTGCATCTGCGCCCTCTTCAATTCCACCTCAATGCTCATTGGAAAAGGGGAGACAGTCTTGACAAGTAGAGCATTCCCGTTACGAATACGATCAAATCACATTTTCAGTGGTGGAACAATGCTCACAAACTCAACGAGGGCCTCTCGTTGGAGCAGAGGAACCCAGACCTCGTGTTGTTTTCAGACGCCTCAAATTCGGGGTGGGGAGCAACATTGGGAAGAAGAGAGATCTCAGGGTGTTGGACAAAAGATCAGAAGGCTCTTCATATCAATCAGGAGCTATTAGCGGTACACTTAGCCCTAAAAGGATTCGAGGGGCTGGTCCTGGACAAGGTGGTACAGGTCAATTCGGACAGCACCACGGCCCTAGCGTACATAGCGAAGCAGGGGGGGACCCACACGAAGCTGCTGTACGAAATAGCGAAATCTCTACTCCTTTGGGCAAAGGAAAGGAGGATTCTTTTATTGACTCGATTCATTCAAGGAGCCAAGAATGTGAGGAGAGGCCAAGTTCTGTCCATGGAATGGATGCTGCATCTGGAGGTTTGCAAGAAGCTGTGGCGATTATGGGGTCGCCCCCTCATAGATCTCTTTGCAACCTCAAAAACAAAAAGATTGGGAATGTATTGCTCTCCGGTACCGGATCCTGAGGCAGCTCACATAGACACGTTTCTGCTGGATTGGACACACATGGATGTTTACGCGTTTCCACCCTTCAAGATCCTATACAAGGTAGTGCAAAAGTTTGTGTCCCACAAGGGGACCAGGATGACTCTAATCGCTCCTTTTTGGCCATCAAGGGTCTGGTTTCCGGAGATCCTGGAGTGGTTAGTGGATGTGCCGAGAAGCCTCCCGTTAAGAGCAAATCCTCTCAGACAGCCCCATTTGGCAAGAAATCACCAAAACCTCCGAGCTCTACGTCTGACTGCCTTCAGACTATCGGAAGACTCACAAGATTTAGAGGCTTTTTGAAGGAGGTAGCCAGGGCTATTGCAAGAGCAAGGAGAACATCTACCATTAGAGTATATCAGTCCAAGTGGGAGGTTTTCAGAGAATGGTGTAGATTTCTTAGCTCCAAAGTTATCTGTTATTTTACGCAAGTTAGCAAGAAGAGGAGCTTTTAGCACTTGTTGGAGAATTGGTAATGTTACTCCTCTATGTAAATGTGTTTGTGGTAGCTCAAGTCCCACTGATTACCGCCCAATTTCCATAACTCCCATATTATCTAAAGTTTTTGAACGTCTTCTGGCAAAACGTCTTAATAGGTTTGCTGAAGGTAATCATCTATTCCCTAGTTTGCAATTTGGTTTTCGGAAAGGCCTTGGAGCATGTGATGCCCTTCTTACAATCTCCAATGCAGTACAGAAATCCCTTGATTGTGGTCGGGAAGTTCGTATGATTGGCCTTGATTTTAGTGCTGCCTTTGACCGTGTTAATCATGAGGCCCTTGTTTTCAAACTGAAACAGTTGGGAGTGGGTGGGTCGTTTCTTAGCATTATTATTGATTTTTTAAGTAGTAGATCTCAAAGAGTTGTTGTTGATGGGCACCATAGTGAGTATAGGAATGTGATATCCGGTGTTCCACAGGGTAGTGTTCTTGGCCCATTACTTTTCGTACTATATACACATGACATGTGGTTTGGCCTAGAAAATAAGCTTGTTGCATATGCAGATGATGCTACTCTCTTTGCATCAATTCCATCCCCTGAATGTAGATCTGGGGTTGGTGAATCCCTTAATAGAGATTTAGCTAAAATTAGTGCATGGTGCAAATTATGGGGTATGAAGTTGAATCCTAACAAAACTCAAAGTATGATTGTAAGTAGGTCAAGGACGGTGGCTCCTCAACATCCGGATCTCAGTATTGATAATGTTTCTTTAAATTTGTATGACTCTTTCAAAATTTTAGGCGTGATTCTTGACAGCAAATTTACTTTTGAGAAACATATAAGGTCTGTGTCTTCTTCAGTTGCACAAAAAATTGGCTTATTGAGAAAGTCTTTTAAGATATTCGGTGATCAATCTATTCTGAAGAAATGTTTTAATTCTTTTATTCTACCTTGTCTTGAGTATTGTTCTCCTGTCTGGTCTTCAGCTGCTGATTCGCATCTTAATTTGTTGGACAGAAATTTACGGTCTATTAAATTTCTTATTCCTGATCTAGATATTAATCTCTGGCACCGTCGATCAATTAGTTCATTATGCATGTTGCATAAGATTTTTCATAACTCTGACCATCCTTTACATTCAGATCTCCCTGGACAATTCTATCCTGTTCGTAATACTAGGCAGGCAGTTAATTCTAATAGCCAGGCCTTCTCCATCATAAGACTCAATACTACGCAGTACTCTAGAAGTTTTATTCCAGCTGTTACCAAGTTGTGGAATGATCTTCCTAATCGGGTTGTTGAATCAGTAGAACTTCAAAAGTTCAAAGTTGGAGCAAATGCTTTTTTGTTGACCAGGCGGACATGAGTCTTTTTATAGTTTATATATGACATATTTGTTGTTGACGTTGTTAATAGTTTGTATATGATATATCTCTTTTGACATTACTTTCTTTAGAATGATTTATTGTTAATTTGTTCTCTTCAGTTATTTATTTCCTTATTTCCTTTCCTCACTGGGCTATTTTTCCCTGTTGGAGCCCCTGGGCTTATAGCATCTTGCTTTTCCAATTAGGGTTGTAGCTTGGATAGTAATAATAATAATAATAATAACTCGGTTTCTTCATCCAATACTGTACCTCTATAGCACAGATTGCCGACTTCCTTTTAGATCTGAGGAATAAGCGTAGCTTCTCGGTCCCAATGATTAAAGGATACAGAAGTATGCTGGCAACAGTTTTCAGACATAGAAATCTGGATCTCTCCAACAATAAAGATTTACAAGACCTACTTAGGTCTTTTGAAACATCTAAGAGATGTCATCAAGTATCACTAGCTTGGAACTTGGATGTGGTACAGTACTTAGATTTCTTATGAGTGGCAGGTTCGAGCCTCTGCGCTCGGCTACTTTTAAAGATATGACTCTGAAGGCCCTGTTCTTGGTGAGCTTGGCAACGGCTAAGAGAGTAAGTGAGCTCCATGCTTTCAGCAAGAACATTGGATTTAGAAACGGAAAAGCAATACTGTGTGTTTTTTGCAGCAGGGTTTTCTGGCCAAGAATGAACTTCCTTCTCGGCCATGGCCAAAATCTTTTGAAATTTCTAATCTTTATGACTTAGTGGGCGATGAGTTAGAGAAAGTGCTCTGTCTGGTTAGAGCTTTAAGGATATATTTAGAAAGAACAAAGAGCTTGAGAGGCAACTTGGAGGCGCTCTGGTGTGCTGTCAAGAAGCCCTCGCAGCCTATGTCGAAAAATGCGCTTTCCTTTTTTTATAAGTCTTTTAATTAGAGAAGCTCATTCACAGTGTAATGAGGCAGATCTTAGACTGCTCAAGGTGAAGGCTCACGAAGTAAGAGCAGTGGCTACTTCAGTGGCTTTTAAACAGAATCGTTCTCTGCAAAGCATAATGGATGCGACCTTTTGGAGAAGTAAATCTGTATTTGCATCTCATTATTTAAAACATGTGCAGACTCTTTATGAGGACTACTATACTTTGGGTCCATTCGTTGCTGCGAATGCGGTAGTAGGTGAAGAATCTACCACTACGTTCCCCTAATCCCTAGTACTGTACCCTTTTTCTTTCTCTTGGATCTTTCTTGTCTTTAAGGTTGTATGTGTAGACTGGTCGACAGTCTTCCGCAATCTATTGATTTGGTCAGGTGGTCATGTTGTTCCTTGAGAGCGCCCGGAAGAAGGGTATTAGTTGAGGTCCTGTCATGTTAGAGGTTATGGCACCGTTTGACAGCTCCTAGAGATCTTCAGCCCCCTGGGTGGACCGCTGGATCTTTTAAGGATAAGACAGAATAAGGCAGAGAGCCATTGCAGTCTGTTTCCTTATCAGGTACGAACTGCTTATTTTAGTTATAGGTAACTTCAGTATTAAGTAAATTTTCAATCAAATTGCAGTCTCAGACCTGCCACCAAGGGTGTCAATCAGCCATTCTTATATAACCAGCGGGTAAGTTTTATGTTTAAAAATGATATTTTCATAATAAAATAAATTTTTGAGCATACTTACCCGCGGGTTATATAAGTTATACAGTAATCCCACCCTCCTCCCCTCCAGAGACCTAGAGGCAAGAAAAATCTGATGAAGTGGGGGTAGTTCTACCTGTAGTCCACCAGGGCACTAGTATACACCTGACATACCTGCGTTAGCTGCAAGTTTTTGAATTAGTTCTGCCGAGGCGTCAGGAACGGTAGCCATTCTTATATAACCAGCGGGTAAGTATGTTCAAAAATTTATTTTATGAAAATATCATTTTAACTATAAACGATGTAGTATTAGTTACTGGTGGACTGAGGGCAAGCTTCGCCCACCCGACATTGAGCTTTGCAATCACTTTTGATTTCAGCTGCAAGTAGTACAGTACAGTATCATTATACTCATGCTCCTATCTAATTTTTGGCTGTTACGACTCGCTCCACAGCTCAAGATGACTATGGAAACCCCACTTAAGCTGGTGTGAAATGTTGGTATCTAGAGGTTAGGACTTGATATCATTGTCAGTCCTAAACTACCCTGACAGCATTACCATCGTATCATACATGTCCCTCATTTACATTCCCCTCATTATATACTGAGCCACTTTTTTTGTTGGGCATTCTAAATTCTTAGCATCAAAGTTATTTTTGTTCGAGTGTCTAGAAGCCTTTTGCAAGTAAATGGATGCTCTGTTCTTTCCTCCCTTACCTCACATAACTCGCAATTTAAATCCTCTTAATTTCTCTTTTAAACATTACTCTTCATTGTAGTGATAACCTTTTGCTAGATTCTTCCACTTCCTTTGGTCTTCCTGATTATGGTCAGAACACTTGCATGAAATTATTTTGTAAGATAATTTTACTCTCCATTATTCTTTTTATTTACTTCCCCACTACCAACACTGCTACTGTCATAGCTCAGAATATGTAACTTGTATTGAATATGAATATGTGATTGCCAAATTTCCTCATGTTAGGTACAGTACTTGGTATTTTATAGAGAAATGGATTAGGATAAAGGTAAACTAACCAATTATTGAAAACCAAAGCTTGTGGTGGCTAATGTGATAACGTCCCTGACTGGTGAACGCTAGACTCGTGTTCGAGTTCCGCTCAAACTAGTTACGTAGTTTCTTTGGTCGCTGCAACCTCACCATTCTAGTTACGTAGTTTCTTTGGTCGCTGCAACCTCACCATCCTAGTTACGTAGTTTCTTTGGTCGCTGCAACCTCACCATCCTAGTTGCGTAGTTTCTTTGGTCGCTGCAACCTCACCATCCTAGTTACGTAGTTTCTTTGGTCGCTGCAACCTCACCATCCTAGTTGCGTAGTTTCTATGGTTGCTGCAACCTCACCATCCTAGTTACGTAGTTTCTTTGGTTGCTGCAACCTCACCATCCTAGTTACGTAGTTTCTTTGGTCGCTGCAATCTCACCATCCTAGTTACGTAGTTTCTTTGGTCGCTGCAACCTCACCATCCAAGTTACGTAGTTTCTTTGGTCGCTGCAACCTCACCATCCTAGTGAGCTAAGGTGGTGGTGGTGGGGGGGGGAGGGGGCTATGGCGCAGTTTTGGGTGAGCCTATATGTCTACCTGCTGTGTCATCAGCAGCCATTGCCTGACCCCTCCTTGGTCCAAGCTCTGGTGGAGGGGGATTTGGGCGCTGATCATATGTATATGGCTGGTCTCTAGGGCATAATCCTGCTTGCTACTAGGGCAATATTACTGTCCATTGCCTCTTCCATTCATGAGCGACTTTTAAATCACTGAAATAATCTTATGTAATTTATCCACAGAACCTTGAAAGGAAGTAATAAAGGACCTAAATAAGATAATGAGAAGATATCCGTCCTCTCAATATATTTCATAATTATTTTTTGTGGCATTTGGAAAAACATAGTAAGCTCTTTTGGAAAAAGTAAATGCAATTGTATAGAAGAATTAAATGGTGGAAAATCAATTGAATATCTGGCTGTCAGGTTTCTGTTGGATTAAAGATTTTTATGGTAGTTTGGGAATTTCAAATTATGCTTACTCTTTCAATCTGACGTTGTAAATTCATTGGCATTGGAACAAATTTTGTACAAATTCAGTGAAAACTGGAGGTAAATTTTATCATTTTAGATAAGTGATTTTATGACTTAATTGTCAATGCAATTTATATAGCTCCTTGTTATTTAAATGACGATTTAAAAAAAAGTAAGCCTTCATTTCGTGTAGTAATTTCCCTTCTTTAAGCTTTGCTATAGCAACTTCCCTTCTTTAAGCTTTGCTATAGCAATTTCCCTTCTTTAAGCTTTGCTATAGCAATTTCCCTTAAAGCTTTGCTATAGCAATTTCCCTCCTTTAAGCTTTGCTATATAGCTTCAATTGCTATAATTCAAGGCATGAAAATCAATATTTTTCTTATTTTATTAAATTAAATCTCCTTCAAGGTCTCACGGCAGCTAAAACTTCAATTATATAGAAAGAAAGTGAAAAATTTCCAAAAAGAGGTCAAATAGTAGTGGTGATTTAGTTACCCATAATTTTCGTTTTCTATCGTTTCCTATAATATTAAAGAGAACTTGTTTCAGCGGTAACTATTATAAACATGAGCTTCTATTATATTATTATTATTATTATTATTATTATTATTATTATTATTATTTTAACCATTTAATTACCTATATAATTAGGAAAATAATTTGGATGATTTTGTCTTTTATATAAATGAGATTTTTTTTTTAGACAACTCCTTTAAAGGTTTAAAGTCTGCACATTAATGGTAGAGACAAAGGACAGTGACATTGCCCTATCAAGCAGGACAATGCCCTAGAGACTGACCATATATACATATGATCAATGCTCAAGCCCCCTCTCCACCCAAGCTAGGACCAAGGGGCTTCAGGCAATGGCTGCTGATGACTCAGCAGGTAGACCTATAGGCTCCCCAAACCCCCCATCCTTAGCTCAGAAGGATGTTAAGGTTGAATATCCTGTGTTAGAAACAGAGGGAGTTATTGGAGGGAATTTTGTTTTTAATATATGTTGAATAAGAAGGTATTAATAGATGAAAAAAATGTTGCAATATGACTGGTAGTAGGTTGGCCAAGACACCAGCCACCCATTGAGAGACTACCACTTGAGAGTTACTGGGTTCTTTGATTGGCCAAATAGTAAGGTACTACATTGGATCCTTCTCTAGTTAGGACTCCTTTTTCCTTTGCCTACACATACATTGAAGAGTCTGGCCCAATCTTTTCACATTTTCTTCTTTCTTCATACACCCGACAACATTAAGATAACCGAAAAACTTTTCTTCACTCAAGGGTTAAGTACTGTACTGCAGTGTAATTGTTCAGTGATTACTTTCCACTTGGGAAGAGTAGAAGAGACTCTCTAGTTATGGTAAATAGCTCTTGTAGGAGAAGGACACTCCAAATTCAGACCGTTGTTCTATAGTCTTGGGTAATGCCGTAGCTTCCCTACCATAGTCTTTCACTGTCTTGCACTACCAGGCTAAATGTTCTATCTGTTTCCAGATTTTCTTTCCTCGCTGGGCTATTTTTCCCTCTTGGAGCCCCTAGGGTTATGGTGTCCTGCTTTTCCAACTAGGGTGTAACTTAACTTGTAATGATGATAATGATAAAGAAGAAAAAACAAAGTTGGTATTGTTAAGGTGGAAAAGAAAATGTCTGTTAAAAGTGGTTTGGTTATGTGAAGAGATTGAAAGATCCCAAGCTGGTGAAACTATGCGTATTTCAGAACACTAGCTCAGCATTTGATAGGCTACAGTTGTGTATGAACCTCTACTAAATGATGTGTGATCCATTGGTATTGATGAAGCTTTTTGGTATTAAAAGACTACAGTACTTACATTACATGGAAATTCTTATTTATCTTGTGAAACTTTAACCCTTTAGTGAGCAAGTTACTTACTTGCTCGAGGACAATGTTCATGATGAAATAATCCATGTTTATCCTCATTAATGTGGTGATGTTAAAATCTGAAAAAAAGTGATCAATTCTGAATTATACACATTGATATGGAATACAATTGGGATGCATTTCTTACAGAATGAGGACATGTTTGATATACACCTTAATAGGTTGAAATGATAGAACCAAAACACCACTTTATGAAACTGTTTCCTTATAACGTTATCATTCCCTAAAACTCCTCTGAAACCACAATAATTAGTGACTGTAAGGTAGGAGCATGAAAGAAAGAGTTATGTCTCTCAGCTTATAGGACATATGATGTTTGCATAAAAAATCTTTAAGGCTGAAGAGACAGCAACACCATGGGCAAATGTGGTGCTTAGCAGTGGCAGTGCTTAATAACATTCTGCCAAAAATAACACCTAATCTATAATTAAGAGAATCGGTTACACACTCAGGTCCTGAGGAGCCAGATACAATTCATAGTATGAATGCTGGTTGTATTAAAAGATTATCATTAAGGCTGAAGAGACAGCAATATCACAGGCAAAGCTGGTGGTTAGCAGTGACAATGCTTAATAACATTCTTCCAAATAAACCACCTAATCTAAAATTAAGAGAATTAGTTACACATTCCCAGGTCCCCAGGAGCCATATAATTATCATACATGTCTTTATCTTATACACAGAGCTATAAAGACTTTGTCCTTTTTTTGTGAGAAAGCATGTCTAAACAAATTGTCAAAGGAATGGCCATGCCACTGATAACCAATGTACTTGAAAGGACAACCTTCGTTTGAAAAGCTGTGTACTGTATTTACAACAGTAGTATCATGATCTAACAGCCTAAATCAATGGCCTAACTTAACAAAAGTAAGTCACAAATATAAGAATGTTATCAGCCACCAATGCACTCATTTCCTAAAGGTATTTCCTAACATCAAATTGCAAGTCTTGTAGACCTGCTATCTACCAAGTAAGTGTAGATAATTATAAATTTGTAAATTAACAATCATATTCTTTCTTATGGTATAAGACATTCATCATAGTTTCTCAGATTGGTTATATGAGTGATCATTCAAAGCACTGTAGTCATGACATTTGGTCAAGCACAGCAGAATTAAAAAGGTCAAGCACAGCAGAATTAAAAATTGCCCCTTCCTCAAGGTGTACTATCCTTGTGGCAAGTTGCAACACACTAATAGTGTCGTGCACATATGGAACACAGATGAGTGACAACTACTGGAAGACATGCTTTGTACATAGCTGGAGACTTGCACTAGCCATGGCATGTACATTATAGTGTACAAAGCTATGAGTAACTATTTCTATAAGTGGGGTATTTGTGGGTTGACATGGCAGCACTGATAATTTGCACATAAGTGCAAGGGGGATCACTGCACCCCAAATATGTACAAATTGAAGAGGCCAGTTAAGCAGTGAGATCTGCAAAGAATCTTAAGCGTATACAGTACTGCAAAAAATCCTAATAAGAAAATTATTCAAAAGTAATGAAATAAAATGCAAAAGTCAAGTGAAAACTGATGATTGGACTTTGGATAATAAATTGGAATATAAGTGCGTAAAGTATTAATAAGCTCAATACAGTACAGCTTTCAGATTATGTATCTTAATGAAAAGGGTATCATTTAGAATGGACTACAGGTATACAACAGGACCTTAACATTTGTATGTTTACATTTTGTGGATCTTATTGCTATATTCACTTAGGAAGCTTGCTGTATTATGGAATAGATTATGCTATTTGTGGGTCTCCTCGCTGAATCAATCTTTTCTCTTCCTGTCCGGCATTCTCGGTGCTCTTCCCAGCATTCTATATTTCTTTGCCTGCACTGCTAGCCACAGTACCCTACCCTTGCATTGCCACTCTTGTTACAACTACTTATTGTAAATATATACAGTAGCTAGTGTATCATCTTTATGCTCCATGTAGTCAACTTTTACTACAGCCCCTAAGAGAGCTTCATCATCTGCCAAACCTACCCCTGAGGGCAAAAAGAATGTAATAACCTTAGAACTAAAGATAAATGTACTGAATAAATGAAGGGAAGGTATGTCTTTTGACACTTGAGTAGAGTATTCGACGTGAATGAGAGTACTGTGCAGTACATCAAGAAATCTTAAGCCAACATTTGTACCATTGTAAGTCTTAGTCATCCTTATAGTGCTTAGCATGTTGCAGTGGTGAGGGACAAGGGTATGATTGTGATGAAGAATGCCTTGTTCATGTGAGTTGAGGACCAGCACTCTTATTGAGGAGAACGGGAAGTTTTGTCTGCTGACATTTCAAGTCCAAAATCTAGTACGAGTACAGCTAAGGAACTCGGACGGAACTCCAGTTAGACCCCCTTAGCTACACCACCTACACCTTTCCAAGCCGTTAAGGGATTGTATGAGGATTTCAGGGAAGGCTTCTCAGTGGAAAAAGTTAAAATAGCTAAGGAGAAAGCATTGATGGACCGTGAGGAAGTGGAAGCTGTTCCTTCTTAGCTGTGAGCGAGTTATTTTTGAAAAGGTTTAGAAAATACCTCTTGATTTGTTTTTAAGGAAAGTTTTATTAGTTCAGTTTTCTGTGTTCTGGTTTAAGCACAGAAAATTATTTATTCTTTTCCTTCCTTTGCCATGATTTGTCTAGTCCTCATGTTCCGTCTATCTAAAAATGCAAAGATGATTCTTGTGGCGCAATTTTAGCCAGAAAGAGAGTGGTTCACAGACCTCTGGTCTCTTCTATGGGTAATTCCACTCCAGCTACTAAACAGGACAGATCTAATCAACCACAAAGTCATGCAGTACTGTACACAAAAACCCCCCCTCATGCCATAGCTAACTGCATGTAAATTCTCCATCGTACCCTTAGAGGTAGGGGTGTATTGATACCCTCCAGGCTCTTCATCATATCAGCGTAAGATCTCCTACAAATAGTTGTATCGGCATCAGTGGGACACCTACTAAAGTTAGTGTAAAAGTAGAAAGATATTAGCAGCTTAAACCAACTTGAACAATATTGTTAAAGTTTTCTGGTTTCTTAAATATATGAAAGGTTTCACACTTCCATCAATTACAGGGTACAGAGCCATTTTAATTTCAGCTTTGTAACATTTTAGAATAGATATAGCTACCAATGGTGTAATTTGGGATACTGTTTGGTCTTTCGTCATTGAAAAACCTGACTCAAAACCCAATTAAGTTTAATTTGGATGTGGTACTGAGGTATTTAAGGGGTCCGTAGTTTGAACCTCTGGATAAAGTACCCTTTAAGTGTTTTAACTTTTAAAATCTCTTCTTTTAGCTTTAGCTACAGCCAAAATGGGACTGCAATCTACATTTGCCCTAATGGGATTAAACAGTGAGGGAGCATTGATTTTATTTTAGCAAAGTTTCAGAGCAAATAATATCAAAGAAGATTATCCCGCTTCTATCTCATTACTCTTAAAGAAGACATTGATGAGTCACTTGTTCAGTTAAAGATCAAGGAAATTGTATTTAAAGTTTTCTAAGCAAGTGAGAGGACTGGTTAAAAATCTTTTTAGTGGTGTATGTAAACCGATAAAGGCACTTTAAAAGATTCTGTCATTCCTATTGAAAAAATCTCATTGCGGATCTTCAATAGATGGAGCTCATCTACAGCACAAAAAAATACGACCAAGCGAGCAAGTCCAAAACAGAAGGATGTCCTAGAGAGCGCTCGTGTTAGGTGTCGGTGGCGTGGTCCAAGTGTGGTTTCTAGGGCCTCTGTTACGGCCCTTCCTTTTGATAAAGGAATTATCTAAATGGAAGACAGCCTGTGAATAGTGGTTTTCACACGCCCCTACTTTATAAACGACACCCACAATGTGCTCGTGCGAGGGTAGTAACCTCTGCATTCCATGCTTTTATCTTTCTCTGGTATATTTGGAAGATTTATATCAGAAAAGTGTAAAGAAGGACCCTTTTCACCGGGCGTCACAGGTCTCTCCCCAGAAATAGATTTTTCCTTCGTCAAAATCCCTTTTATCCTTGGAGAAAGTTTCAAAGGCACAACAGTGACGTTGTTCTTCGGTATTTTCTAAATAATAGTTGAGAGAAGTAAAGTTTGCTTTCCATAAAGGCAAGTTTACTCGGGGATAGTTCACTGGCGCCAGTAACTAGCAGCAAGTAAACTTTCCAGGATGGTAAGCCTTTGCATGGGGATAGTTTGCTGACGCTGGTAAGCTATCTCCGTGTAAATGGGCCTTAAGTTTTGGGTCCATGCAGGCATATTAATTACTCCACCTCTTCAGTCTTTCTCTTCATTGTTCCAGCATACCATATGCTCAGTGGTAGGATATGTAACGGTTCGTCATTTATCCTTCCCCTTAGAGGAAAGGTCTATTCAGGGTGCAGATATCTATGGTTTTAAAGGTTTAAAGGTCGCTCATGAATGGCAAAGGCAAGGGACAGTGGCATTGCCCTAGCAATCAGGACAATGCCCTAGAAACTGACCATATATTATATGATTAGCGCCCAAGCCTCCTCTCCACCCAAGCTAGGACCAAGGGGGGCCAGGCAGTGGCTGCTGATGACTCAGCAGATAGACCTATAGGCTCCCCCAAACCCCCCAACCTTAGCTCACAAGGATGGTAAGCTTGCAGACACTAATTGCACTAACGAGTCTGAGCGGGACTCGAACCCCCGACTGGCAAACATCAGGCAGAGACGTTACCAATCAGGCCACACGATATCTTCGGATAGTCGTTCCGGGGGTTAGAACCCTGTGATACCTGACGGTAATTCTCTTATATCAATTGCAGAAATATTATACAGTAGGAAGTAGCCGGAGGGAACTTCCATCAGGACGACATGGCTCGAGCCCAAAAAAGAGCTTTATTGTAGGTCTTTTAGAACCTCTGCCTCTTTGAAGGTTCATGTTCACTTTAAGTATAGGCTTTTGGTCACCTTAAGTACAGAAGGTTCTCAACTTACAAGCATTCAGAGATATAAACACAAATCCAACTGAAAATAACAAAGACAAAAGGAAGAAATATTGTAATAAAACGATATTATATCATTTAATACAGTAAGCAAAATGACATTTGGGATAACCTGGTATCTATTTCATATGGAACCCGACTATTTGTTGACTTGTACATACATAAATATACCAAGGCACTTCCCCCAATTTTGGGGGGTAGCCGACATCAACAAATGAAACAAAACAAAAAGGGGACCTCTACTCTCTACGTTCCTCCCAGCCTGACAAGGGACTCAACCGAGTTCAGCTGGTACTGCTAGGGTGCCACAGCCCACCCTACCCCGTTATCCACCACAGATGATGAAGCTTCATAATGCTGAATCCCCTACTGCTGCTACCTCCGTGGTCATCTAAGACACCGGAGGAAGCAGCAGGGCCTACCGGATGTTGACGTCTCGCAGGATTATATACAGGAGAGGGGGTTCCCAGCCCCCTCATCCCGTCCCTTTTAGTCGCCTCTTACGACACGTAGGGATAACGTTGGCGCTATTCTAATTGTTTTTATAATAGGTATGGGATTCAGGTTAGGCATACCCTAGGCCAAAATCTAAAAAAAACCCCTGACTTACAAACAGCTTCTTGGAACTAATTAATTTTGTAAGTTGAGGCAGTATAGGCTTTAGACCAAGTGATAATGAGGCATTAGCTCATTTTACATTTTATAACCCCAGTTATTTTAGAATCTATTGTAATGAAAAGATTTACCTGATGGTAGCATTCACAATTTTTTCAAAACTATTGAAGGAATAGGTATTCTTGTGAACTGTGTATCACTAGAATAATTTACATGTACGATTGATAGAATAATTCAGAAAGTTTGGTGTGGAAAAAAAATAATTGACAAAATGAATTTGTACTGTACTTTTATTATAAACTATTAATAATAACACAACATAACAAATCTAGAGTATTATTGATTTTAAAAGCACTTCCCCATACCCAACTTTATCAGCACTCTTAGAAATAATTTTTTTTTTTTTATCAAAACATTTATCATATAATGGTTAATATCAAAGACTGACTTGTTACATGTTGACATATTATTGGAGATAACTTTTCTTTTTCAAATGTGGTTCTACTCCTTGCTTTATTATAAAAATGGATCATGAACCTTCTGAAAGCTTCTTTTAAGAAATTCTTGGATTCAATTGTTATTACACTTGTCCTATCTTTCAAAGTTATATTAGACACTATATATCAAGTGTATAAGGTAGGCAATGTAAAACAAAAGAGCAAAGCGAGGTCCGATTACAAAAAAAAATTATCACTTTTTCCTCAAAGCTATTTTCTTAGCCTAACTTCCTTGATAAATAAATAGGGGGAGCTTTAAGACATTTCCTTTTATTATTAGTGTCATATTTTTATATAAAAAAAATATATATATCAATCATACCTCTGTGATAAATCTGGATACATACCATAGACATCCTATATAATAAAAAGAAAAATACTGTGCATAAAGCATGGTTATTTCCCTCGTCAAAACTATAAAAAAATATATGACCTCAACATTTTAATAGATACTTTTTCCATTTTATTTTCTCTTATTTTAAAGAGATGTCTTCCATTCCTTGCCCAGTGAACCATTTTCAGTATATAGCATATTAACACAAGTTAATTCTCTCATAAATACATCATAGTTCTTATGGAAATAGATACCTTCAACATTATCCACATTTAGTATTCTCCTCTCACCTCAAATTAAGATAAACACACTGCACATCTGTTAGTATTATGACTGGCTTTGTATTGGTTAAGAGAATGTGTTTCTACTACATTGAAAGCCCTTTCATGTTTAAGGGAACAACCAATTTGAAAACCTCACTTGGAATAAAACAAAAGTCTTCCAATCAAAGAACTACTGTATTCAGATTTAATGGAATAAATACATACAGATTTTATGCAAAAAAAAAGATGTTAACTGAATAAATATCTTATTTATCAGTTTTTAGCAATACTATTTTTACTTCCCCTTTTATAACCTCCATGCCATAAAACGAAGGTAATTCATTCATGAACACTGATCTTGTTACCGACTTAAAGCTCATTCTCATTATGTACTTATTCCTAATTGGCTTCATATCTATTTCAAACTTGTAGAACTTTTTCAAGGAATTAAAGCCAGTTTTAAATTTACCAGATTTTGCGGCTGTTTTTGAATTTCCGATATAAGCATACAACGATTTGTCTGTTATGTGTAATCTAAGGATAGGTTCATCACTGTGCTTGGGAATTTGCCTATACAGAAAATACCAGAAGGACAATACTTCCGTTGTTTGCATAATCATATGCGTGGACCTATAATGACCAGCCGAAATGCTTTTTTCAGTCGGGTAATATCTATTCACCCGGGCTCCTTTCTCGTACGCTGAAGCCTGAATTCCCAATATCTCTCGCATTTCTGTGTCGTTCAAGACTGGTTCGACGTGCACTGCTACTAATTGGTTTGTGGGTGTGAAATCCTCTTGGTAGCAGGAACTCAGCTGGATTTTTGTTAACTGATGAGAAGTTTCATATGTTATCGAGGGACTGAAGTCATCTCCGTGGAACAAATGCCATCCAACTGCAGTCTGTGCTATAGTGTATACATTAAATGTCCAAGAATTGAGATAATAAGAGTGTCTTTCGCTTGAAACTTCAACGTATTTCATAGGTACTCCCAAGTGGGCCATGTCCATGTAAAGGCTTGAATCAGTAATCTTAAATTCAATCAGAGGATAATTCTCAAGATCGCAGTAGAGATAGAAGCAAACGGGTCCTTGCTCGGAAGATGAGAAGCTCCTCAAGTAAAACGCTAAGCCTTTTTCGGGATTTAAGATCTGGGATCTGATTCCCGATCCAATCTCGTATGGAACGTCCAAGTCCAAATAGAAATTAAAATCAACATTTGAGTTACAAATATAACTTTGGAATGAACTCGTGGGTGAGATGTGTAATTTCTCCTTGACGGTTGAAAGACATCCCATGTCTGTTATTATGTCTATGCAATTTGGAATTTCACACATTTCCCTGGTGCCTCTCAAATCCACATGGCACCAGAAGTCTCTATGAACATCTTTTCTATTCTCTTGATTGTCAATTGGAGAAAATAGGCAAAAATTTCCCTCTGGAGCCTGTTCTCTATTAGCCATTGCTGCCAAATGGCTTTTAAAATAGGACCATGGAAAGCAAGATTTCCCAGATTTGCTCCATGTTATTTGATGCGTGTAGTTCACATGTACTATATAATTAACGTCCTTGGCCTGCATCAAACAGTATGATAATAAAGGGTTGATATATTTATAACTGGTGCAAAATTTGTTGAAAGTGTAGAATCCAAGAGGTCCAAGCTGGGACAGTGTGGTATCTTGCTTACTCGGCATTTTCTTCATTAGAGTCCAGTAACGCAGAAATGCTCCTCCCTTCAATACTGTCTCTTTTAGAATCGAGTTTTCTCCAATCTGACCCGTAATTCTAACAATACTCTGCTTTCCCTCTCGGTAGTTCTCAATACAAAGACTTACTACTTCTCCAACTGGTATAATACCATCCAATTCAATTTCCGACACAAATTCTGTGTTACTGTCGCAGCTGATGTCCATGTCTTTAAGATCAATATTTTTAATATTCATACACCGTGTAATCTTTACAACCTCTCTCTGCACTTCTAGCAGCAATGTTACCACCTTCTTGAGAGCATCGGTATTCTTACTATCATAAATGGGGGCAGAAAAGAAAATGACAAGGGCTGGTGTGTTGGTTAACTGAAGGCAAAGCTTTCTGCCCCAGTTTTTCACCTTCTCATCCAGTGGGTTGTCATTATCCGAGTACATTAGGGGCATAGCAGCCATGGGATGAATGTGGGTATGGTTATCCTCGGAGGGGATTTTGAGTCTACCTTCCACGCAAGTGTAAACCTTATTGTTCACCATAGTAAGAGCCACAATGCTTGTTCCTTCAATAGAGTGAAAGTTAACGTATCTTGGCGTCTTGAATCTTCGAATCACATACTGTTTTTTATATTGATATTCGTTCATTCCCATCATGCCTAATGGGAGGTTCATTTGTAGGATAGGTTTACTCTCCTTCTCAAAATACAGATATATTCTAGTTCCAAAAAATTGTATCTGAAAAGTTAGCCAATCATGTCGTAGTTTGAAGATTGGTAATTTTGCATATATCCCTGATTTATTCGTTTTTTTAATGATTCTAGTTTCATTTCGCTCTTTAACTTTGGCCTCTTCATTTGAATCAACTCTACTTTCCTTGCCCGCTTTCTTTGAATCGTCTGTATTATTCTTACCTGTTTCAGTGGAATTGTCTGTATTTTCCTCTTGTATGATAACCGTTTTATTTGCATATTGGATCCTTTGAATTTCAACCCCCTCTTTTGAAAAACTTACTGTGTAATAATCCTCGAAAGTTTCACCTGGCAAGAAATTTATGTGAAAATGAAAAGAGTCTATATCCCGTGGATCTGCAAGACGAATTTGAAAACTGACACTAAGATTGCTTCCAAACTTGGAAGAATCTGGTAAATAGAGCATCAACTCTCCTGAACCAGAATAGGTAATATTCCGATGTGACATAGGGACATACCAAGTTGTAGCAGGAATAGAAACAGTTCTTTCTCTGTATGTTTCAGTGAAAAATGGGATTTCGTGAAGCATAGGGACATCACATGGCATCAGTGTTGTGAATAGTTTGCCATTATTTCCTTGAAACTGGGCCGGGCAGGAAAGACCTAAATGCTCCCGAACTTTACAAGCACCCTGGCAATTTATCACGCTGCTGAAGTCTAGTTTACCTTGATACTCCTGGCCTTCGCTGCTAGTCCTGTAATGCTGGAGCTCAGAGCAAAATGGAATAGGACAAGACTGTTTTCCCTTTATACTAGAGTTTAAACTAAAGCAATATGGGGTTTCAAAGTCACCTGGGTTTCTACAGAAATTTTGAAGCATTGTTTCATCCTTTGACTTTAATTCCAAAATGTCAATCTTAGTTTTATTTGTAGGTTCACTTGGTTCACTTTCTGAAGTTATATTCTCCCAAAACCTGCAAGGTTCCAAAACACCCTTGGTTTTATGAAGATCTAAGTTAGATGAATATTCCCTGCCATCATGGGTTCTCAAACAGTAATCCTGAAGCTGTTCATCACCCTTTGGAAGTTCTGCCATAAGATAGTTGATGTTGCTTATTACTATCATCCATAAACTCAGCCTCATGAAGAAGGACTTGCTAGACTTACTATGGATGCCCAACATGTTGAAAGATATACCTGGAAAAAAATTCGATGAAATTATTAGAAATTAAGGATCTTGATAAGTTATGGATATTCTTTAGAACGATATACTGTATAGTGCACTGTATCAATGATTTATTAACTTTAGGCTTAATCACAACATATTATTGAGGAAGGTAGATAATAAGATAACAAAATTTTAAATTATTTTTGTTCCATAGATACAATCTTTTGGGTAGTTTGTAGCGCTACGGCCAAGCGTCCTAATTTGCTTATTATCGCTCCGACTGTTATCTTGTATAGAATAAAAACGTTTGGAAATGGTCTACGGATCTTAAATATGTTGTGTAAGGGGGGGTCCGGGGGGGGCGCAGCCCCCCTTGGTAAGGACACGGCTTTTAGCATAGGTTAGGTGGGTTTTTTAAGTTAGCTTCTCCCGTCGTACTCGTAGGTAAGGAAACTGTTGTGTAAGGGGGGGGGGGGGGGGTCCGGGGGGGCGAAGCCCCCCTGGGTAAGGATATGGCTTTTAGCATAGGTTAGGTGGGTTTTTTAAGTTAGCTTCTCCCGCTAAAATCGTTTTTAGAATGACGGCCACAGTTCAGAATATTCCCGTTTTCTACGGGATCTGGCCGTCACCCTACAAACGCTCCAATCTTTTTAATTGACTGGTAGTTAATGCTCTAATATCTGATTAGCCAGTTTGTGAATTATTTTATACATGGAAAAAGGAAGTAAATTTTTTAGGAGGTTATTCCTCCTGCTTTGAGGGAAGGCATCCAACTCTCTGCACCTTTGGTTTCAGAGCCTCCGGGTACTTTGGTCTTGGGGAAGTGGACTTATTCAGTGCCACTTTTTAAAGAGGTGAATGTACTGTACTTGAGAAATTGGTTTCCTAAATGTGATCATTTTGCTTCCACCTTGATCCCTTTCTATTACCTGATTTCTTTTAGCGGCTGTGACGTTCAAGCTGAGGACCATGTACGCATGTTGAGCTGTAGATTTGTTTCAGGTAAATGTCTTATAAGCATCCTATGCCCAGACCAACCTGTAAATTTCTTGATTCCCTGAAATTGCATTTTTCAATATTAATCTTAGCCGATGATCATGTAGCTGTCAACTCTGTTGCCCGACAGAAAAATCTAAGGTCGGGATACGCCAGCGATCGCTATACAGGTGGGGGTGTACCCAACAGCGCCATATGTCGAGTAGGTACTCAGGTACTTCTTGTCAACAAGAACTCAATTTTTCCTCTGTCGTGCCACCGGCAAGACCTACTTGGATACGCTGTTGTTTCTGGAGTTGTTTTTCACGATTTGGTGATGTATTCGCTCTAGATTTTAGCTTTCGCTATTCAGGAACTATTATCATTAGCTTATCAAGCTTTTTGATTAGATTTGGATTAATTGTTAATGAACTTTGCTAGATTTTGGATTTCCCCCTTGGCTAATTCAAGAATTCAAGATGTCTGACCATTCTCAAGTCCCTAAGTACAGGCAGTGTAGCGTTAGGGCTTGTTCTAGGCGTCTTCCGAAGGCCTCCATAGATCCTCACACCGTTTGTTCCAATTGTAGGGGCAAATCCTGTCAATTGGAAGATCGATGTGAGGAATGCGCTGGGCTTTCGGAATTCGATTTTAACGAATTCCTAAAGAATGCACGTAGGCTAGAGAAGGATAGGATCAGGAGGAGTTCTTCTCGCTCGTTTGATTTTTCCTCTCCCCATGCCCCTCAACCTACTCCTTCCCCTGTAGTGGTGACTCCCGACCCTGCTACTAGTGCTCAACCCTCCATGGCGGACATGATGCGTGCCATTCAGGCTCTTGGTGACAGAGTGGAGTCATTAGCTAATGACCGGAATCAACTTTTGGCCGATGTCAAAGAGTTGAAAGCGCAAAGTGCAGTGGGAAGTGTAGTGAGTGCAAGTGAAGTGAAAAGTGTCAGTGTCAGTGTTGCGCATGAGGGTACATCTGTTCGTGCCAGTCGTCCTCCCAGTCCGGGACCTCTTGCAAGCTCCCAAGCCCAGGGGAGAAGCAATGTCGTAGGACCAAAGGGTTCGACAGGCCTTGATCAGCGTACGGATGTACCCTCAGTGGTTGCGGACGTATCTGTCAGAGATCGTCCCATCCACAAACAGACGAATGAGCCCTATCATTCCTCGTCTGTGGAAGAAGTTTCTAGGAAGAAACGTTGGACCAAGGTCTCACGACCTCTCAAGCGTAAGGTCCCTTCCGAGCGAGTCCAACGGCCCAGGTGTAGCCACTGGGTCAGTTCGGACTCGCCGCAGTCTTCCGAAGACTGCACACCTCCCAAGAGAGGTAGAGTGGTTCCGCAGCAGGCAACTACTCCGTCTGTTGCTGCACCAACCACGGTAGACCCTAAGTGGTCCATGCTGCAGACTATGCAGTCTCAGCTTGCTTCCTTCATGCAGGAGTATCGTGCTGAGAAGGTTGACACTGCACCTGTTAACCTACAACCTGCCACGGTTGTGCGCTCAGCAGATACTGCGGCTGCCTGCTCCCACACTCCACCTGTGAGAGCTCCACCACCGATGCGCAGTCGACCCTGCCAGACGCATGTTCATGCTGCACCCTCCGTTGACATGCGTGAGCTACCGCATCAGCAGTGGGAAGGTGCTGTCAAGCTGCCGTGTTTTGACGCAATGCGGCATGCTCCGCAACCCACGGCAGTCCCTCCCACGCACCAGCACTCCGCTTTTGTTGTTGCCAGCTCGCAGACTGACCAGCAGCGGCATGATGTTGGATCCGGTGCAGCTACGCATGCTCCCGTGCTGCCGGATTCAGCCGTTCAGCTTTCTGCTCCACCTTTGCCACTTCCTCCTCAGCATTCGGATGATGGAGTATCTGATGACGACGAAGCTGCGCATTTGGACGATCCGCACTCCGACTTAGAAGAACCCAAGTCTACGCCTCCCTCCTTAGACTTTAGGAAAGTCCTTGCCCTGTTCAGGGAGTTGTATCCGGAACAGTTTGTGTCTGCAACCCCGCGCTCACCTCCCTCCGAGTTCGCTTTAGGCATGCAGTCAGCAGCTCCTGCCTTCACGAAACTCGTACTCGCACGCTCATCCAAGAGAGCTTTGAGGGTAATGGGAGAGTGGTTGCAGTCCAAGAAGCAACAGGGAAAGACTGCTTTCATCTTTCCGCCTACCAAGCTTGCTTCCAAATCTAGCGTCTGGTATGCCACGGGAGAGGAACCCGGCTTGGGAGTTCCTGCCTCTGCCCAGGGCGACTTCTCAAGTCTGGTTGACTCTCCCCGCAGGCTGGCTATGAGACGCTCCAAGATTTGCTGGTCCTTCTCTGACATGGACCATCTGTTGAAGGGAGTTTTTCGTGCTTTTGAGATCTTCAACTTCCTCGACTGGTGTTTGGGGGCGTTAAGCAGAAAGACCTCCCCTTCGGATAAGGACTCTGCCATGCTTATCATGTCTAGCATGGACAAAGCCATTCGGGATGGGTCTGGTGAACTTGCGGCTTCGTACGTGTCTGGAGTGCTTAAGAAGAGAGATCATCTTTGCTCCTTCTTGTCTGCGGGGATCACACCATGCCAGAAGTCGGAGTTGATGTTTGCTCCGCTTTCCCAGTGTCTCTTTCCGGAAGAGCTGATCAAGGGGATTGCTGCCTCGTTGATCCAGAAGGATACCCATGACCTGGTGGCTTCTTCCGCACGTAAAGTCTCTTTACCTTCCGTGCCTAGACCTAGGATGGACACACCAGCATCTAGGTTCATCCCGCCCTTTCGTGGCAGAACCTCCAGCAGAGGAGGTACCCGTGCCGACAGTCATCATGGCAAAAAGAAGAAGGGTTCCAAGTCCTCAAAAGGCAGAATCTGACTGCCTTCCTCTCCAGACAGCAGTGGGAGCCAGGCTCAAGAACTACTGGCAGGCTTGGGAGAGCAGAGGTGCAGGCGCTCAGTCTGTGAAGTTGCTAAGAGAGGGGTACAGGATTCCGTTCTGGCGCAATCCCCCTCTAGCAACTACTCCCATCAACCTCTCTCCCAACTACAAGGAGGAGGACAAGAGGCTAGCTTTGCAGCAAGAGGTGTCTCTCTTGCTACAAAAGGGAGCGGTAGTCATAGTCCGGGACCATCAATCCCCGGGCTTCTACAACCGTCTCTTCCTGGTAGCGAAGAAGACAGGAGGCTGGAGACCGGTGCTGGACGTCAGTGCTCTCAATGCTTTTGTCACCAAGCAGACGTTCACAATGGAGACGACGAAGTCGGTGCTAGCATCGGTCAGGAAGGAAGACTGGATGGTCTCGTTGGACCTAAAAGACGCGTACTTTCATGTCCCCGTCCATCCAGACTCCCAACCTTTCCTAAGGTTCGTCTTTGGAAAGGTCGTGTACCAGTTCCAAGCCCTGTGCTTTGGCCTAAGCACGGCACCTCTTGTGTTTACCAAACTGATGAGGAATATTGCCAAATTCCTTCACTTGGCAGACATCAGAGCCTCCCTCTATTTGGACGACTGGCTTTTAAGAGCTCCGTCAAGTCGTCGCTGTCTGGAGAATCTCAGATGGACTATGGATCTGACCAAGGAATTGGGTCTCCTGGTCAATATAGAGAAGTCCCAACTCGTCCCATCCCAAACCATTGTCTATCTAGGTATGGAGATTCAGAGTCAAGCTTTTCGGGCTTTTCCGTCGGCCCCCAGGATCAGTCAAGCCCAAGAATGCATCCAGAGCATGCTGAGAAGGAACTGATGTTCAGTCAGGCAGTGGATGAGTCTAACAGGGACACTTTCATCGCTGGCCCAGTTCATCGAGTTAGGGAGACTCCACCTCCGCCCCCTTCAGTATCATCTAGCTGCTCACTGGAGAAAGGACATGACGCTAGAAGCGGTCTCAGTTCCTATATCCGAAGAGATGAGGTCTGCACTAACGTGGTGGAAGAACAGCATTCTTCTCAAGGAAGGTCTACCATTGGCTGTTCAGACCCCCGACCACCTGCTCTTCTCGGACGCATCGGACACGGGCTGGGGTGCGACACTGGACGGACGGGAATGCTCGGGCACGTGGAATCAGGAGCAAAGAACACTTCACATCAACTGCAAGGAGCTATTGGCAGTTCATCTGGCCTTGAGAAACTTCAAGTCCCTCCTTCTAGGCAAGGTGGTGGAGGTGAACTCCGACAACACCACAGCCTTGGCGTACATCTCCAAGCAAGGGGGGACTCATTCGAGGAAGTTGTTCGAGATCGCAAGGGACCTCCTCACTTGGTCAAGAGATCGAAAGATTTCGCTGGTAACGAGGTTCATTCAAGGCGACATGAATGTCATGGCAGATCGCCTCAGCCGGAAGGGTCAGGTCATCCCCACAGAGTGGACCCTTCACAAGAATGTTTGCAGCAGACTATGGGCCCTGTGGGGTCAGCCCACCATAGATCTATTCGCTACCTCGATGACCAAGAGGCTCCCGATTTATTGTTCACCGATTCCGGACCCAGCAGCAGTTCACGTAGATGCCTTTCTTCTGGATTGGTCCCATCTAGACCTGTATGCGTTCCCTCCGTTCAAGATTGTCAACAAGGTACTGCAGAAGTTCGCCTCTCACGAAGGGACACGGTTGACGTTGGTTGCTCCCCTCTGGCCCGCGAGAGAATGGTTCACCGAGGTACTGCAATGGCTAGTGGACGTTCCCAGGACTCTTCCTCTAAGAGTGGACCTTCTGCGTCAGCCGCACGTAAAGAAGGTACACCCAAGCCTCCACGCTCTTCGTCTGACTGCCTTCAGACTATCGAAAGACTCTCAAGAGCTAGAGGCTTTTCGAAGGAGGCAGCCAGAGCGATTGCCAGAGCAAGGAGGACATCCACTCTCAAGGTCTACCAGTCAAAATGGGAAGTCTTCCGAAGCTGGTGCAAGGCGAATGCAGTTTCCTCAACCAGTACCTCTGTAACGCAGATAGCTGACTTCCTTTTACATCTAAGTAATGTAAGATCCCTATCAGCTCCTACGATCAAAGGTTACAGAAGCATGTTGGCAGCAGTCTTCCGCCACAGAGGCTTAGATCTTTCCACCAACAAAGATCTACAGGACCTCCTTAAGTCTTTTGAGACCTCAAAGGAGCGTCGATTAGCCACACCAGGCTGGAACCTAGACGTGGTTTTAAGGTTCCTGATGTCAGCAAGGTTCGAACCGCTTCAATCAGCCTCTTTTAAGGATCTCACATTAAAGACTCTTTTCCTCGTTTGCTTAGCAACAGCTAAAAGAGTCAGTGAGATTCACGCCTTCAGCAGGAACATAGGTTTTACATCTGAAACGGCTACATGTTCCTTGCAGCTTGGTTTTTTAGCTAAAAACGAGCTTCCTTCTCGTCCTTGGCCCAAGTCGTTCGAGATCCCAAGCCTGTCCAACTTGGTTGGTAACGAACAAGAGAGAGTACTTTGCCCAGTAAGAGCTCTTAAGTACTATTTAAGACGTACAAAGCCATTACGAGGACAATCAGAAGCTTTATGGTGTTCTATCAAGAAACCTGCTTTACCGATGTCTAAGAACGCAGTTTCTTATTACATCAGGCTTTTGATTAGAGAGGCCCATTCTCATCTGAAGGAAGAAGACCATGCTTTGCTGAAGGTAAGGACACATGAAGTTAGAGCTGTCGCTACTTCAGTGGCCTCCAAACAGAACCGTTCTCTGCAGAGTGTTATGGATGCAACCTATTGGAGAAGCAAGTCAGTGTTCGCATCATTTTACCTCAAAGATGTCCAGTCTCTTTACGAGAACTGCTACACCCTGGGACCATTCGTAGCAGCGAGTGCAGTAGTAGGTGAGGGCTCAACCACTACATTCCCATAATCCCATAACCTTTTTTAATCTTTCTCTTGAAATGCTTTTTATTGTTGTTTTTTTTGGGTTGTACGGAAGGCTAAGAAGCCTTCCGCATCCTGGTTGATTTGGCGGGTGGTCAAATTCTTTCTTGAGAAGCGCCTAGATTAGAGGTTGTGATGAGGTCCTTTAGTATGGGTTGCAGCCCTTCATACTTCAGCACCTAGGAGTCGCTCAGCATCCTAAGAGGATCGCTAAGCTCAGTAAGGAAGACGTACTTAATAAGGCAGAGTAATGGTTCAAGTCGACTTCCTTACCAGGTACTTATTTATTTTATGTTTGTTATTTTGAATAACTGCTAAAATGAAATACGGGATACTTAGCTTCTAATGTTAACATGTATGCTGGTCTCCACCCACCCCCCTGGGTGTGAATCAGCTACATGATCATCGGGTAAGATTAATATTGAAAAATGTTATTTTCCTTAGTAAAATAAATTTTTGAATATACTTACCCGATGATCATGAATTTAAGGACCCTCCCTTCCTCCCCATAGAGAACCAGTGGACCGAGGAGAAAATTGAGTTCTTGTTGACAAGAAGTACCTGAGTACCTACTCGACAGATGGCGCTGTTGTGTACACCCCCACCTGTATAGCGATCGCTGGCGTATCCCGACCTTAGATTTTTCTGTCGGGCAACAGAGTTGACAGCTACATGATCATCGGGTAAGTATATTCAAAAATTTATTTTACTAAGGAAAATAACATATTTACAAAAGATTAAAATGTAGAAGCAATTTTTCTCACATTAGGGGTTTCAAGGCTGGAGAGTGAATCTGACTTTTTGATGAGGCAGGTCATGAAAACGCGGATAGCCCCTGTAGAAAGGGACTACTGTAGTTGGTTGGGAATATTTTAAAATGGACAGCCTTTTGATGATGTTAATCTTTTAAAAATATGATTGGAGGGTAGACATTGGACAGAGGTTACCAATATAAAATTGTAAAGCCAAGATATAAAGAGGGCCATACCTCTGAAGCCCCTAAGATTGATATTACCATTTGGGCACTTCACAGCGCACTGTTGGTTGCACTTTCTTTTTATCCATTGACTTGATCTCTGTTCTTGCTGTATAACTACTGTACTTCTTTCTTCTACCCCTTAGTGTAACTAGATGCACTTGGGTGCTGAATAGCCTTACAGAACCCAGTACTGGGCTTTATAGCCCAAATTCAAAGCCATCCCACCTCTTGAGGGTATTTTTATTCCTGGCCAAAAAGAGAAGACTATGTGTCAGTATCAGCAGGGAAAGGAGTGAGGGTGAAGAATTAATGTTCTTTGTAAATGCTGCAAGTTTACGAACTTGTGCTCCTAAGGCTAAGGCTATAGAAAATCCAATCTTTGGAAGGAGCTCTTTTAGACTAAGGGAGTTACCTGATTAGCCAAAATTTCAAGATAGATATCAGGTGACCAGGATATTGAAGGAGTTGGTAAAGATGGTCATAGCAAAGTGAAGGACTTGAGTAATTTTGTGAATTTCAAGAAAGCTATCAAGTGACCAGGACATTGAAGAAATTGGTAAAGATGGTCATAGCAAAGTGAAGGACTGAGTAATTTTGTGAAACATTCCAGAGTCTAAATCCATGTTATAAGCTTGCCTGAGACGTTCTGCCAAGGCAGATATGTATAACAAAATTGTTTATGGATTAAGCTTCGTATCTTCAGAGATGGACCAGAAACGATGCCAAGAAGTCCAGGGATTATCTGGCATGGGGTTTTAACCATAAGGAAGGCCATCCATGCCTTCCCCACTGACTGATACAGTATAGTCTGGTGGAAGAAGAGCTCTTCCAGGCCATCAAATACCTAATGTTGTTAGCCAAGAGATGTTTTCTTATATTCATGAGAGAATACCCAGGCATGAAGGTTCTTGGTCAAAAAGGAGGAAGTAAAGAGATTCAGTTTCTTACTATCCGATACAGCTATACTGAGCAGAGGTGTGACCGTGAAACTGAGTGATCAGAAACCATGGACTGTTCGGCTAAAGTAAAAGCACAAGCGCAGCCGTCCCTTTATGGTCTAATTGGTTCTTCAAAACATTCTAAATCAAACTGTTTGGAGGAAACAGATTGACTGAAGACCAAGTGTCCCTGTCGAGGTTCAAGGCATCTCTTATAACTGCCTAAGAATCACCATTTGGAGCTACATCAAGTGGAACAGGTACCCTTGGAGATCTGGGATAATTTTGAGGAACTCTTGGAAGTAGCTCCAGTCTAAGATCCTCTAGGTGTCCAGGTTGTCTGCCTTTATAAGACATCCACCACCCAATTGAGAGAGCCTGGTAAGTGGACTGGGGTGGAGATAATATCCCTCTTTCAAGGCAACTTCATAATTTGAAGGACTACTGAATTTGATTTCATGAAGATCACCCTCTCTGGACAAAACAGACTTCTGTCTGGTTGTTGATGAAGATTTTGGTGTGCATGTTCCTTAGACTGGGCTTTTTCATTGTCAGGAAGACTGCCGCAGGGTCTAACACATTTATTTGTAATACAGGTACTGCAAACTAAAGGTACTATTTCCTAAACACACAGGTCTCCTCTGTATAACTCTCCCCCCCCCCAAACCTACCCTGAATGTGTTTGTGTGAAAAATCATGGGTATTAGGAGAGGGATCTGTGAAATCAACAAGGGGAGAGCCTTTGGTAAGGTGCATGGTCTTAAGAATTTTTTATGTAGACAATGGTTAACTAGGAAATTGTCCGTAAACCCCTTACAAGCTGCTTTCCACAACAAATTGATGTCTTTCAACATGGTCTTAAAACTGGGTTGACGATCAAAAGAGGATGGAGTGATCTTAAACTTTTTCTCCTGCCAATTAAGCATCAGCTATATGCCCAAGGAAGATCAACATCCCTAGGTTCAGGTTGTTTTCATAGCCGTACAGCCACACGCAGTGAAGGGATTTCTACGTACAATCATACCCATTCCCTTACAAAAGGCACAAGGATGGTGAGATTAAGACTAGGTTTGTGAATAAACCTATTATACATTTGTATCTTTTATCAAGAAAAAACTGCATGTCTTCACACTTCTTCATGTATTCTGGAAAGAGAAAACATAAACTTAACATGCCCAAAATTTCAGAGGCAGGAAACGTATGTACAGTATTTACTGCTTATGGCTGAAGTCAAAATTGAGTGTCTAGTTGACTGACAGATGGACAGGTCTTCATTACAACCTGACAATAGTTATAACTACAGTACGTTGTTAAATTTTTAAGAAGACATCAAGTCTTAACCTGACTAAACATGAAATACTATGTGCGGAGCCTCCTTCTGCTCAAAAACCATTTGAGGAATGTGATATAAATGAAAGGTAATTAGGATACTATGATAGTGACCTATATTGATGGCATGCAAAGCACATCCAAGTACCACTTACAAGAATAGAGGACAGTTGAGATAATGTTTGTGACTGAAGCAAGCCAAGGCGGAGTAAATCCATCTGGGGGACATGGTATTAACCTAAGATTATGCATCCTACTGAATGGGGAGAGTGTAACTTTTCCCTAGCCGTCCATTAAATTTCTTACTTGTAGCCTACGAATAGATGACGTAGGTTTACCGCATACATCTGTAACATATATTCTTAGAATGAGTTATTTTTAGTTGTGGTAATATTCTAAAAAGAACAACTTGCTCATCTGTAGACTGTGTTCTAAAACCCACTCACGGCCTGATAGGTTTGACAGGTATAATAACAACTCGACTTTTTTATGTGAGCTAGAGATAAGGGTTAGCAATAGCATAGATGATCTATTTGCTTAGGTGGAGATGTGCTAGGGTGTTTGTTTAGTCGAAGACATTGTGCTAACTGTGTAGTGACATGCACTTTACCTCTGTTGCTCATTATTGTCCTTTAAAGACCTTGTCACTTGTTGTTACCTTGCATTACAAGTATAACTTATGCATTCTGGTCCACAGTTCTACAAACGATGTCATCTTGTACCTGAATTTTATTTGGGAAACATATACAGGGAAGACATTGAACTAGGCTTAGAGTTTACAGGGAAAAGATTAAACACACCAACCTAAAAGCTTAAGTTTCAGCCAACCTCAATAAGTATTTCCCATTAAAATTAGTGGGTATCATATGCTGTATAGGTAGGCTGGTTTGAAATGTGCAGTTATCATATAGCCTAGGCCTATTTTGTCTCAAAAGACAATGAAGACCCAGGATAGCAACAACGGTTTGCTCCCCTTATATTAAAAATATAAGGAAATATGCGCACCAGCATAAGTGTACCGCAAGTGGAATACAGTCTGGTGTGTAACCAAGCTAAGCATACGATCTCCCTTAAATCCATAGATCATGCAATAAATATGAGAAATGTATAATACTGTACAGTAGTTTAATATCTCACCAACTAGCTGGTTTGGCATGTTTCATTAGGAATTAAAATGGGCACACAAATATGTAGTAAATTACTGGACATATAAATTGACAAAAATGCAAACAATAACGTAACATTACAAGCTGTTTTGACATTTAGTGATGTAATGGTGACTTATTTGCACTCGGTTGACACAGTTTCTGATAACGGGGCAACACCAGCCATATTACGACAACTGTTTGACACCCATGACAGTGAGGCACTTGTTGACCAAATGCCCCACTTTTAGCACCTTAGGAAATAGATATCTGTTAGAGGCTCAAGGTGAGGATAGCAGGTTCATCCTTGCCAAGATTCTTGGACATGATGTCTTTCTATGATAGGAGTATTTTTAAATTTATATCAGAAGCAGGTCCTCTGAAAGCTATTTATCTTTTAAGGACAAATTTGCTATTATTGTTTTAAGTTAAAATTCCTTTTGTTCTTTATTTATAACAAATGATATTGGCGTCAATTACCTTAGGTGTCAGGATGTAAGAAAACTCCAAATCAGTCAATCAATCATGACATCCGCTTCCCTTAGTGAATAGCTTTAGTGTGAAGAGGAAGTAGCAGATAGAAATTTAATCCAATTAGATAATTTTCAATATTAAACTTACCCGATAATCATGTAGCTGTCAACTCCGTTGCCCGACAGAATTCTATGGAGGGATACGCCAGCTATCACAATACTAGAAGGGGGTGTACTTACCAGCGCCACCTGTGGCCAGGTACTCAAGTACTTCTTGTTGACACCTCCTCAATTATTCCTCTGTCGTGCTTCCGGCAAGACGTTCTGGGATACGCTTATGATCTTCGAGTTTGTTCACGGCTAATTGGTGAAGTATTCTCTCAGATTTCGGCTGTCGCATTACTGGAAACCTTCTTATATTAGCTAGATAGCTTTTATATAGTCCTGATTAACGGTTAACGATCTTTTGCTTGATTTTGGAAACCCCTTTGGCTAACTCTTTGGATTCAAGATGTCTGACATTTCGCAAGCCCCCTCCCATAGACGATGTAGGTCTTGCAATAGGCGTATTCCGAAGGCCTCGGTAGATCCTCACACCGCTTGTTCTGACTGTAGGGACAGGCCCTGTCAGTTAGAAAATCGATGTGAGGAATGCGCCGGACTTTCGGAACTGGAATTTGTCCGTCTTTTAAAATATTCATCTAAGTTAGAGAGAGGTAGAGTTAGGAGGAGTTCTTCTCACTCTTCAATGTTTTCCTCACCTCATGATCCCCTACCTTTTCCTACCCCTGTAGTGGCTACCCCCGAACCTACTGTTTGCCCTCCGCCTGATATGTCTGTTGTTTTGCGTGCTATTCAGGCCTTAGGCGATAAAGTAGAGTCAGTGGTAAGTGACCATAAGTCTCTGATGGCCGAAGTTAAGGAACTTAAGGTCAAGAGTGCAGTGGGTGGAGTTAGTGCCAGTGCTGTGACGAGTGCTAGTGTCAGTGCAGTGCCAAGTGCTAGTGTCAGTGCCAGTGTGGTGCGTGAGGATTCTTCTGTGCGAGCCAGTCGTCCTCCCAGTCCGGGACCTCTTGCAAGCTCCCATGCCCAGGGGAGAAGCAATGTCGAAGGGCATAAGGGTTCGGCAGGCCTTGTTAGGCGCACAGAAGTTTCCTCGGTGGTTGCGGGCGTGTCTTCCAAAGACCGTCACTCCCACCCGCAGACGATTGAGCCCGTCTTTTTCTCGTCCGCTGATCATCTGTCAGGGAAGAAACGTTGGTCTCAGGTCTCGAGACCACTTAAACGCAGAGTCCAGTCCGCGAGTGCTCAGCCAGGTTGCAGTCATTGGCTCAGCTCTGACTCGCCGCAGTCATCTGTCGACTGCACTCCGCCCAAGAGGAGTAAGGTTCTGCCACAACAGAGCTCGACTGTCGACCCTAAGTGGACTCTACTACAGTCCATGCAAGCACAGCTTTCGGACTTGATGCGTGAGTGTCGGGCTGAGAGTGTTGCTCCTCCGCCTCCGCCTACACTCCCTCCGCCTGCGCTCGCTCCGCCTGCGCTCGCTCCGCCTGCGCTTGCTCCGCCTGATCGCAGTACCACCTGCCAGGCGTACGATGTTGAGCCACGGTCTGAGTTTGCTGTTCCCAGTGGTGTTCAGCCTCCGCCTTCTTTAAGGCAACCTTTGCTATGGGATCAGGAGGATTATACCTCTCTTCCTCCGCCTCCCTTTGCTGCTCCACCAGTGGTGCAACTCTTGGCTGAGGTACAACAACCTCTCCCGTCCATGAGTCAGTCTCCTCAGCTCTCGCTGCAGCGAGCTCAACCATCCACAAGGCAAGCTCCACTACACCTTGGCCTTGCGCCTCAGGAGCCTCAGCTTGCGAGACATTTACCTTGTTCTGCGCAGCCTCAACCTCATCACGCTCCGCTCACACCACAGGAACAGGAACTTGCTACTCCGCTTCCACCAACCGCTCAGCAAGCGCAATCCTTGGGTTCAACCGCTCATGCTAGGAGTCAGCCTCCTCCACCCATGCGCCTTCCTTCTGCTTCGTCTGCTATTCAGCCTTTGCAGTCTGAGCCTCAGGTTCTCCCTCAACAGTTACTTGTAGAGGAAACCACTACTATTGTTCCTACTCGTTCTGACTCTGCTGTTCAGCATTCTTGTCCGATACCTTCACTACACTCTGGTGATGAGGCGTCTGATGATGAGGAGGCACACCTGGATCCCTCATCAGACTTGGATGAATCCAAGCCTTCTCCACAGTCTATTGACTTTCGTAAGGTCTTGGTTCTGCTTAGGGAGGTTTACCCAGACCACTTTGTCTCTGCTATTCCCCGCTCTCCGCCATCTGAGTTTTCGCTGGGCATACAACAAGCTAAGTCCTCCTATACTAAGCTAGTCCTAGCAAGGTCCTCTAAGAGAGCATTAAGGATCTTAGGGGAGTGGCTGCAGTCTAAGCAACACCTAGGCAAGACTTCTTTCATGTTCCCGCCAACCAAGCTCACTTCGAAAGCGAGCGTTTGGTATGCCACAGGAGAAGCACCAGGCTTGGGAGTACCTGCCTCTGCCCAGGCTGACTTCTCAAGTCTGGTGGACTCGCCTCGGAGAACTGCAATGAGGCGCTCTAAGGTTTGCTGGACCTTCTCAGACCTTGATCACTTACTGAAAGGACTGTTTAGAGCATTTGAGATGTTCAACTTTCTTGACTGGTGCCTGGGGGCCCTCAGCAAGAAGACCTCTCCTGCGGACAAGGATTCTGCCATGCTATTAATGTCCTGCATGGATAAGGCCATTAGGGATGGATCTGGTGAGCTTGCGTCGATGTTTGTATCAGGGGTTTTGAAGAAAAGGGAACAGCTGTGTACCTTCCTTTCCTCCAGCATTACACCTTGCCAAAAGTCACAACTCCTTTTTGCTCCGCTCTCGAAGTTCCTCTTCCCTGAAGAGCTGGTTAAGGACTTGTCTGCTGCCCTGATACAAAAGGACACACACGATCTTGTAGCCTCATCGGCTCGTAAGTCTAAGGTTACGACCTCAGTCCCCAAGACTTATCGCTCACCAGTGGCTGATACCCCTGCGACGAGGTTCATACCGCCCTTTCGTGGTAGAGCCCCCAGCCGAGGAAGCTCCCGTCCAGACTCTTTCAGGAGCAAGTCCAGGAAAGGCTCCAGGACATCTAAAGGTAAACACTGACTCTCCGCTTCTCCAGACAGCAGTAGGAGCCAGGCTCAAGATCTTCTGGCGAGCCTGGGAGAAGAGAGGTGCAGACGCCCAGTCTGTCAGTTGGCTGAGGAACGGTTACAGGATTCCATTCTGCCTCAAACCACCTCTGACCACATCACCCATCAACCTCTCTCCCAACTACAAAGAAGAGGACAAGAGGCTAGCATTGCACCAGGAGGTGTCGCTACTTGTGCAGAAGAAGGCAGTGGTTATAGTCCGGGACCATCAATCCCCGGGCTTCTACAACCGTCTCTTTCTTGTGGCCAAGAAGACAGGAGGTTGGAGACCGGTGCTGGACGTCAGCGCGCTCAACGCGTATGTCACCAAGCAGACGTTCACGATGGAGACGACGAAGTCGGTCTTAGCAGCGGTCAGGCAGGAGGACTGGATGGTCTCGTTGGACTTGAAAGATGCCTACTTTCACGTTCCTATTCATCCAGACTCCCAACCTTTCCTGAGATTCGTTTTCGGAAAGGTTGTCTACCAATTCCAAGCCCTGTGTTTTGGCCTAAGCACAGCTCCTATGGTCTTTACTCATCTGATGAGGAATATAGCAAAATTCCTACACTTATCGGACATCAGAGCCTCCCTCTACTTGGACGACTGGCTGTTGAGAGCCTCCACGAGTCGTCGCTGTCTGGAGAATCTCAATTGGACTTTAGACTTAATCAGAGAACTGGGTCTATTAGTCAACATAGAAAAGTCTCAACTCATTCCCTCCCAATCCATTGTGTACCTGGGAATGGAGATTCGGAGTCAGGATTTTCGGGCTTTTCCTTCGGCCCCCAGGATAAGCCAAGCCCTAGAGTGCATCATGAGCATGCTGAAGAGGAGCAGTTGCTCGGTGAGACAGTGGATGAGTCTCACAGGGACCCTTTCATCACTGGCCCTGTTCGTCGAGCTAGGGAGACTCCACCTCCGCCCTCTTCAATTCCATCTTGCAGCTCATTGGGACAAGGGTTCGACTCTCGAAGCAGTCTCTATCCCAATCACCCAAGAGATGAAGACCACTCTCCTGTGGTGGAAGCACAACCTCCTTCTCAGGGAGGGTCTATCGTTGGCTATTCAGACCCCCAATCTTCATCTCTTCTCAGATGCATCGGACTCGGGCTGGGGTGCGACCTTGAACGGACGGGAATGCTCGGGAATGTGGAACGAAGAACAGGGATTACTACACATCAACTGCAAGGAGCTACTAGCAGTTCATTTAGCCCTGTTGCACTTCAAGTCCCTCCTGCTAGGCAAAGTGGTGGAGGTGAACTCAGACAATACCACAGCCTTGGCTTACATCTCCAAGCAAGGAGGGACCCATTCGAGGAGCCTATACGAGATCGCAAGGGACCTCCTCATTTGGTCAAGAGGTCTAAACCTCACTCTGGTCACGAGGTTCATTCAGGGCGATATGAACGTCTCAGCAGATCGCCTAAGCAGAAGGAATCAGGTCATTCCCACGGAATGGACCCTCCACAAGAGTGTGTGCAACAGACTTTGGACCTTGTGGGGTCAACCTACCATAGATCTGTTTGCCACCTCCATAACCAAGAGACTTCTGCTGTACTGTTCCCCTGTTCCAGACCCTGCAGCAGTTCATGTGGATGCTTTTCTACTGAACTGGTCCCATCTCGACCTGTACGCATTCCCACCGTTCAAGATAATAAACAAAGTTCTGCAGAAATTCCTCTCGCACGAAGGGACACGGCTGACGCTGGTTGCTCCCCTTTGGCCTGCAAGAGAATGGTTCACAGAGGTACTTCAATGGCTAGTCGACATCCCCAGGACTCTACCTCTAAGAGTGGACCTTCTACGTCAACCTCACGTAGACAGGTTGCACCCAAACCTCCACGCTCTTCGGCTGACTGCCTTCAGACTGTCGAAAGATTCGCTAGAGCTAGAGGCTTTTCGAAGGAGGCAGCCAGTGCGATTGCCAGAGCGAGAAGGGTTTCCACTCGTAGAGTCTACCAGTCTAAGTGGGAGGTCTTCCGAAGCTGGTGTAGAGCCAATTCAATATCCTCTACCAATACCTCTGTGACCCAAATAGCTGACTTCCTTCTACATCTTAGGAATGAGAGATCCCTTTCAGCCCCTACGATTAAAGGATATAGGAGTATGTTGGCTTCAGTTCTCCGCCACAGAGGTTTGGACCTTTCTTCCAACAAGGACCTTCAAGACATTCTTAAGTCTTTTGAGACGTCTAAAGAGCGTCGTCTATCCACTCCAGGCTGGAACCTAGACGTAGTCTTAAGGTTCCTTATGTCTCCTAGGTTCGAACCTCTCCAGTCAGCTTCCTTCAAGGACCTTACCCTCAAGACTCTCTTTCTCGTCTGCCTTGCAACAGCTAAGAGAGTCAGTGAGGTTCATGCCTTCAGCAAGAACATTGGTTTCACGACCGAATCTGCAACATGTTCTTTTCAGCTTGGATTCCTAGCAAAGAACGAACTTCCTTCACGTCCTTGGCCTAGATCGTTTGAAATACCTAGCCTCTCCAACATGGTAGGTAACGAACTAGAGAGAGTTCTTTGCCCTGTCAGAGCTCTCAGATTTTATCTTAAGAGGTCTAAACCTCTTCGAGGACAGTCAGAAGCCTTATGGTGTGCCATCAAGAAACCTTCGAGGCCCATGTCCAAGAATGGGGTTTCATATTATATAAGGCTTCTGATTAGAGAAGCCCACTCTCACTTTAAGGAGGAAGACCTTGCATTGCTGAAGGTAAGGACGCACGAAGTAAGAGCCGTAGCTACTTCGATGGCCTTTAATAAAAACCGTTCTCTGCAGAGCATAATGGATGCAACCTATTGGAGGAGCAAGTCAGTGTTTGCATCATTTTATCTGAAAGATGTCCAGTCTCTTTACGAGAACTGCTACACCCTGGGACCATTCGTAGCAGCGAGTGCAGTAGTAGGTGAGGGCTCAGCCACTACATTCCCTTAATCCCATAACCTTTTTTAACCTTTCTCTTGAATGCTTTTATTGTTGTTTTTATGGTTGTTACGGTAGGCTAAGAAGCCTTCCGCATCCTTTTGATTTGGCGGGTGGTCTATTCATTCTTGAGAAGCGCCTGGGTTAGAGGTTTTGTAGAGGTCCTTTAGTAGGGGTTGCAACCCCATATACTTTGGCACCTTTGGGTTGATTCAGCCTCCAAGAGGAACGCTGCGCTCAGTAAGGAAGACGAACTTAAAAAAGAGGCAGAGTAACGGTTCAATTCGACTTCCTTACCAGGTACTTATTATTTCATTGTTATTTGAGATAACTGTTATATGAAATATGGGATACTTAGCTATCCTTTAATCTTGTACACTGGTTTTCACCCACCCCCCTGGGTGTGAATCAGCTACATGATTATCGGGTAAGTTTAATATTGAAAAATGTTATTTTTATTAGTAAAATAAATTTTTGAATATACTTACCCGATAATCATGATTTAATCGACCCTCCCTTCCTCCCCAGAGAGAACCAGTGGATCGAGGAATAATTGAGGAGGTGTCAACAAGAAGTACTTGAGTACCTGGCCACAGGTGGCGCTGGTAAGTACACCCCCTTCTAGTATTGTGATAGCTGGCGTATCCCTCCATAGAATTCTGTCGGGCAACGGAGTTGACAGCTACATGATTATCGGGTAAGTATATTCAAAAATTTATTTTACTAATAAAAATAACATTTTATAATAATTATAACACACTATTTACACTGTCATGTTTAATCACCTGAATAGAGCAAGGAGAATTACATATTGTTCTATATACAGTATGTTAAGTTAAACACCATCAGGTTGAATTAGGGAAGATTGAGTTTCAGGTGTGCAAAGGCCCCCTCCTTGTAAGAGGCGGGCCCAAACTCCTTGTTTAGGTTAGGCGAGTGTGGCTAGGCTATGACATATTCCTGTTTCCCCTATCCAATAACCATGGCTTCCCATGGTACACATGAGGTATGTATTTTTCCATTATGTTTTGGTATGATTTACTCATATCTGCCATTAGCACATAGTGTAATACTCTTTTCTGGTAATTTCCCCACCCAAAATCTTCCATTTTCCCCCTATAATTATTTTCTAAAGGGTGTTAATGAAGCAAAGAAAAGCGTTTTGAATTATTAATAATGGTCAAAGATACATAACACTTCAAAACCAGTTAGGAAAATACTGTTCATGTATTTGACGTGAAACGAAAGCATCATGGCATCACCATAGGTTATTATGAATTTGGTAGCCATTGGTGTAGGCCTTGTTGGGAACCTCTGATCCTATACAGTGCATCAATTTTTACCAAATTAAAAAGTTCCTTCCGTGATATTTGATTTTCTGATGTCCTTATTGGGTATATATTAACACTAACCATCTGGATACCTGTGTACGATATTATTTTATTCAGAATCACTTGCTTATATACTGTATATTTCTTTCATGATCACTTTCTTATACAGTATGTAAATTTTGCTGGAAACAAACAGTTTTTTCTTGAAAGGATATTTTTAATGTCCTATTTTCTCATGTTAGAATTGTTCCTCCATTAATATCATCCGCTCCTTTATTATCGCACAGCTTTTTTTGTGCCAATCACCTACCTTCATTGTGGCACAGATTTTTATCTTCTTTTTTTATAGTTTTTTCATACCCTTGTTTTGGTAAGAAGTTTCTGTGCCCCAGTTGCAAAAATTCCAGTTATGAGGTCAATTCAATTTTTTCTAGGCGTAAAAAAATCTAATGATGAATTGATCTAGTTATAGATTATGTGAGTGCCTGAATTGTGGTGGAAAAACTTCACGTTTTAAGGTGCCGCCAGAATTTTGTATTTCAAATACTCTACTGTTTCTTGGTGAAAAGGAACTTTATAATTTGTTTTAGTAAAGGAAAGTTGAGCCATGGAAAATAGCCCCTCTAACTCATCACTTCCTCTACCACAACTGAGACAATTGGAATAGAGGATAATATTGGATTCACACTTCCAAAAATGCGGCAAGATGCTTACATTAAGTTATGAACATGGTGTCCTACGTTAGGTTAGGTGCGGAACATTATGCTAGGTCTTATTCCTATGTTTGTTTCCCTGATGAAATAGGGTATTCCGACTCGTAGAATATGTCAGGAATTCCGAATGGCACACAACTCCTAATGCTAAGGGAGAAAGGAAAATTACAAAAAATGTAATACAGTATAACAAGATATTGTTTTTTCAACTTTAAGCTACATATGAGAAAGTGATTGGTAATTAAAAACCTATTGTACAGTTGATATGAATACATTCATCATTGGATTAATATGTAAGAATTTATTTTTGTATTTTTCTGTACGACTAAAGGGTGCTGGAACATACTTGAGTCTGGATCAAGTAAAATGTGAACACCATTTTCTTTTCTAAGTCCATTGTTTACTTTTGAGAGACTGATTGTGGGTTACTGCGCATGCATTGTTTGCATTCGCTTTGACAGCTCTCTGTCTTTTGTATGAGTACAGTATCATTACTGTGCTTTTAACCAATTATATATGGTTACGTTCCCGGATGTTGTCCTACGTAATCAGTTTTTCCCCCTCCACTTCAGTTACAGCAAGACTACCACCACAAGAAGACGTCTCCCACAGGGAAGTTCAGTCTATTTCAAAATTTAGCGCAAAATACTGTACGGTAATCTATTTCGGTAATTACTGTATGT
Source organism: Palaemon carinicauda (assembly GCF_036898095.1). Taxonomy (NCBI): domain Eukaryota; kingdom Metazoa; phylum Arthropoda; class Malacostraca; order Decapoda; family Palaemonidae; genus Palaemon; species Palaemon carinicauda. The sequence goes on along the minus strand of NC_090726.1, from coordinate 39,921,106 downwards.
TGAAAATTGTCTCCGTTTAGTATATAGCTATTGTTGCTCATCTGAAAGTAAAAAATATCCCTGAAATGGTGACCCGCATGTTTGGCACGCGTAGCTCATCCATGTACCGCTTACCAGAACAGAGGAGCAATGACATACTGTACTGTAATTTACAAGCGTAGCAAGTCACGGCAGAGCAAAAGTATTTGAGCATAGTAATATAAATTAAAGGTAATTATGATACTTTAAGAGTGACTAACGCGGATGGCGTGCTTAGCATATCTAAGTACCACTTGCCGGAACAATGGAGCATTAAGATAATGTTGATTTGCCACCGAAGCGAGCCAAGGTGGAGCATGAACCATTTGAGTAATATGATGTAAATTAAAGGTAATTATGATACTTTAATAATGACCCACATTGTATGCTGGCTCAGCATATCCATATATCACTTGTTAGAGCAGAGGACCATTAAGATAATGTTTATTTACGATTGAACCACGATGGAGCACAAACCATCTGAGGGACGTCATTTGAATTATGGATTAATTATACTTTAGTTTCCTGCCACTTAAATGAACGTTATATTTTCCAACTGGTTATCTTGTGCTTATTATGCATTTCTAACCATTAATATTCCTGCAGATCACTTGTTTTTTACTTTTTTCCACCCCAAACCCCGGTTTCCCACAGGAAATTCCCATAATTGTTTTTATATGGGGAGGAGGATAAACATATGGTTCATGTATTCAGCTCTTCTAGGAGAAGGACACTCCAAAATCAAACGATTGTTTTCTAGTCTTGGGTAGTGCCATAGCCTCTGTACCATGGTCTTCCACTGTTTTGGGTTAGAGTTCTCTTGTTTGAGCGTACACTTGGGCACACTATTTATCTTATTTCTCTTCCTCTTGTTTTGTTAAAGTTTTTTATAGTTTATATAGGAAATACTTATTTTAATGTTACCGTTCTTAAAATATTTTACTTTTCCTTGTTTCCTTTCCTCACTGGGCTATTTTCCCTGTTTGAGACCCTAGGCTTATAGCATCCTGCTTTTCCAACTAGGGTTGTAGCTTAATAATTTATAATGATAATATAATAGGAATTAAAGTATCATATATTTACCCATCATTATTTATGAGGTGGTGTTAGGGGTAATATTTTCCCATTCTCGTGCATTCAGAATATTCCCTGACTTGGCTAGTACAGTGGTAACGCGTTCGCCTAGCATTCGCATGACAGCAGATCGATCCCCGCCCAGGGCCATGAGTTTAGGCTGTATACTGGGGAGGCCACTGCTGTGGTTGGGCACCACAAGGGGGGGGGGCCCGCTTGCGGGCTGACGTTCTAGTGAGCATCTATTCTGATAAAAGTGGAACTGAAACCAGACAACTTTAACTTTAAACCTTTAGTGACTATTTGTAAAAATTCCTGGCCCTAGGCCTACAAAACCTATGACAGTTGCTGTACTGGTTGAATGAACTGAAAATGTTTCTAGATATAATTAATGAATAAAGTTAGCAACTGCACTTGACCTTTTATGAAATAACTGGATTCATTTGAAACATACACAGAAAGCTTGGGCTGGTAGTCACAGCTTAACTTTGGGGTTAGTACCCTATAGGCCTACACATACATCTGCCTACCAGTAAACTTAAACATAGACTGTTTGAAACTGCTTTGAGTACCATTCTGTTGGATAATAAATCTTTAAAATAACAATTGAACATAAATATTAATTAAACATTTATCATGAAAGTTACGAGGCGAAAATGGAACTCTGTAGATTCTATTAGATAAAAAAACTTTAAAATAACAATTGAATTTAAATATTAATTAAAAATTGATCCTGAAAGTTACTAGAGGAAAATGGAATTCTGTGTTGAGCAAAACACTAGAATTTGAAATTTAAAATTTAAATTTCTCAACATTATATATATATATATATATATATATATATATATATATATATATATATATATATATATATATATGTGTGTGTGTGTGTGTGTATACTGTATATATACACACATACAAGTAGCGGCAAAGTACATAAGTAAGGCCCTTTGTTTAAGTGGAACAAAAGTAAAGAATTACTAATCATCCTTTTATTTCATTGAACATGAATGTATTCCACAATTTAATATATAAATATAACATTAGAAAAATTAATATAATGCATTATTCTGTTCAATAATGCTCAATAAAACTGAAATCAAACGAAATTTAAAGAGATTTCTGTGGAAAGAAGAAACGGAATAGGTCTAGAGTTTAGCCGAGCTTGGGCGCAATATAGCCCAGTCTTTCGTCGGTTGGAAAATCATTACGGTTGGTAAAACTCTCTCTCTCTCTCTCTCTCTCTCTCTCTCTCTCTCTCTCTCTCTCTCTCTCTCTCTCTCTCTCTCTCGCACAAAGAATCCCCTTTTTACCTTTAATGTTTTATTATGACATTTTTTCTACGACTTTGTTCTCAGGTCTTAAATTTATCAATCATATGTTTAATCAGTTGTATGATGACTTTTATCAGTCATGCGATGTCTTATCAGTCGTATGATGTCTTATCAGTCATGTGATGTCTTCTTAGCCATGCTCTTATCAGTCACATGATGTCACATCAGTCATATGGTGTCTTTTATCAGTCATGTGATGTCTTATTAGTCACGATATCTTATAAGTTGTATAATGTCCTATCAGTCACTTTGCTTATTAGTTGTATAATGTCTTATCAGTCATAAGATGTCTTATTAGTCATAAGATGTCTTATTAGTCATAAGATGTCTTATCAGTCATATGTCTTATCAGTTATCAGGTGTCTTATCAGTCACAATGTCTTATTAATTGTATGATGTCTGTCATCTGAAGTCTTATCAGTCACGATGTCTTATTAGTTGCATGATGTCTTATCAGTCATTTAATGTCTTATCAGTCATATGATTTCTATCTTCAGTCTTTAGAATGTATAGTGGAACCTTGTGTAATCATGGGGCTGCATATATATATATATATATATATATATATATATATATATATATATATATATATATATATATATATATATATATATATCTTGGTACCAATAATTTGAAACCATTTGTAACTATTCTCTTGTCGACATGATTTGTAATATATTTATGTATCATATAAGTATTTACACTTCATAAATACCTTTTGCCTTATAAGTTATCAACATTGTTTTACAAGTTAATAGTAGATTTTTTTCAATTTATATTTTTAAGGTCCATTGGATGTTTACTTTTGGGTATTTACTTTTTTTTATTATTTCTATACTATAAAATAAATGGACTATAGTATCAGTAGGAATCAGTATCATCAAAGGCAAATTATTAATTTACATTTTGCGTTTTTTGACAGATCCCTTTTGGACACAATGGCCCATCTGAAGCGAAGTCTTGTCCATACCATTGCTGCTGTTGTCAAGTTAATAAGGTAAGTCCCTTTTTTCAGTAGAAGCATGGTTTATTCTAACGTGCAGTTATACCCATTTGTTGAAGTTTTAAATCCAGATTTATGCAGCTGTAAGTCCCGATTTTGTGCAGTTGTACCCCATTTTTTTGCAGTTGTAAGTTCAGATTTTGTGTAGTTGAACCCCTTTTTTGCAGTTATAAGTCTAGAGTTTGTGCAGTTGTAAGTTCAGATTTGTGCTGTTGTAAGTCCAGATTTTGTGCAGTTGTACCCCATTTTTGCAGTTGCAAGTTCAGATTTTGTGAAGTTGAACCCCTTTTTTTTTGCAGCTGTAAGTCCAGATTTGTGCAGTTGTAAGTCTAGATTTATGCAGTTGTAAGTCCATATTTTATGCAGTTGTAAGTCCAAATTTTGTCCAGTTGTAAGTCTAGATTTTGTGCAGTTGTAAGTCTACATTTATGCAATTGTAAGTCCAGATTTTGTGCAGTTGTGGCCCTTTGTGCAGTTTTAAGTCCAGATTTCTGCAACTGTAAGTCCAGATTTTGTGCACTTGTACCCCTTTTGTGCAGTTGTAAATCCAGATGTGTGCAGTTGTGGCCCTTTTATGCAGTTGTAAATCCAGATTTATGCAGTTGTAAGTTCAGATTTTGTGCAATTGTACCCCTTTTGTGCACTTGTAAATCCAGATTTGTGCAGTTGTAAGTCCAGATTTATGCAGTTGTAAGTCCGGATTTTGTGCAGTTGTAAGTCCAGATTTATGCAGTTGTAAGTTCAGATTTTGTGCAGTTGTAAATCCAGATTTATGCAGTTGTAAGTCCAGGTTTTTGTGCAGTTGTAAATCCAAATTTGTGCAGTTGTGAGTCCAGACTTATGCAGTTGTAAGTCCGGATTTTGTGCAGTTGTAAGTCTAGATTTATGCAGTTGTAAGTCCAGATTTATGCAGTTGTAAGTCCAGATTTATGCAGTTTTAAGTCTAGATTTATGCAGTTGTAAGTCCGGATTTTGTGCAGTTGTAAGTCTAGATTTATGCAGTTGTAAGTCCAGATTTATGCAGTTGTAAGTCCAGATTTATGCAGTTGTAAGTCTAGATTTATGCAGTTGTAAGTCCAGATTTATGCAGTTGTAAGTCCAGATTTATGCAGTTGTAAGTCTAGATTTATGCAGTTGTAAGTCCAGATTTTGTGAAGTTGTAAGTCCAGATTTTGTGAAGTTGTAAGTCCAGATTTGTGCAGTTTTAAGTCCAAATTTGTTCAGTTGTAAATCCAGATTTTATGCAGTTGTAAATCCAGATTTGTGGAGTTGTAAATCCAGATTTTGTGCAGTTGTAAGTCCAGATTTTGTGCAGTTGTAAGTTCAGATTTGTGCAGTTGTAAGTCCAGATTTGTGTAGTTGTAAATCCAGATTTTATGCAGTTGTAAATCCAGATTTTATGCAGTTGTAAATCCAGATTTGCGCAGTTGTAAATCCAGATTTTATACTGTTGTAAATTTGTACTTTGAGGCCAAGTCTGTAAGAGTCGAACTTAACTCATTGAGCTGGTAAATGCCCTTTTATTAATAATGATAATATACTTTGTTTGAATTTGCATGGCTAGGGTGTCATAAAGTAGAGAGGAACTACAATGGAAGTCACTGATTGTTAACCTGAACTTTTTTTTTTTATTAATCTTACAATATAATGCAATCATACATAGTACATAAATCATAATATATGATAAAGACTACCACATTTCACATTACATATATCTTAAACAGTGAAGGGTACTAAACTCATCAGTGTTTTTGCAGTCGTAAATTTTCCTTAGAGTAAACCCTGACTGTGGAAGTTTTTTTTTTTTTTTTTTTTTTTTTTTTTTTTTTTTTTTTTTTTTTTTTACCAATTTATATTTAACTCTAATTTAGTTTTCCTTTCGTGAATTTATTTAACTAGGTCTCATGGTTTAAACACAATAAAAATCAGAACATTTCTTATTTATGTTATTGGAGAGTTTGAAGTCAGTATTCATATTGCACAGAAGTCACTCCTCATAAATTTATGGATGAAAATCATGTTTCATTATGTTAACAGATATGTGGGATTTTAAATCTTTAAAGCTTCCTGAATGCGGTAAAAGAGAGAGAGAGAGAGAGAGAGAGAGAGAGAGAGAGAGAGAGAGAGAGAGAGAGAGAATATCCCTGGAGAGTTACTATCGTACATCTTTTCTTATATTATGAAACGAAAATGATTCATTCATAAGAGGAAAGAAAATAAGGTTGTAACTCATGAGAGAGAGAGAGAGAGAGAGAGAGAGAGAGAGAGAGAGAGAGAGAGAGAGAGAGAGAGAGAGAGAGAGAGAGAGAATGTCCCCTCAGAGTTACCATCGTAAATCTTTTTCTCATATTGAAACACGAAGATAATTAATTAATTCATAAGAGGAAAGAAAACAAGGTGGTCGTAACTAGAGAGAGAGAGAGAGAGAGAGAGAGAGAGAGAGAGAGAGAGAGAGAGAGAGAGAGAGAGAATCCCTGGAGTTCCTATCGTATATCATTTCTGTTATTAAAACACGGAGATAATTCATTCGTAAGAGGAAAGAAAACAAGGTCGTAACTCGAAAGAGAGAGAGAGAGAGAGAGAGAGAGAGAGAGAGAGAGAGAGAGAGAGAGAGAGAGAGAGAGAGAATTCCTGGAGTTAATATCGTATATCATTTCTGGTATTAAAACACGAAGATAATTCACTCATAAGAGGAAAGAAAACAAGGTCGTAACTAGAGAGAGAGAGAGAGAGAGAGAGAGAGAGAGAGAGAGAGAGAGAGAGAGAGAGAGAGAGAGAGAATTCCTGGAGTTAATATCGTATATCATTTCTGGTATTAAAACACGGAGATAATTCACTCATAAGAGGAAAGAAAACAAGGTCGTAACTCGAGAGAGAGAGAGAGAGAGAGAGAGAGAGAGAGGAGAGAGAGAGAGAGAGAGAGCTCAAGGCTGTTTGTAAGGGAACAGCACCTCTGACCTTGCTTGAAGATTTCCCTTAGGATACTCCCTCCGATAGAACAGAAAATTCTCTTACTAGCTCAGTTTCCCCAGACGTGCAAAGAGAAGTGGTGTATAGCCTAGAAGAGGATTCTCTCTCTCTCTCTCTCTCTCTCTCTCTCACACACACACACACACACACACCCCGTCATCATCATCATCATCATCTCCTCCCACGCCTATTGACGCAAAGGGCCTCAGTTAGATTTCGCCAGTCGTTTCTATCTTGAGTTTCTCCATTCGTCACTCCCTACTTCACGCTTCATAGTCCTCACCCATGTAGGTCTGGGTGTTCCAACTCTTCTAGTGCCTTGAGGAGCCCAGCTGAAAGTCTGGTGAACTAATCTCTCTTGGGGAGTGTGAATAGCATGCCCAAACCATCTCCATCTACCCCTCACACACACACACACAATCAATTTTCTTTGAAGTATGTGAAACAGAATTCTCTCTCTCTCTCTCTCTCTCTCTCTCTCTCTCTCTCTCTCTCTCTCTCTCTCTCTCTCTCTGTGTGTGTGTGTGTGTGTCTTCCAACTCTTCTAGTGCCTTGAGGAGCCTAGTTGAAAGTCTGGTGAACTAATCTCTCTTGGGGAGTGCGAATAGCATGCCCAAACCATCTTCATCTGCCCCTCACACACATTCAATTTTCTTTCAAGTATGTGAAACAGGACCTAAGTAATCATAAATATCTCTCTCTCTCTCTCTCTCCTCTCTCTCCTCTCTCTCTCTCTCTCTCTCTCTCTCTCTCTCTCTCTCTCTCTCTTAGCTGACGACTCCCTATGTAATAACGCTTTTTTTTTCTGTCCACTGCGAGCGATGCAATATTTGGCCTGGTCTTCTGCAGCGCCTCCCTCAATAAGGCTGTCAATAACGGGTGGATTCCATTATCCGCTCGGTTTGCCATCGTCGAGTTATTATTTCTGTCTCTGACGGCCAGAGATTTATTTCTGTTAGCGTCAACAACATCCAAATTTATTCGTTCAGCTGATGGTTTTAGATTTCTTATTATTATCTCCTTCAATGGAGTTGGGAGGAGGTTAGGTTTTCGTCCTCGTTTGTCTGTGTGTTTGTTTACAAATTCCTGGCCACAATTTTGCTCCTAGAGTAGTGAAACTTTTAGGGATTAATTATTATGTTAAAACGTGGAACTGATTCAATTTCGAAAGTCTAGGTCAAAGGTCAAGGTCAATTTTGTCTGCTTGTTTGTTTGTTTGGTTGTGAACAACTTCATGGGCACAATTTTACTCATAGAGTAGTGAAACTTTTAGGGATTAATTGTTAATTTGAGACGTGGAAGTGATAAAATTTTGGAACTCCTAAGTCAAAGGTCAAGGTCAAGGTCGAGCAAGATGTCACCGAATTAACCCTAACCTGAACCCCAAGTTTGCATATGGTTGTCACACAGACTTCAAATACGCTTACGGTCTAAATTGATTCTGGGAAAGGCAAGCTGGTTTCGAGAAATAAGTTGCCGTGGCGGATGTCTGCACTCTTATTATTTTTTTGGTTCAAGTTTTCTTCTACCTATTTATATATTTTTTTTTTAATTATGCATATCACATCTTCGTTTAAATCCTTCAGGAATCGAACATCGTTGGATCGAGGCTCAAGTCCCCCTTGATTTGGATGTGGATGGATTGAGGTTCGAATTCTTCTTGATTCGAACGTTGCTGGATCGAGGTTCGAATCCTTCTTGATTCCTAGGTCCTTGGATCGAGGTTCGAATCCTTCTTGATTCCTAGGTCCTTGGATCGAGGTTTGAATCCTTGTTGATTTGAACGTCACTGGCTCGAGATTGGAACGTCCGTGGATTCAGGTTAGAATCATTATTGATTCAAACGTGGCTGGATGAAGGCTCGAATCCTCCTTGATTCGAATGTAGCTGGATCGATTCTTGATTCGAATGTCGCTGGATCGATTTTTTATTTGAACGTCGCTGGATCGATTCTTGATTCGAACGTAGCTGGATCGATTCTTGATTCGAGCGTAGCTGGATCGATTCTTAATTCGAACGTCGCTGGATCGATTCTTGATTCGAACGTCGCTGGATCGATTCTTGATTCGAACGTAGCTGGATCGATTCTTGATTCGAACGTAGCTGGATCGATTCTTGATTCGAACGTAGCTGGATCGATTCTTGATTTGAACGTCTCTGGATCGATTCTTGATTCGAACGTCTCTGGATCGATTCTTGATTCAAACGTCGCTGGATCGATTCTTGATTCGAACGTAGCTAGATCGATTCTTGATTCGAACGTAGCTGGATCAATTCTTGATCCGCACGTCGCTGGATCGATTCTTGATTCGAACGTCTCTGGATCGATTCTTGATTCGAACGTCTCTGGATCGATTCTTGATTCGAACGTCTCTGGATCGATTCTTGATTCGAACGTAGCTAGATCGATTCTTGATTCGAACGTAGATAGATCGATTCTTGATTCGAACGTAGCTGGATCAATTCTTGATCCGCACGTCGCTGGATCGATTCTTGATTCGAACGTCGCTGGATCGAGGTTCGAATCCTTTTTTATTCGAAGGTCATTGGATCAAGGTTCGAATCCTTCTTGATTCGAAGGTCATTGGATCGATGTTCGAATCCTTCTTGATTCGAAGGTCATTGGATCGAGGTCCGAATCCCTCTTGATTGAGCTCTACAAATTTACAATTCCTTGGAAGGTTTCATTGATAGAAAATGATTATTATTTTTCTTTTTACTTCCTTTAATATCTCTATTAACGTTTTCTCACTTTACCCGATTTCCTTTTGTCGTAATCAAACTCAGGTTCCGAGACGCCAAGCGGAAATGTTATTAATTTATTTCCTTCTATTGTTCGTGTCTTATCGAGGTTATGTATTTATACGATTTTTAACTGATATGAAATATGGGTAAACGAAGAATGATTGCAGTTATCTAGCTAACCAAGGTAGGAGTATTTTTTGAAAGTTAACTGTTAGTAAGAGTAGTGATTTAACCACAATTTTATTTATGTAAAGGTAAATTTTGTTGGTGCTCTTCCAATATGTGATCTACCGAGCTGTTTTTTTGATCCGCCGTGGCTCGCTTCGCACTCAAAAGAACATTAAACATCACTGCTCCTGTGTACAGGCAAGCGGTACATATACTGCAGAGCTGCGCTCGCCCGCCCCGTTGGTCTTTATTTCGGGAAAATTTTTTAAAACTTCTAATAGCACGGTCACATGCCATGAATAACAGATCACTGTCATAGATTGGTAGAGTAAAAAAAAAACATTTACATTAACGACAATAGTTATAGGTGGTTTCATATTATGAGAACCAAGATGTATGTCTACTGCAGGTTCTAGAGTTTTCAAATATGCTCCCAAGACTATACAGTAAGCTCCCACTATACATCGGAGAGACTGAAGATATTAAGGTTAAGAATTATTGTGGAATACCCTGTGTGATATTCTAAATACCTAGGAATGTGTACGACAAACAGATCTCATAGGTCAGAAGGTTTCCATGTGCGATGTTATTATTATTATTATTATTATTATTATTATTATTATTATTATTATTATTATTATTATAAGCCAAGTTACAACCCTAGTTGGAAAAGCAAGATGCTTTAAGGCCAAGGGATCCAACGAGGAAAAATAGCTCGGTGAGGAAAGAAAACAAGGAAATAAACAAACTACAAAATAGGTGATACACAATCAAAATTAAATATCTTTAGAACAGTAACAACATTAAATTAGATATTTCTTATATAAAACTATAGAAACTTTAAAAAGGAAGAGAAGTAAGATAGAACAGAGTGCCTGAGTGGTAATACACAATCAAAATGAAATATCTTTAGAGCAGTAACAACATAAAATTAGATATTTCATATATAAAACTATAGAAACTTTAAAAAAAGGAAGAGAAGATAGAACAATGTGCCCGAGTGTATCAGAAGCAAGTGGATTAGGAAAACAGCCCTTAAAGTAAAGTATCATAGATTCACAAGATGCATTTTCACCAACCAAGACAATTCGACATGACCCAGGGGGAAAATTTCATTTTCCACTCTCGTTCAGTAACTTTTCAGTAAAGGTAAACCGATATCCGAGTCCATTATCATAATTGGAAAACTATAAAAGTGTCTCCTCTGGTGTAATGCGTTTTCTATGATACGTTTTCGTTTAGCTGTTTTCTTTGAATCGTTTCTTTACTCAAAGAATTTAAAAAAAATAATTTTGTTCATTCGAGTTATCGGCTCCATTAAGACTTATTTGTAAAGTAATTCCCTTGTCTTTAATCGCTATTAAGCACAGTTCCACTTAAGGCAAATTGTAGATTTTTTAATTAATATAGTAAATACTGAAAATATCAGCTTCAGTAAAGATATTTCAATAAGAACACAGGTTTGGGTTCCAAATTTTATTTAGAAGGTTTGGAAATGCAATACAACAGTGAATGTTTTATTTATTCAGTTGTTTTTCATATTTATTTATTTATGACTCGATCTCATACGATATCATATTTATAAAAGGGAGGCCAATGGGATAGTTAAAGTCAGAAGAGGTAGAACTAAGAGAGTGGGGTCTAACTTATAATCAAGCAACGTAGATGATTATGTGATGGAAACCCAAAAGCTTGGACTTAGCTTTGGTTTTATTTTGGATTTAGTTTGGCTTTAGCTTGGTTACAGCTTTGGTTTTAGCTTGTTTTTAGGTTGGTTATAGCTTTGGTTTTAGGTTGCTTTTAGCTTGGAGTGTAGGGTGTTTATAGCTTTGGTTTTAGATTGTTTTTAGGTTGGTTTTAGATTGTTTTTAGGTTGGTTATAGCTTTGGCTTTAGCTTGGTTGTAGCTTTGGTTTTAGCTTGTTTTTAGTTTGGTTATAGCTTTGGTTTTAGATTGTTTTTAGGTTGGTTATAGCTTTGGCTTTAGCTTGGTTGTAGCTTTGGTTTTAGCTTGGCTTTAGTTTGGTTATAGCTTTGGTTTTAGATTGTTTTTAGGTTGGTTATAGCTTTGGCTTTAGCTTGGTTGTAGCTTTGGTTTTAGATTGATTTTAGTTTGGTTATAGCTTTGGTTTTAGATTGTTTTTAGGTTGGTTATAGCTTTGGCTTTAGCTTGGTTGTAGCTTTGGATTTAGCTTGGCTTTAGTTTGGTTATAGCTTTGGTTTTAGCTTGTTTTTAGGTTGGTTATAGCTTTGGCTTTAGCTTGTTTTTAGCTTGGTTGTAGCTTTGGTTGTAGCTTGGTTTTAAGTTTATTTTAGCTTTAGTTTTAAGCTGGCTTTAGTTTGGTTTTAGCTTGGTGCCAGTGATCATTGTCAGCACGACGTGGAATCTCTTATCCACGGTCTATGAAGATTATTATCAGTACGAAAATGCTATTTTTTAAGCCTTACAATCCACAGGGCATTCCTCTGAAGCATATGATTGATGAGTCGTCAATGAAATGATAGTAGTGCTTTTTGAACGTAGTATTGAATATATTTTATGGAACAAAAAACACACACATTCGTCAGTATATAGAGAAAACTAAAGGGTCAGTCAGTAGAGCACATACCTCCGCCGCTGCAGCTTATTCTCGACCTTTTGCTCGACCTTGACCATAACCTTTGACCTTAGCATGTATTAATTGGCGTGAATTTCCATACACAGATATGAATTAAATTTAAAGTCTCTCTGACAACGATGTCCAAACTTGTGGCTGCTGATTACGTGAATTGGACATTTTGCTTGACCGTGACCTTTTCCTTTGACCTTGACCTTCCAAAATTTAATTATTTCAAGCTTTTTACTTGATAGTTAACCGGTTCAAGTTTCATTACTCTACGATTAAAATTGTAGCCAGGAAGCTGTTCACAAACAAACACACATACAAACAGGAACGAAAACAGACTCCTTACAACTTCGTTGGCGGAGGTGAAAATCTGTCGTTCCTGGCGCCAATCATAGATGGCGCCAGTGGTCTCATATCATCGTCTTCTCCCCGAAAGGCAACCATCTTCTATCTTGGAGACTTGCCAGGTTTGACTTAGTAAAGTGATGATCGATTTTGGCAAGCTAAGGCTTTCTCTTGGTCTCTCTAGTTCTTGAAAGAGTAGAAAAATTGTTTCAGCCTTTTTTTTTTTTTCTCAAAATATTAGTATAGGTATTTCTTGGGTCTTGGTTTTTAAAAATATTATTATTATTATTATTATTATCATTATTATTATTATTTTTGTTATTATTATTATTATTATTATTATTATTATATTATTATTATTGTTAGCTAAGCTAATAAGATAAATAATAATAATAATAATAATAATATCTAAAAAAAAATAAATAAATTTTTACTTATCAACATTTATTTTTTTTTAGATATTATTATTATTATTATTATTATTATTATTATTATTATTAGCAGCAGCTAAGCTACAACCCAAAATGGAAAAGCAGAGTGCTATAAGCCCAAGGGCCCCAACAGGGGAAAATAGCCCAGTCAGGAAAGGAAACAAGGAAATAAATAAACTACTAGAGAAGTAATACACAATTAAAATACAACATTTTAAGAACAGAAACAACAAAACATTTTTTTCTTATATGAAATAAAATCTTAAAAATACAAGAAAAACAAGAAGAGAAATAAGAATGGTTTGTCTTTGTCCCATCTTAAAGAAAATTGTACCCAAGAAGATAATGATAATGATGATGATGATGATGATTTCTCTATACAGTGCAACCTATGATATCTACGTCCTTGTACTTGTATTAACTCTGCTTGTATCCTTCACCCCCCTCCTTGCTA
>NC_090726.1:39899414-39907459 GCF_036898095.1 Palaemon carinicauda | reverse complement strand
ATATATATATATCCATATAAATATATATATATAGATATATATATACTATACCATATATATCCATATAAATATATATATATATATATATATATATATATATATATATATATATATATATAGATATATATATTATATATACACATATATATATATATATATATATATATATATATATATATATATGATATATACATACATATATATATATACATATACATATATATACATACAGCTATATCATATATATACATATACATATATATATTATATATATAATTTATATATATACATAATTATATATATAATTTATATATATATATATATATATATATATATTATATAATTTATATATATACATATATATATATATATATATATGTATATACTGTATATATATGTAACAGTATATCTTTTCCGGTCACGCTAGGCCTTTCCCCATCCCTCTGGTAAAGGGGAGAGGGAGTAGCCATACCCTGGTGGGGGGGGAGGGTTGAGGAAGGAGCGGGGCAGGAAGGGTTGAATCTGTGCGTATACATATGCATGCATATCTATCAAAATATCTAACCGTCATTTTGACGGGTTGTGTACACTTATATATAATATGTATGTGTGTTTATTTCTCATTCACCTCCAATTGCTAATTGATAATCTTCTTATGTATATCACAATTCCCAGACTTAAAATAGCCACAGAAAACGGCTTGTAATTATCATGCATTGAAGAGAGAGTGAGAGTTATTAATCTCTAAACCTACTCACACTATTGACGTCATGTTCAGAATAGTTTACGGAAGCCATTTAAAGGACACCGCCCTCAAAAGAGCCACAATAGACTCGTTTCTGCAATAAGATGGCTCGTGCCTCTGAGCCAGTGACACAACTTAGTAAATACAGATGTCATTTTTAATTACCATATTCTTGATTCTGGTGTGTTGTCTACTGGACTATAGTTACTATAGTCAATTCTTTTTAGCGAGGCAGACTTGCACCGGCCCCTTTCAGCTAATTAGAGTTTCCTGCTCGCTGATTGGTTGGACAAGGTAATTCTAACCAATCAGATAGCAGGAAATTTTTCCGAGCTAAAAAGGGCACCCCTGCGAGTTGATGCAAATGCGCCTCATTAAAAAAAATTAGTATAGGGTTGTGGTGGCCGATGTGGAACCGCCCTGTCTGGTGAATGCCAGACTGGGGTTCGAGTGCCGCGCAAACTCGTTTGTTCTTTTGGTAGCTGTAACCTCACCATCCTTGTGAGGTAAGGATGGGCGTGTTTGGGGGAGCCTAATACGTCTATCTGCTGAGTCATCAGCAGCCCATTACCTGGCCCCTCCTTGGAGAGGAGCCTTGGGTGCTGATCATGTGTGTGTGTGTGTGTGTGTGTGTATATATATATATATATATATATAGATAGATAGATAGAGATATATATACATATATATACATACATATATATATATATATATATATATATTATATATATATATAATATAATATACCTGTATATATATACGGGTCAGTCTCTGGGGCATTGTCCTGCTCGATAGGGCAATGGCACTTTTCCTTGCCTCTGCCATTCATGAGCGTCCTTTGGTTCCTTTGGTCGCTGCAACATCACCATCCTTGTGAGCTAAGGATAGAGGGTTTGGGGGAACCTATAGTTCTATCTGCTGAGTCATCAGAAGCCATTGCCTGACTTTCCCTGGCCTAGCTTGGGTGGAGAGGGGTCTTGGGTTCTAATCATATGTTATAAATGGGTCAGTCTCTGGGGGCATTGTCCTGTTGGATAGGGCAATTTCACTGTCCCTTGCCTCTGCCATTCATGAGCGTAATTTAAAGTAAAAAAAAAATCATAATGAAGAGAAAATATTTCCTAAAAAGAAAGAAAATTATATAACGGTATAAAGATCTTAGAAAAAAAAATGATAGAAGAATTCAAAAGTATTAAAAAACTAAATGAAGATTAAATACTTGAATAAGGTGTTGATAAAAAAAAACAGAATTTAACATCCTGTATACATAAATGAAATATAAAATAAAAAAACATATTAAGGCTTAGAATTAGTTACAGACGTATTAATGTGCAAACGTCAATGAAAATGACAAAAAAAAATTCGTGAAAGAAATTAATGATTCGGAAAAAAATGTCAAAAATGAGATTAAGTTTAATGTGTCATATGTTTCCCCTTTTACAGTGTCAAAACACGGTGGATTGGAATTAAGTTGATTACTGGAGATATGAAGGATGTAATTGGTTAAAGCTACACTCATGTTACTGCCTCGTGAACTTTTTACATGAGAGGAGAGAGAGAGAGGAGAGAGAGAGAGAGAGAGAGAGAGGAGAGAGAGAGAGAGAGAGAGAGAGAGAGAGCTTAATAAACTAAAGAGTGAGAGAGAACAAACTTGAGACTCTAAGAAACTAGAGAGAGAGAGAGAGAGAGAGAGAGAGAGGAGAGAGAGAGAGAGAGGGCAAAATGAAATTCAGGGAGAAAGTGAATAAATTTTAGATTTAGAGAGTATCATAAACGAGAGAGAGAGAGACGAGAGAGAGAGAGAGAGAGAGAGTGAGAGCATAATGAACCTCAAGAATGCATGCTATACTTACGAGTGAAGCAATCCTTCCAGTTTCTTGTGTAATTATAGACATTCTCTCTCTCTCTCTCTCTCTCTCTCTCTCTCTCTCTCTCTCTCCTCTCTCTCTCTCTCTTCTCTCTCTCTCTCTCTGTTAAGAATCAGAAATAGTTCGGCGTTAATCATTAGCGTGTGCGTGTGTTTGTGTTTGTTTGTTCATGTATGTATTTATGTATGTATGTATAAAAAAGAAAGCCACCAATGTAAAGATATAAGATTTGTCCCCCATGAAAATTATTCCGTCATTATCCCTTCCATCATTATATCTTCCAATTATTAAATCAAATTAATTAAAGATCTGATGCATGCATCATTAATAAAGAAACCCAATTCAATAATAATTGCCATGAAGTTGGAGAAACGAACTCAACCAGCCTCTATAGACAACTTCATTACCTTCAAAGATTCTTTTAGGAACGTCCCTGGCTGGCGATCTACGGGACTGGGGTTCGAATACCGCTCGATAGTTTCCTGTAGTGTCTGCACCCCTTGCGTAAGGTAAGTATGGAGCGGGTAGCCAATAGATCTACCTACTGAATCAACAGCAGGTTGTGGTGGCCGATGTGGTAACGCCAGAGTTCGAGTCCCACTTAAACTTGTTAGTTTCTTTGGTCGCTGCAACCTTACATTCTTGTAAGCTATGGATGGGCGGTTTGGGGAGCCTGTAGGTCTATCTGCTGAGTCATCAGCAGCCATAGCTTGCTCCTCCCTGGTCCTAGCTTGGGAGGCGATGGGGCTCGAGCACTGATCATATGGATATATGGGTCAGTCTCCAGGACATTGTCCTTCTTGATAGGGAAATGTCACTGTACTTGCCTCTGGCATTCATAAGCGGCCTTTAATCCTTTTAAACCATAACTTGGTTTCTCCTGGTCCTAGCTTGGGAGGAGATGGGGCTTGGGCAATGGGCACTAATCATACGGATATATGGTCAGTCCTCTAGGACATTGTCCTGCTTGATAGGGCAATGTCACTTGTCCCTTGAAACTGCCATCATGAGCGACCTTTAAGCCATTTAAACCATAGCTTGGTCCTCCCTTGTCCTAGCTTGGGAGGAAATGGGGCCTTGGGCACTAATCATATGGATATATGGTCAGTCTCTAGGCAGGGAAATATCCTGCTAGCTAGGACATTGTCACTGTTTCTTGCCTCTGCCATTCATGAGCGTCCTTTAAACGATGACATTTACATTTTGAAGGATTGCCATAGGGGCGTGGGATTGGAAGAGATTCCCATCGCCGCAGTGAATAAATCCGACAGGATATTTGAGAGGAAAAATGATATGAGAGGCATTTGACATGGACTCCTAGGGGCTAAAAGGGAGACAGCAAATTAATCATCTCGCCCTATATTTTCTGCATTAACCCTTTACCATTTTTTCAATCCCCTGAGCTGAATGATTATGATATGAATGACGTTTTCTGATCATAGCCTGTGCAGGATCTGTCTGTGTATTTATGTATGCAATAGTGTACGCGACCCGTCAGAAATGAACAGCTAAATCATTTTAGATAGATATACGCGCACGCTGATTCCACCCATCCTAGCCCTCTCCCCTTTCCTAAACTATAACACGGCAGTTGGGTTTAAGGGTGTACCTCTCGGGGGATCCCCTCTCACCAGGGTATGAGTACTCTCTCCCCCCACTACCCAAAGGATAGACCAAGTAGGTATACGTCTCTTAATGTTGCCCATATATTGACATACATACATACATATACATATATATATATATATATATATATATATATATATATATATATATATAATATATATATATATATACACACATATATATATATATATATATATATATATATAAATAGAGAGAGAGAGAGAGAGAGAGAGAGAGAGAGAGAGGAGAGAGAGAGAGAGAGGAGAGAGAGAGAGAGAGAGAGAGAGAGAGAGAGAGAGAGAGGAGATAGTTGCATACTTTTGTATTGTATTAAGATAAATAATCTTTTCAAAATATTTTGAAGAACTCCTAAGTGTCTCTAATGTAACAAATGCACCGGCAGTAGTAAAAGAGGAAATGACTAAAAAATGGCAGTCTAGCAAAATCACAAAATCTACATTGAAAATACATGTAGTAGTAAGAACAACACTATTAGCATCAACAAAAACACCCATAGCAGATACAAAAACTCTAATAACAGCAGCAAAACACTGGTAGTAGAAACAAAAGCTTCTAACAGCAGCAGCACCAAAAACCCTAGTACCCAAAACAAAAGCACTAGTAGCAGAAACCGAAACTCTAACAACAGCAACATAAACACTATAACCAGAAATAAACGCTCTTATAACAACAAAAATACTAGTAGCAGAAACAAAAGCTCTAATAGCAGCAGCAAAAACAATTGTAGCCAAACAAAAACTCTAATGACAACTTAAGCACTAGTAGAAGAAACAAAGCCCTAACAACAGCAACATAAAACACTATAAGCAGAAGAAAAAAAAAGCTTTTATACCAACCACAAAAATACTAGTGGCAGAAACTAAAGTTCCTAATAACGGCAAGCAAAAACCAAAATATTAGAAGCAAAACAGCTCTAATATCAGCAACAAAAACACTAGTAGAAGAAACAAAAGCTCTAACGGCAACAGCAAAAAATGCTAGTAGCAGAAAACAAAAGCTCTAATAACAGCAAATAAAAAATACTATAAGCAGAAACAAAAGCTCTTATAACTGCAACATAAAAACTATAAGCAGAAACAAAAGCTCTTATAACAGCAAAAACTCTATAAGAAGAAACAAAAGCTCTAATAACAGCAAAAAAATACTATAAAGCAGAAACAAAAGCTCCTACAGTATAACAGCAGCAACAAAAGCTCTTTATAACTGCAACATAAAAACTATAAGCAGAAACAAAAGCTCTTATAACAACAAAAACTCTTTAAGAAGAAACAAAAGCTCTAATAACAGCAAAAAAAATACTATAAGCAGAAACAAAAGCTCCTACAGTATAACAGCAGCAACAAAAGCTCTTATAACTGCAACATAAAAACTATAAGCAGAAACAAAAGCTCTTATAACAACAAAAACTCTTTAAGAAGAAACAAAAGCTCTAATAACAGCAAAAAAATACTATAAGCAGAAACAAAAGCTCCTACAGTATAACAGCAGCAACAAAAGCTCTTATAACTGCAACATAAAAACTATAAGCAGAAACAAAAGCTCTTATAACAGCAAAACTCTATAAGAAGAAACAAAAGCTCTAATAACAGCAAAAAAATACTATAAGCAGAAACAAAAGCTCCTATAACAGCAGCAACAAAAGCTCTTATAACAGCAGGAACAGAAATACTAGTAGCAGAAACAAAAGCATTTATAACTACAACAAAAACACTATAAACAGAAATAAAAGCTCCTATAACAGCAGCAACAAAAGCTCTTATAACAGCAGGAACAGAAATACTAGTAGCAGAAACAAAAGCACTTATAACAACAACAAAAACACTATAAGCAGAAACAAAAGCTCTTATAACAGCAGCAACAAAAGCTCTCATAACAGCAGGAATAGAAATACTAGTAGCAAAAACAAAAGCACTTATAACAACAATAAAAACACTATAAGCAGAAATAAAAGCTCCTATAACAGCAGCAACAAAAGCTCTTATAACAGCAGAAATAAACTATATGCAGAAACAAAAGCTTATAACAGGAAACAGAAACAAAAGCTCTAACAACAGCAACAAAAACACTATAAGTATCAACAAAAAGCTCTTAGAACAGAAAAAAGCTCCTATAACAGCAACAAAAACACTACAAGCATCAACAAAAGCTCTAGAACAGAAATAAAAGCTCCTATAACAGCAACAAAAACACTACAAGCATCAACAAAAGCTCTTATAACAGCAACAAAAACACAATCATCAGAAACAAAAGCTTATAACATCAACAAAAACACTATAAGCATCAACATAAGCTCTTAGAACAGAAACACAAGCTCTTATAACAGCAACAAAAACACTTCAAGCATCAAAAAAAGCTCTTAGAACAGAAACAAAAGCTCTTATAACAGCAACAAAAAACACAATCATCAGAAACAAAAGCTCAAATAACAGCAACTAAAACACTATAAGCATCAACAAAAGCTCTTAGAACAGAAACAAAAGCTCTTATAACAGCAACAAAAAAAACACTATAAACAGAAACAAAAGCTCCAACAACAGCAACAAAAACACTACAAGTATCAACAAAAGCTCTTAGAACAGAAACAAAAGTTTCTACTACAGCAACATAAACACTACAAGCATCAGCATTATCCCATCCCCACTAATTTACCAAAAAAAAAAAAAAAAAAAAAACTGTAAAAGAAAGCTTTGGGTCGTCAACTCCATCTTCCAATGACCTTGCAGAAGTCGCCAAACCAGATCAGGTGAAGAAAAAAAACATCGGCCTTTGAACTCTCGTCTTTACCCAAATACGTTCCAGTCTGGTAATTGTCATTCTAAGCACAGACGATTATGGAATATATGCATTAACTCAGTCGACAGGCAAGGTCGTTCACCCCACAAAGCCATTCCATTTAAAACCAGACATCGGATTTATTCTCATGGAAGCTAGTGATGGAGTGCGCAGTACAATCAGGGTTGCCAGGTTTTCCAAATGAGAAAAGGCCAAAGTCTGATCAACAGCAGCTTTAAAAGGCCAACCTAATAGTAGAAAAAGGCCGAAAATATAGCATTAAGGCTAGAAATTTTCAAAAAGGCCAAATTTAGGTATCTAGCACGCAAATAAGGTCAAATTTAGATAATTTTGGGCTCGAAAAAGGCCAAATTGCCAACCCTGAGTACAATGCCTTTACCTAAACTATCTATATAGGCGTATAAAATGTTTAAAGGTCACTCATGAATGGCAGAGGCAAGGGACAGTGACATTGCCCTAGCAATCAGGACAATGCCCTAGAGACTGACCATAAATTATATGATCAGTGGCCAAGCTAGGACCAGGGAGGGTCACGCAATGGCTGCTGATGACTCAGCAGATAGATCTATAGGCTACCCCAAATCCCCCAACCTTAGCTTACAAGGGATGGTAAGGTTGCAGGACCCTAATGGCACTAACGAGTCTGAGCGGGGACTCGAACCCCCGTCTGGCAAACACCAGACAGAAACGTAACCAATCAGGCCACAACAATTTTGGGGGTAGCCAACATTAAAGAACGAAAAGGAGACTTTTCTTCTCTTCGCTCCTCCCAGCCTGACGAGGGATTCAGCAGTTTGGTTGGTACCTGAGCTAGTGTACATAATACAAGTGGCCTATTGGAAACGTCCCTGTCTCGCCATCTGCTGTACAGGGGTTCGAGTCCCACTCAAGCTCGATAGTTTCTTGTAGCGTGTGCAAACCTCACCATCCTTGTGAAGTTGAGGTATTTGGGGAGCCTATTAGTCTACCTGCTATCAGCAGCAGCCATTGCC
>NC_090726.1:39881914-39886914 GCF_036898095.1 Palaemon carinicauda | reverse complement strand
ACTTCCCCCAATTTTGGGGGGTAGCCGACATCAACAAGAACAAAACAAAAAAGGGGACCTCTACTTTCTATGTTCCTCCAGCCTAACCAGGGACTCAGCCGAGTTCAGCTGGTACTGCTAGGGTGCCACAGCCCAACCTCCCACATTTCCACCACAGATGAAGCTTCATACTGCTGAGTCCCCTACTGCTGCTACCTCCGCGGTCATCTAAGGCACCGGAGGAAGCAGCAGGGCCTACCGGAACTGCGTCACAACCGCTCGCCACTCATTCCTATTTCTAGCACGCTCTCTTGCCTCTCTTACATCTATCCTCCTATCACCCAGAGCTTTCTTCCACCATCCATCCACCCAAACCTTGGCCTTCCTCTTGTACTTCTCCCATCAACTCTTGCATTCATCACCTTCTTTAGCAGACAGCCATTCTCCATTCTCTCAACATGGCCAAACCACCTCAACACATTCATATCCACTCTAGCCGCTAACTCATTTCTTACACCCGTTCTCACCCTCACCACCTCGTTCCTGACCCTATCTACTCGAGATACACCAGTCATACTCCTCAGACACTTCATCTCAAACACATTCAATTTCTGTCTTTCCATCACTTTCATTCCCCACAACTCCGATCCATACATCACAGTTGGTACAATCACTTTCTCATACAGAACTCTCTTTACATTCATGCCCAACCCTCTATTTTTTACTACTCCCTTAACTGCCCCCAACACTTTGCAACCTTCATTCACTCTCTGACGTACATCTGCTTCCACTCCACCATTTGCTGCAACAACAGACCCCAAGTACTTAAACTGATCCACCTCCTCAAGTAACTCTCCATTCAACATGACATTCAACCTTGCACCACCTTCCCTTCTCGTACATCTCATAACCTTACTCTTACCCACATTAACTCTCAACTTCCTTCTCTCACACACCCTTCCAAATTCTGTCACTAGTCGGTCAAGCTTCTCTTCTGTGTCTGCTACCAGTACAGTATCATCCGCAAACAACAACTGATTTACCTCCCATTCATGATCATTCTCGTCTACCAGTTTTAATCCTCGTCCAAGCACTCGAGCATTCACCTCTCTCACCACTCCATCAACATACAAGTTAAACAACCACGGCGACATCACACATCCCTGTCTCAGCCCCACTCTCACCGGAAACCAATCGCTCACTTCATTTCCTATTCTAACACATGCTTTACTACCTTTGTAGTGTACGTAACCCGTCAAAAAATGACGGCTAAATATTTGGATGGATATGCACACAGATATTCTAGCCTTTTCGAGCCCCTCCGACCTTCCTAACAACAACGCAGCAGTTTTTGGCAATTTGTGAGAGATTGTGGTTTCCAAGTGTACCTCTCAGGGTACATCCTGTCATCAAGGTATGGCTACTCCCTCTCCCCCTACCCGAGGGACGGGGAGAGATCGATTAGCCATGACGTTTAGTCTGACACATATATATATATATATATATATATATATATATACACATATATATACATATATATACACATATGTATGCATATATATATATATATATAAATATATATATACATATAATATTTATATAACATATATATATATATATATATAAATATATATATATACATATATTTATATAATATATATATATATATATATATATATATATATATATATATATGAATACATATATGCATGTCTATATATATATATATATATATATATATATATATATATATATACATATATAAATATATACAAATATGCATACATATATGTATGTATGTGTATATATATAACCATATATACAATACACACACACACACACACACATATATATATATATATATATATATATATAGAGAGAGAGAGAGAGAGAGAGAGAGAGAGAGAGAGAGAGAGAGAGAGAGAGAGAGAGAGAGAGAGAGAGAGAGAGAGAGAGAGAGAGAGAAAGAGAGAGACGCTTTCACTTTATGGTATAGGGGAGATTATAAAGTATTTCCAATTTACATAACTATGAACTGCACTATCACTCAAAGGCATTTTATAAATTATGTAAATATTAGGAATTCACTCCTTTAGTTGTCCTTGGATCTAAATAGCTTTTATTCCTTGGATATCACGTATTACACCCCCCTCTCTCACTCTCTCTCTCTCTCTCTCTCTCTCTCTCTCTCTCTCTCTGGGGGAAGTTATAAACAGAAGAAAGGTAGAAAAAGTCGTCTGGATAATAATAATAATTATTAAAAATGGGGAAATTAGCCAGCCCGGAGTAAAACTTGAATATGACAGAGCTAGCACGAATAAATTAGAGAGAGAAAATATAATAATAATAATAATAATAATAATAATAATAATAATAATAATAATAATAATCTTTATTTCAGCAAAAGCCATATATAGAGTTACAATAAGGGTACAGTGATCTTACACTTTTGACATCGGTAAAAAAAAAAGATGAGATATGCAATAATATCAGTGATATATTACAAACATCAATTAGCAGCTAGACCACAGAGTTCTAAGGTCTGGGTAATGAAATCACAATAGCATTAACGCTTAATAATGATGATAACATGCATAACATTCTGAGCAAAGATCTGTTAGTAATTTTAGTCGTCCGGAAGCGTTATAAATGTTATATAGTCCGTTTCTTTAAGCGATGCATATTTGCACCGACTCGCGGCGGTGCCCCATTTAGCTCGGAAAAGTTTCCTGATCGCTGATTGGTTAGAATTATCTTGTCCAACCAATCAGCGATCCGGAAACTTTCCCTTTTAGCTCGGAAAAGTTTCCTGATCGCTGATTGGTTAGAATTATCTCGTCCAACCAATCAGCGATCCGGAAACTTTTCCGAGCTAAAAGGGCACCGCTGCGAGTCGGTGCAAATATGCATCGCTAAAAGAAATGGACTATAGATTCCTGAGAGAAAATATTTGGCAGTAATTTTAGTCTTCTAGAAATGTTTTAAACGGGATTTTTTATTTTATTAAGAAGATGTAGAATCAGAATGAAAATCTTACTGCATATTCAAATCAACAGCTGGACGCTGATTGGTTTCCAAAATTATATTGATGTTGAAGTTATTATAAAAACTGGAGATATGGAAAATCCCTGGATACGATAGAATAAGTACTAAGATGATATTGGCCGAAAAGTGACTCGCAGAATACTTGAGAGATTATTTTGTAGAATGTTATATCTAAGTGATAAGAGATTATTGAGAGATAAACTTCTATAAAGATAATTTCAAATTTACGTTTTACCTATTAAACTTACGCTTCTTATAACAGTTTTAAAAAACTTTCAAAACGGGAAAATTCTCAGAATCAGATAAAATAAGTTTTTGACCAAAACCATTTTTTTGTCTTCTAAAAACTCGACATATGCAAAAAAAAAAAAAAAAAAAAAAAAAAAAAAAAAAAAAAAAAAAATCTGTATGGTTAGAATGTCACACTAACTGCCTTTGGAAATTATCTTTTGAGGTTTGCGCATTAAAATTCCGTGTCAATCAATTGATAAAGAGAACGAAGGAAGATGGTTTCAAGTTATTTGTGCCAAGATGTAACCTCTAATGTAGAGACGTTGTTACTTATTTTAGAATGATTTATTGTTAATTTGTTCTCTTCATTTATTTATTTCCTTATTTCCTTTCCTCACTGGACTATTTTTCCCTGTTGGAGCCCCTGGGCTTATAGCATCTTGCTTTTCCAACTAGGGTTGTAGCTTGGATAATAATAATAATAATAATAATAATAATAATAATAATAATAATAATAATAATAATAATAATGATAGAGGTTTCAACCATGTGACCCCAAGACTATATAACAAAACTACCACATCCGAAAGCTTGAAGATATTAAGACTTTCATGAAGCTGAAGACTTTCTTTTTTCCTTAGTGCTACTCTAAATACATAAAAATGTATAGCTTACTTTCACTTTACTTTTAAAGGCTTGTGATGGCCTGGAGGTAACGTCCTTGCCTGGAGATTGCCAGACTGGGGTTCGAGTCCTGCTCGGACTCGTCAAGTTCCTTTGGTCGCTGCAACCTCATCCTACTTGTGAGCTACGGATGGGGGGTTTGGGAGAGCCTATAGGTCTATCTGCTGTGTCATCAGCAGCCATCGCCTGGCCCTCCTTGATCCTAGCTTCGGTGGAAAGGGGGCTTGGGCGCCGATCATATATAATATGGTCAGTCTGTAAGGCATTGTCTTGCTTGATAGGGCAATGTCACTGTCCCTTTCCCCTGCCATTCATGAGCAGCCATTAAACCTTTAACTACAAAGAACTTTAGAAGAAATCAGATCAAAATTGCTTCAAGGCCAAAGACTCGTTGGCAAATACGCATCGACGTCTTGGTGATAAGAAAGCGTCAATAAACATGACTCATTGCTTTGAGGTTCATACTCTGCAGTTCGTGTGTACTAATACTCAATGATATTATGATGTGTTAGGAGCTTTGAGAGAGAGAGAGAGAGAGAGAGAGAGAGAGAGAGAGAGAGAGAGAGAGAGGAGAGAGAGAGAGAGAGAGAGAGAATGATTAGCTGATGGAAGTCAGTACAGAAACGTATTTCAAATTAATATATATGCACATTAATTTAAATAATAAATATATAAATAAATGCATAGATGTTTGTATACATTAACACACACACACACACTATATATATATATATATATATATATATATATATATAATATATATATATATATATATATATATATATATATATATATATATACGGTATGTACTTATATAAATACACAAACACACATGTATTATATTTAATAAATATGTATATAAACATACAAAAGTACACACACACCCACAATAAAAATGTGAATATATACACATGTATGTATACACATTTATATACACACATTTAAATACATGTAAAGTCATATAGGTATGTGTGCTATTGCCTTGTCTTGAATCTTACATATTTCGCTTTGGTGAATATAAACAGACCTTCATTTGTAACAAGAATTAAAAGCTTAAAGAA
>NC_090726.1:39873088-39875588 GCF_036898095.1 Palaemon carinicauda | reverse complement strand
ACTGGTATTATAGCAAGCTCTGGAATTGGAAGAATACTTTAGACTTCCATTGTATCGTAATCCTATTTCAGTTCTTCTCCTCTGTCAGACTTTGAGGAATAGTTCATAATGTTCGCAGAAGAATAGTCAGAGTTATGTCATCAGTCCAATTCCTGAAGTTCTCATTCTTTAAACACACACACACACACACAGTGAAAGAAGCGAGATTAATTTCCTTCATCCATTGTGTTATAGGGCTGTCCACGTAGAGGGTGGAATGCTGCATTGGTTAATGTGAAGTGTTTTAGCAAAGGGTTCGAGATGGAGGGGGAATGAACAAAAGGGAAATTATTCACGAGGAGAGAGAGAGAGAGAGAGAGAGGAGAGAGAGAGAGAGAGAGAATAACAATGACACATTTCATCCATAGATACAATAATGGTTGAATAGAACCCTGATTCTCTCTCTCTCTCTCTCTCTCTCTCTCTCTCATTCATGCCTGTTGTGGTTGGCATGTTTATGTAAACATTCAAAGTTCTGGCATGTAACCATAGAATTAATCTTGAGTAGTTTGAAGTTCAAGCGTGTATGTACTCTCTCTCTCTCTCTCTCTCTCTCTCTCTCCTCTCTCTCTCTCCACTCCTTTTTACCAACTTGTTTTGGTGTCCTTTTCTTTCTTATATAATATGTAATCGTTTCTGATTTCGGTTACAATAGGAAATTATTATAGATTTCCAATTACCTTTCGAAAACTCCGCCCTACATTTAAGAAAAAAAAATCAATTGGATGTAAAGCCAAATAATTCAGTATAGTTGAAAATAACCTGTACTTGATTCAACAATGAGTCTTTGTCCGTGTTTAATTTTTTAATATAATTTGTGATTTTGACCATTATGACAATGTAACTTATTATTATTATTATTATTATTATTAGTAGTAGTAGTAGTAGTAGTAGTAGTAGTAGTAGTAGTAGTATTGAGACCTATACGAGGAAAGTAAAATCTATCATATCTACGATAACTTTGACTTAAACATCAATGCTACCATCATTAAAAGTATGGTCACAAGGGCCAGGAACAAGCGAAAATCCGAATAGTTAAATACCAACGAAGAAAACAAATAAGTACATAATTAATAAACATCGCAATCTTGTCAGTGCTAGTGTCTATTGCACTAAGTGACGTCTATTTGGCGCGACATTCTTAGTAACCATAATCCCAATGTCGTGTTTTTATGCTCTCATGTCATCTACTTTGACTTTGATATATATATTGAAGTTGCTACGTCGTGGTCAGATGGGTATTGATACCCCCCCCCCTTTCCCCCAGGGTGTTTAGTGGTCATGTAGGTATAAATATGAATAATTTTAGATGCATTATTAATTTTTAGGTTAGGGGAAGATTGTATTATACATTTTAGCATTAGTAATAGAATCTGTTTTTTATAGGTATATAGGGGATATTTTTAAATTCATGGTTTCGGGTAGAATAGGGGACCATACAGCATTTCCTACAGTATATAGTTGGACAGAGAAATATTTAAATAAATAGTTTATCTTTTATGGGGTAACAGAGAAACATTTAAATAAAGTTTATATGTAATAGGGTATCATAGAGAAACATTTAGTTCATGTTTAATAGCGTAACACGGAGAAACATTTTTAATAGTTTATGTTTAATGGCGTAACACAGAGAAACATTTAAATAGTTTATGTTTAATAGCGTAACACAGAGAAACATTTAAATAGTTTATGTTTAATAGCGTAACACGTAGAAACATTTAAATAGCTTATGGAGAACCATTTAAATAGTTTATGTTTAATAACGTAACACGGAGAAACATTTAAATAATTTATGTTTAATAGCGTAACACAGAGAAACATTTAAATAAATAGTTTATCTTAAGTAAGACATGCCATTGCACGGTTCATGGAAATATTTAATTGCATAACTATATTTATCATGAGTATCATACCCCTTTTTAATGTAAGGGTCTTTTACCCTGGAAGAGGACACGTATCAAGGACATTTTACCACAGGGGAATGGAGATACGCCAAGGGCATCATACCATTCAGGAAGTCAAGGGCACATTACCTTGAAAGATATGCTCCAAGTGCCCCTTGGGATCACAGGGCAACTCCCCCGGGAAGCGACGTGCAAACCAAGGGCATTTGTATCTCATAGAATCCTACTGTGGGTGCCTAAACCTGAGCTCGCCAAGGACAGTTGGCCTTGATATTCGTATAAGCAAGGACCAGTGTTTCACGAAGTCATCCTGTGTGCGCAGCCACCTGGCTTAGTACAGTGGTAGTTTGTTTGCCTAGCATTTGCATAGCAGCAGATCAATCCTAGATTGGGAGCGTGAGTTTAAGCTGTTTACTGGGGAGACCACTGCTGTGTTTGGATACCTCAGTATGCCCGGCCGTCGTGAGTTTCAGCTTTATACTGGCGAGGCCACTGCTATGTTTAGGCACCAGAGCAGGGGGGTTGGGCTTGCCCCGCTGACGTTCTGGTGAGCATCT
>NC_090726.1:39858088-39870588 GCF_036898095.1 Palaemon carinicauda | reverse complement strand
AACTGGACGTCACTAGTTATTGAACTACGCAGAAAAAAGCAATTGAAATTTTAAAGTTTTATTTAATGTTTTCTTCCCTCGACTTACTGTATATATATATATATATATATATATGTATATATATATATATATATATATTATTTATATATATACATATATTTAGTTTAGGAATGGGGGGAGTTAGACTCGGCTTACACGAGTGGATTTACGCCGCGCGGGTTTTTTTTTTTCCGCTCGGAATAGAAGTCAATGAAGATTAATGAAGCCCTTCATGCACTGTCCGCTCGAAAATTTGCCCTCTCGGTAGATTTACCTAGTGGCAGTTATTTACTAGCCACGTGCGCTGCTAACCTACTCCTTTCCTGTATAGCGGCTTATAGAAGCTACGAAGCCGCTCTGGGAAAAATCCTTTCGTGTGAAGACATGCCTCCTAACGAGCGGAATTATTTCCGTACGAAAAAAAAAATCCGCTCGTGTGAAGATATACCTCCCAACGAGCGGAAATATTGCTGTACGAGTAAAAATCCGCTCATGTGAAGATATGCCTCCTAACGAGCAGAAATGTTTCCGTACGGAAAATTATCCGCTCGTGTGAAGACATACTTCCTAACAAGCGGAAATATTTCCGTACGGGAAAAAATCTGCTTGTGTGAAGACGTACCTCCTAACGAACGGAATTATTTCCGTATGGGGAAAAATCCGCTCATGTGAAGACACACCTCCTAGCGAGCGGAATTATTTTCGTACGGGGAAAAATCCGCTCGTGTGAAACGAACCTTAACCAAAGGGCCATTACGAGTTCCCTGAATGACATTTCGAAACATAACAATAACGGTCTACCCCATTTCTGTTATTGTAAAGGTTTATTGTAATGGTCTCTCTTGATGGGTTTAAGCTACGTGAGGTCGAGGAACTGTTGTGATGATTTCAAAGTAGGTCGTGGGTATTGGTTAAGGAAAGTGGCATCGTAAACAAGGTTATGTGGAAAAGTAGGTAAATGGAATGCCGCCGAAGAAGGTAAATGGAAGGTGATTTAGATACACTCTAAGAGTATATTTGAAAGATCTTGGGTAATTGTAGATTCAAAAAGTAAAAAAAAACAGGTGATATGAGAGGTAGAACTGTATATATATATATATATACATATATATATATATATATATATAATTATGTTATTTATGGTATAGATGTGTATATATGTTTACTATTGTGTATGTGTTTATATATATATATATATAAATAAATAAATATATATATATATATATATATATAATATATCACGATCATTAATTGTTGAATTGTTACACAAAATAAGTGATTCAATATATTCATAGGTATGAGGCAATGGATAAGTAGATTGAAATAATTAAGAAATAGATTAGAGATAAAAATTCTACAAATTGATAAATATAATGAAATTTGTATTGCAAAGCGAATAGCTCTGGACTTGGGTAAACGTTAAAAACAAAATTTTATGCCTCCAGTAAGTTTCTTTCTAATATGGCACCATTATTACCTAGATAAATAAATATTTGTACATGGCAGTTTGACAATCTTTTTTTGAAGGTATTGCTAGAGAACAGTCTTCTTCTTTGTCTACATCTTTTCCCATTTCTATTTGGGGTCGATGTTTCTGGTCAGCTTTCTCCATCTACCTCTGTCCCACACCTCATCACTGGTTAATCCCTTCCCTACTAATTCCCAAGTGGCCGTTCAGATATCCTCCTATAATTACCCTTTCCCTTGCAGGAATTATTCCAAGCTCCTGGTCCATCTCCCAGAATGTATCCTTCTCCTCCTCCTGTACATCCAGTTTGCGGGACATAGGCACACACCACATTGACCATTGTTGCTCCCAGTCCCAGGTTTAAACTCATAATTCTGTCATTTTTCCTATTCACCCCAATTAAATTTTCCTTCAACTCTTTCGATAATATTATTCCTACTCCATTTGCTCCACTGTAATATAATTCACAATCTTCGCCTAGTTCTCGTGCGTTATTTCCCTTCCACCTGGTGCCCTGCACACACAGCACTCCAATCTTCCTTCTCTCCATGAGGTCAACCAGCTCTCGCCCTTTTCTAGTCATTGTCCCCACTATTATTATTATTACTATTATTATTATTATTATTATTATTATTATTATTATTGTTGTTGTTGTATTATTATTATTATTATTATTGTTGTATTTTGCGTTCAAAGTGCTATAATGACATGCTTGTTCATACTCCTGAACAAGAAAAGAAGAAGATAAGAAGAATGACGTATAGAAGTAGTTTTTAACCCCCTCCCCCCTCCCCGCTTCCAGAAGATGCCATTATAGATAATCTGGCGATTTATCAAGATATGAAAATGAGATGAATGGAAAAATGCCACAGAAAAGCCTAACGGGAAATTTAAGGGGAGGTTCTATTGCCTCTTCTATTTTGACTTTCCTTTTCATAATTACCTCCGCCAATGAAGTTGGAAGGAGGTTATGTTATAACCCCTGTTTGTGTGTTTGTGTTTTGTGAACAGCTTCCTGGCCATAATTTTATTCGTCAAGTAATGAAACTTGCAGGGATTAACTTATGTAAATAGCTGAAAATAATTAAATTATGGAAGGTCAAGGTCAAAGGTCAAGCAAATGTCCTATTCACGTAATCAGCCATAAGTTTGGTCATCGTTGTCACAGAGTCTTCCAACTTGGTTCATATTTAAGTGTATGAAAATCAACGCCAATTGATACATGTTAAGGTCAAAGGTCAAGGTCGAGTAATAAGTAGCCGTGGCGGAGGTCTGCGCTCTGCTGATTTCCCCTTTAGTTGCTGTTAGTTTAACCTTTGTTGGCTCATCTGATGCATGCCTTTGATTAGTCATTTTAATTGGAACTACAAAAGTTCAAAGTTGCAATTAATATTATTATGTTGAGCAGGCTGACATAAGTTTTTTTTATAGTTTATGTATGAAAGATCTATTTTAATGTTTTTACTGTTCTTAAACATTTTATTTTAATTGTTCATTACTTCTCTGGCAGTTTATTTATTTGTTTACCCATTCCTCACTGGGCTATTTTCGCCGTTGGAGCCCTTGGGCTTATAGCATGCTGTTTTTTCCAAATAGGATTGAAGCTTAGCTAGTGATAATAATTAATAATGATAATAATAATGATAAATAATATTATTAATAATAAGTGTCTCGCTATTTATATGAATATATTTTTCCGGTCACGCTCAGCGATAAGACTTCCTACTACTACTACTACTACTACTACTACTACTACTATTAATGATAATTATAATAATAATTTTTAGTAAGAAGCACCAAAGAGGTAGTCAAACTCATTTTCCTTATTAAAACATTGATAGTCCACCCGATTGAATTTAATAACAAGCGTGGGAGGGAGAACACAAATCAGGTCGTAGGCGTCTTGCTCCTGATTTTAACGAGCGTATTTGTTTCAACACAAAAGAAAAAAAAAGAATCTCATTGACTCATAATAACTGGATTCCAGAACCCAACAATGATAAAGTTCAAATGCTGTCATTGACTATAATGACTAGAGTAGTTTATCGGCCCACAGAGAAGCTCGTGTAGGAAGCCTTTTGTTATTCATATTGTCTGTGTTATTCAACTTCATTTTTTTAGATGTTAGTAAAATGATTATCCTTGAACTATGGTTGTAGTTCAGCTAATAATAATAATAATAATAATAATAAATAATAATGCTCCGATGTCGTTCTCTAACTGGATGTTGCTGAAGCGATATTGCCAGACGTATAAATATTTGGTCTCTCTCCGTCCCTCGGGTAATGGGAGAGGGAATAGTCATACCCTGATGAGAGGTGGTGTGCCCCCGAGGGGTACACCCGAAAACATCAACTACCGTGTTGTAGTTAGGAAAGGGAGTGGGGTGTATGGGTTGAATGTGTATATATATATATATATATATACATATATATATATATATATACAGTATATATATATATATATATATATCAAGCCTTGCTTGCCTTCTATTAGAAGTAAGTCTTGATCCCATTGTCTGCCCAATAATGAACTTCGTTAATCTCCGCATTTATTATAGGTTTAAAGGTCGCTCATGTATGGCAGAGCAAGGGACAAAAACAATGTCCTAGAGACTGGCTCTCCACTCAAGCTAGGGCCAGGGAGGGCTAGGCAATGGCTTCTGATGACTTAGCAGGTAAACTTATAGGTTTCTCAGACCTCCTATCCTTAGCTCACAAGGATATATAATGTTAAACTTTATACTAAGATAAATGTTCACAAGAATGGTGAGGTTAGACACTACACGAAACTATCGAGCTAGAGCGAGACCCGAACCCCAGTTCGGCATATCACAAGGCAGGGAGGTTTCCAATATCTTTGTCACATAACGGGACGTAATCGAAAAAGACAACTTGTTCTAAGTAACTGTATTGCTGTACAGGTAGCTGATTACCCTCCCCCTTACTTGTACCCTACTTGAAGCAGGTGGGTCAGATAGCAGGTACCCGCGAGATAGGTAGATTACAGGTTAGGGAAGGAAACCTCACAATGTATCCTGCGGGGAACTCACCTGTCCATCTGTTTTTCCCACCACCCCAGCTCTAATCCTACTCTAGGATCCTACTCTAGGATCCTACTCGTCCCCATCTCCCTGAGGCCCCCCACCCCAGCACTTCCGTCGCAGCAGTCCCTCCTTTATCCTTTTGTGGCTGTTCCCCCTTCCTTTGTCTAGGATATTGACGTTTTTACCCTGGCGGCTTTTGTCTGTTAGGAACTCTTAGAAAGATCATCTGTATTTGTTAGGATTTTCTGTATGTCTAATTTTCTATTTCAATGTTATTTCTCATGAACAATTTAAGGTTAAGAATCAACACGGTGAACTTCAGCCGTTATTATTATTATTATTATTATTATTATTATTATTATTATTATTATTATTATTACTAGCTTAGCTATAACCAAAGTTGGAAAAGCAGGATGTTATAAGCCCAAGGGCTCCAACAGAGAAAAATAGCCCAGTGAGGAGTGGAAATAAACTATAAGAGAAGTAATGAACAATTAAAATAGCATATTTTCAAGAAGAGTAACAGCATTAAAATAGATCTTTCATACATGAAATATAAAATGAGACTTATGTCAGCCTGTTCAACATTGAGCTTATAGCATCCTGCTTTAACAGCTAGGGATGTACTACTACTACTACTACTACTACTACTACTACTACTACTACTACTACTACTACTACTACTACTACTACTACTACTACTAATAATAATAATAATAATAATAATAATAATAATAATAATAATAATAATAATAATAATATCAGCTTGGAATGATTCTCCTAATGTACAGTGGTAGAATGGCGACAAGTCTACGATAACTTATTCTAGAAATGTACGAAATCAAGAAACTGTACTTAGAAATATTTCTTTTTACCTGTCCACGATCTTGCGTCACTTTTACGTTCACCTTTACTATATTCGTTTCTTCCTCTTATTGTGCTCAAGGCGTTTAGGAGCTCCTCCTCCTCCTCCTCCTCCTCCTCCTCCTCCTCCTCCTCCTCCTCCTCCTCCTCCTCCAGTTCTTCATTCGCTTGAATAAGGAAATTGTCTCGATACAGACTTCAGGGTAACATAAGGAGTATTTAAGGAGTGAGAAATGTTATATAGCCGATTGGTGCATAACAGTTCTACCCGATATACGTCCTTTTTGTACGTCTGACCTTGATTGCATGCACTCTACCCCTCCCCCCACACCGTTACAATGCAGTTTTATAAGTATGCTATAATTAACTTAACAGCAGGAACTTTTAATGATGAGTGTAATGTGATTTAAAGTGTATTGTATCAATTTAATTTCTACAAAATATCGTAACCACACACACAACAATAACAATTGCATGGAAAAGGCCTCAGACATGTCTTTACTCATGTCTGGGGTCTGGTGATGGTAGGAGATTTTTGTCTGATCGCTCACAACAAGCCAACCTAGTATGGGTGGCCCTGAATAGTACAGCTTTGTAATCATGGTGATACTCAAACTCACCATGTTGAGGTATCCCCCAGGATATATATATATATATATATATATTATATACAGTATTTAAATATATATATATATATATATATACATACATACAGTATATATATACATATATATTTAGGTAATATATACCTAAATATATATATATATATATATATATAAATATATATACATAAATATATATATACATAAATATAAATATATATGAATATATATACATATATATATACATATATATATATATATATATATATACATAGAGAGAGAGAAAGAGAGAGAGAGAGAGAGAGAGAGAGAGAGAGAGACTGCTCTTTCTCTCCCAGGTACCTCTCGCAACTGACATTTAAGCTGGTAGCCTAATCAATAACTGCCTCCCTTAGTGGGATAAGTTTGAGGTCGAGTCAGCGCGTTTCATGTGTTGGTCGAGTTCTCTCTCTCTCTCTCTCTCTCTCTCTCTCTCTCTCTCTCGTAAAAGGAAGTTTTCGAGTATTAGACCTCGTGTGTTTGTCTTTTCAAGTTATTCCTCTATGTTTTAGAACCTCTAAGTCGACGTAATAATCTTGAAATAAATAGTAATTATTATTATTACTAGTGTGCGTAACCCGTCAAAAATGAGGGCTAAATATTTTGATAGATATGGACATACAAAGATTGAACCCTTTCCACCCCCTTGCTTCTCATTTTGTCATGGGAGGAGCATTATGACGTTTAACAAATCTTAGAGCCTCTAGTCTTACCAGGAAATTATTTTTGTTAACGTAATATTATTTCCAATGTGTGATATTAAATCTTCTTTTCTATACTGGTGATATTAGTCTTCTTTTTTTTTTTTGAGTAGCTTTTAAATTCAGAAGTCTTGTTATTAAAGTTTTTTTGTGGGATGAGGGTACACTCAAGCACACTATTCTAAGGTTTCTTTATTTCCTTTCCTCACCGGGCGGTTTTTCCTTGTTGGAGCCCTTGGGCTTATAGCTTCCTTTTGTTCCAAGGAGGATGCAGTTTAGCTAATAATAATAATAATAATAATAATAATAATAATAATAATAATAATAATAATGGTAGAGAAATAGGCACACACTGTTTAAGATCCGACAATTTTGTAATTTCTAGTCTTTAGTTCATTTTATGTATGTTCCAGCACTTCTTAGATGTCTTCATCGTTATGAATATGACAGTGATTACCATAAGAATAATACGAATTAAAGCAATATAAATTATAATAAATAGTAATATTATATCAGCAAAATCATAGTAGTATTCATCAGTATAAACTCGAGTGATTGCAAAAAACCGCGCTGTTGTGGAATGCATCCGCTCAAGTCTAGATCTAGCAGGACCCCTTGCTCAGGTCTGTGGCCTTGTGGTGGCTACTGTGCCTATCTCCGGGTTGTGCTAAAGTGACGTAAATACCCAAGTTGTCTTCCAGGAAATAGTGTTGGCCAATACAACTCTCTATTACCCTCCACCAACGAATGTGGAAGGAGGATATGTTTTACCCTTTGTCGTGTTTGTTTTTTTATGTTTGTATTTGTTTGATTGTTTGTGTATTTGTTTATTTTTGTTTGTGTTTGTTTGTGTTTTTGAACAGCTTCCCGGCCACAATTTTAATTTCAGAGTAATGAAACTTGCAGGGATTAACTGTTATGTAAAAAGCTGGAAATTATTCGATTTTGGAAGGTCAAGGTCACGGTCAAGCAAAATGTCCAATTCACGCAATCAGCCATAAGTTTGGACATCGTTGTCACAGAGACTTCAAACTTAGTTCATATTTGAGTGTATTAAAATCCACGCCAGTTAATGCATGCGAAGGTCAAGGTTAAGATCAAGGTCTAGAAATAAGCAGCTATACATGTTGTCAAAGGTCAAAGTCGAACAAAAGGTCGAGAAATGAGCTGATGCGACGGAGGTCTGCGCTCTACTGAGTGCCTCTCTAATTCAAGAGAGAGAGAGAGAGAGAGAGATGAGAGAGAGAGAGAGAGAGAGATGTGGATTCGTATAAAATTCTTCTTGTAAGTCAAATGAAGATTAATAGTGGTGTGTCTTTTTAATTATTATGCGCTTTGAAATGCATTGAATAGTTTATTAAAGCCTATTGACAATGTATATGGGAATTATACAGTATATTGAATTTTTGCTTTTGTCCTGGAAAACAAACTTATTTTTATTAAACCGCTTTTTTAATTTAAACTTCTACTCACCCGTCCTTTATTAATTAATAACTGTAATGTTTGATAATGAGAACCAAGCAGGACGTCCATTAGAGTATAAGAATATATTTGAAGTGTTATTGGGGCTGTAATGATATGGACTTTGAATTCCCAGGGCTTAATATGATGTATCTTTTTATCTTTTTTGTTCAAGTAAAATCATAACGAATTGAAGAATAAGTTAGATAAGATCATAAGAACTCTCTAAACGCCTAAACTAATTCGCTCTACCATGGAGCAAATGGAGTCTGCTGATGGAGTAAAAACACTTTGAGACATCCAAAATCCATGTAACACACTCTCTCTCTCTCTCTCTCTCTCTCTCTCTAAACTAATTCGCTCGCAAATGGAGTCTCCGCGGATTGACTAAAAAGTCTTTGAGATATCCAAAATCCATGTAACACACTCTCTCTCTCTCTCTCTCTCTCTCTCTCTCTCTCTCTCCACAAATCACTGAAGTAGTAAACAAAATAATTTATGATATAAGATTAAAAAATGTTAACTCCTTTCATATCAATTCATTTAAAGGGTTTCTAAAACCAGCTGGTCATTAAATATCGGCTAATGGTCCCACCTCTCAAGTAGGAAAGTTGGAAAAGTCCCCCAAATGTTTGCACGAACTTGACCCACATTTACCCTGGCGAGTCAAATCGTCTCTTAATAGAAGAAAAAGTCATTTGACATTGCTAAAGAAGGTCTCTTAATGATATACTTTGAATAAGCAAAGAAAGAATGAATCTGTAGTTACATATGAGCTATACCGAAGGTCAGTTTTGTGTGTGTGTGATCTATGCAGTTATTTCAGTGGGAGAGATTCCCAGCACTTTTCGGAAAATGACTTGGAATAGAAATGTTCAAATTGGCTGTTATTGTGTTTGTTAGAATTGCCTTGATTGTGAGGAAGTCATTGTACAAGGTTAGTAACATTGACAATTTTGCTGAAGGTTGAAGCTATCATTTTATTCTGATTAGTTTGCCATAAAGAGTAGTCAAGATACTTTCTTCTTCTTCTTCTTCTTCTTCTTCTTCTTCTTCTTCTTCTTCTTCTTCTTGTGAAGGAGGTTATGTTTTATCCTCTGTTTGTGTGTATGTGTTTGTTTGTTTATGAACAGCTTCCTGGCCACAATTTTAATCGTAGAGTAATGAAACTTGCAGGGATACACTGTTACGTCTGCGCTCTACTGAGTGCCCCTCTACTTATTATTATTATTATTATTATTATTATTATTATTATTATTATTATTATTATTATTATTATTTACTTTATTAAATTGCTGTTATTTGTTCATTACAATAAATCGTATAAATTCGTAAAAATATTTTGTATTTGAATTTTTACAATATTAATTATTTTTTTGTTTATTCATAGTTTTCACAGATGTATACATTATTTTTAAAAATAATTATAGCAATATTATTCCAAGGATATGCAGTGGCATTGTTTAAAAATACGCTGCGTAAATGTTATTAGTATATAGGCCTATTAATATTCTTCCTACAGTCTTATTTGTGTACGAACGGATGGTTGATATATCTAAGATGAATTTCATGATGTGATGTCTTTGAATAGAAAAAAATTTCATCTTTCTTTTTATCAAAAAGTTAATCACCTAAAAGATGGTTATATTTGTATTAAGAAGGAAGTGTTACCTCCTTGAAATATTATATATATATATATATATATGCATATACAGTATATATATACACACATATATATATATTTATATATATATATATATATATATATGTATACAGTATATATACACACACACATATATATATATACATATACGTGTATATACATATATATATGTATGTATATATATATATATATATACCACTCATATCATCAGCCATTACTAGTACACTGCAGAACAAAGGCCTCGGACATGTCCTTCCACTTGCGTCTGTAAATGGTCTTCCTGTGCCAGTCCACGCCCGCAAACTTCCTTCGTTCGTCAATCCATCGTCTTCTCTTCCTTCCCCTGCTTCATTTACAATCTCTCGGGACCCATTTCGTTAATCCCAATGACTATATATTATCTGTCATTCTCATTGTATGTCCTCCCAATCACTACTAATTTTAACATGGTCACTTCTACTCTATTGAGAGCTATGAAGAAAGCCATCCCATACCTTTAAGTACGTTGTTCATTGCTTCGCTTCACGTAAATAAAAGAGGTTTTCCTACATCAAAAGAAAAACACAAGTGGTAAAGAGTAGAGCTTTTGTTCGGAGCATCTTAAAGGGATCGTGTCCGTTGAAGTGTAGGAAAGGGGAGACGGGTTGTGCCGTTGGAGCCGTGAGGGAGTCCGTAGGGGGCCGGGAGTGAGTCCGTAGAAGCTGGGATGGAGTTGGTAGGTGGCGTGGGGGGAGGAGGCCTGGCTGAGGAAGTGAGGAGGTCGTATTGGAAGAGTGAGACTGAGTGAGAGTGGTTTTCCCATCTCCGGAAGTTACTCTGTCGTCTTTGGCTTAGCTTCAATTGAATCGTTCTGATATACAATCTCTTCCTATTTAATAAAGTAGGTTGAACCAGTCGCCCGTTGAGATACTACCGCTAGAGAGTTATGGGGCCCTTTGACGGGCCAGACAGTACTACTTCGGATCCCTCTTTCTGGTTACGGTTCATATTCCCTTTGCCTACACATACGCCGAATAGTCTGGCCTATTCTTTATAGATTCTCCTCTGTCCTCATACACCTGACAACACTGAGATTACCAAACAATTCTTCTTCACCCAAGGTGTTAACTACTGCACTGTAATTGTTCAGTGGCCACTTTCCTCTTGGTAAGGGTAGAAGAGACTCTAGCTACGGTAAGCAGCTCCTCTAGGAAAAGGAAACTTCAAAATCAAACCATTGTTCTCTAGTCTTGGGTTGTACCATAGCCTCTGTACCATGGCCTTCCACTCTCTTCGATTAGAGTTCTCTTGCTTGAGGGTACACTCGGGCACACTATTCTATCTTATTTCTCTTCCTCATGTGTTAAAGTTTTTATAGTTTATAAAGGAAATATTTATCTTAATGTTACTGCTCTTAAAATATTTTATTTTTCCTTGTTTCCTTTCCTCACTGGGCTATTTTCCCTGTTGGAGCCCTTGGGCTTATAGCATCCTGCCTTTCCAACTAGGGTTGTAGCTTAGCAAGTAATAATAATAATAATAATAATTACAAGAGGGTGGCTGGGAGTAGAGCAAATGAAACCTTCATTGTCTTTTCTCTGATGTACAAAACAGTGTTTGCTGACTAATAGGAATCTATATTAAACCATAAGATTTAAGGTGCACTTGTACTGTTCGCACGAATCACGTGTACGAACTTCTAAATTCGTACTTTGGTCATCCCCTGCTGATAATGTCCGTCTGTCCAAACTCCCTCGCTCACAGTATTATCTCATTTCCTGTCCTCGTTTGCCAGTTTAAAGGTTTAAAGACCGTTCATGAATGGCAGAGACAAGGGACAGTGACATTGCTCTAACAAGCAGGACAATGCCCTGGAGACTGACTATATATACATATGATCAGCGACCAAGCCCCCTTTCCACCAAGGTAGAACCAGGGAGGGCCAGGAAATGGCTGCTCATGACTCAGCAGATAGACCTTTAGGCTCCCCCAAACCCCCCTTCTTTAGCTCAGAAGAGTGGTGAGGTTGCAGTAACCAAAGAAACTATCGAGTTTGAGCGTGACTCGAACCCCAGTCTGGCGTTCACCAGTCAGGGACGTTACCACATCGGCCACCACACAAAGTCTGTTGACATTAAATTCATTTTTATTTTACTGTTTTCTCATTTCTGGAAACTCTCCTGCCCAAGAAGTTTTATTCGAGGTGTGACCAAGTTATGGAATGATCTTCCTAATCGGGTAATTGAATCGTAGAACTTACAAAGTTCGAACTTGCAGCGAATGTTTTTATGGTGAACAGGCTGATATAAGTCTCTTTTTATAGTTTTATTTGAAAGATTTGGTTTAGTATTGCTACTGTTCTTAAACTATTTCATTTTAATTGTTCATTACTTCTCATAAAGTTTATTTCCTTATTTCCTTTCCTCACTGGGCTATTTTTATCTTGTTGGAGCCCTTGGGTATAGCATTCTGCTTTGCCAACTAGGGTTATAATAATAATAATAATAATAATAATAATAATAAC
The DNA here is from genome assembly GCF_036898095.1 of Palaemon carinicauda. Classification (NCBI taxonomy): domain Eukaryota; kingdom Metazoa; phylum Arthropoda; class Malacostraca; order Decapoda; family Palaemonidae; genus Palaemon; species Palaemon carinicauda. The sequence continues at coordinate 39,858,202 of NC_090726.1, read as the reverse complement.
AAAAATCTACTTCAGAAATGGTTAAGTCCCAAGCCTTGTTACGTCATGTTAGTTTAAATTGTGTCCAATAAAGTAAACAGGATATCATACCCGTAAATGGGTACATACAGTATG
>NC_090726.1:39850859-39857588 GCF_036898095.1 Palaemon carinicauda | reverse complement strand
TTCCTGTTTCCTGTTGATTTTACACTTAAATATATCTGTCACGTGCAGTTTTGTGACCGATAAGTATATATATATATATATATATACAGTGGAACCTCTACATACGAATTTAATCCGTTCCAGAACCAACTTCGGATGTAGAAAATGTTCGGATGTCGAAACGAATTTTCCCATAAGAATACATTGAAATAGGATTAATCCGTGGTTGAGCCCAAAAACCTATGATAACTTCTTAATAAACTACTACACATAATTTTCCCATGAGAATAATGAACACTAAATTAGATAATAGACATGTAAATAAGAAGAATAGACATGTAAATAAGAAGAATTAGCAAAAAATGATAAATAAGAAACGGGTTTTTGGCATCACTTTACCTTAGAAACTCCAGCGCAGGTGTTGTTCGTCTTCGCTACGCAGAGAGGAGAGAGGAGACGGACGGACGGCGAGGAGGTAGAGAGGTTAACTACGATAAACGTAACACTACCGTAACTTATTCTAACTTACACTAAGTGAACTTTAACATAACTTAGCTTACTTTTTTTTTATTTTTATATTTTATATTTTTTTTTTACATTTTCTTTTTTTCTTTTTGATGATTACGTAATTTTAATCACTATCACTTACATTTAAAATTGACTGAATTTCTTTTGCTTCACTCTTTTCCGTTTTCTGTTTCACTTTCTTCCGCTTCACTCTTTGCCGTTTTCTTCGGTTCACTTACATCCTCTTCATCGCGAGTTCGCTTCGCAGTTTTTTTAAAGAAAGCATCGATAGATAATTGCTTGGTACGGCTTTTCAGAATGTTTCGAAAGTGAGCTAGGCAAACATCATCAAATTGAGAAACTACACGACAAACCTGCAATTTCTTTGGATGGTATTTGTCGATGAAGTCGACCACGTCTTGATATTTTCCTAACACCTCTTTTATTTGCGCTGAACCTAACACATGTTCTACCTCCTCGCTCTCTTCCTCGTCATCACTCATGTGCACCGACATAGCATGGAGTTCCTTGAGCTCATCCGTCGTCAGTTCGTCGTGATGTTCGGCGACGAGTTCCGTAACGTCATCTGCGTTGACCTCCAGACCCATGGACTTGCCAAGGGAGACGATTTCCTCTACGGCTTCCGCTGCACCGACCACGGGATCAGGTTCGGGGTCAAAACCCTCGAAATCTCGGGGAGAAACTGCATCAGGCCACAGCTTCTTCCAGGCAGAATTGAGGGTCCGTCGAGTTAATCCCACCCAAGCCTGATCTATGATCTTCAAGCAGTGCACGATGTTGAAGTGGCCCCTCCAAAATTCACGCAAAGTTAAGTTGGTGCTTTGCGTGACATTAAAGCACTGCTTAAATAAGTGCTTGGTGTACAGCTTCTTAAAATTAGAGATGACTTGCTGGTCCATGGGCTGGAGGATAGAGGTGGTATTCGGTGGAAGATACAGCACCTTTATGAACTTGAATTCATCGAAGTTATCATCTTCAAGTCCCGGGGGGGGGGGGGGGGTGAGCAGGTGCATTGTCAAGGCATAGCAGGCACTTTAAAGGCAATTTCTGTTCATGAAGATACTTCTTCACAGAAGGGCCGAAAACTTGGTTTACCCATTGCACAAAGAATTGCCTAGTGACCCAGGCCTTCGAGTTGGATCGCCAGAAAACATGAAGCTGATCCTTATCGACGTTGTGTGCTTTAAAGGCCCTAGGGTTCTCTGAATGGTAAACCAGTAAGGGCTTGACTTTAAAGTCCCCGCTAGCGTTGGCACATAGGGCAAGAGTCAACCGATCCTTCATTGGCTTATGCCCAGGCAATTTCTTCTCTTCGGCAGTGATGTAGGTTCGACTCGGCATCTTCTTCCAAAACAGCCCGGTTTCATCACAATTAAACACCTGCTGCTCTACGTAGCCTTCTTCCTGCACGATCTTTTCGAAGTTCTTGACAAAGTCAGCTGCAGCCTTTGTGTCCACACTAGCAGCCTCTCCGTGGCGAACAACTGAATGAATCCCGGACCGTTTCTTAAATTTCTCGAACCAGCCACGAGATGCCTTGAAATCATCTGAGGAAGGCTTGGTTTAACTCTCCCCAGCATCACCCCCAGAGCTCTCCTCCTTTAAGTCCGTAAAGATGGCGTGCGCCTTCTCGCAGATAACGGTCTCGGTGATGGTGTCGCCAACGATCTCTCTATCCTTAATCCACACTAGTAGAAGTCGTTCCATCTCTTCTATGATAGGGGTACGGCGTTTGGAAATTATAGTGATCCCCTTAGAAGGTTTCACTGCTTTAATAGCTTCCTTCTGTTTAAGGATTGTCGAGATCGTCGACATATTACGGCCATACTGTTTAGCAAGTTCACTCACGCGGATGCCACGCTCATGTTTTTCAATAATTTCCTGCTTAATTTCTATAGAAAGCATTTCCTTCTTCCTTTTCTCACCACTACCACTACCACTGGCAAAACTAAGCCTTTTAGGACCCATACTTTACGTAAATTACCGTTAAAGGATGCAGGTAAAAAATCACGATTAAAACAGAGTTAATATCAGAACGCACAGAGCACAACCGCGAGAAGCCGACGAGAACAGAGGACTGACCCAAGCCGCGCTAATTGAGCGTCCCTCCGAGGTCAATGTGCTGCCTTCTATCGGCGGAAATAAAAAACACTTCAGGCGCTATGAACACCGACTACGCGTACGAGTATTGTTTACTTCGGGTGTCGAAAAAAACATTCGGGTGTAGAGTCGGAACGTGTTCGAATTGTACTTCGCGTGTCGAAAAATTCGGATACAACCGGTACGACGAAAATTGCTTACTTCATGTGTCAAAATAAAATTCGGGTGTAGAGTAAAAAATTTGCTCGAATTTTACTTCGGACGTTGGAAAATTCGGATGTAGATACGTTCGGATGTAGAGGTTCCACTGTATATGTATGTATATATATCATCATCATCATCATCATCCTCATTAACCGTAACTATTCCACTACAGAACAAAGGACTCAAACATGACCTTCCTCTTGCTCATGGTCTTCCTATGCCAGTCCACACCCGCAACTTTCTCAGTTCGTCAGTCCATCGTCTTCTCTTCCTTTCCCTGCTTCATTTATTTTTCTTACATGTTAGAATATCCTCTACTTTAGTTTGCTCTCGTATCCATGTTGCTCTTTTTCTGTTTCTCCAATCATTATTCTTTTCATAGCTCCTTGAGTTGTAACTAGTTCAGGTTCTAAAACTTTTTTAAGACTCCAAATTTCATATGCATAAGGTAATACTGGTAGGACCATCTGAATGAATACTTTTCTTTTTAGAGAAAGAGGCATTTTACATTTCATAATCTCATTTTGTTAACCAAATGCTCTCCATCCTTGGCTTAACCTTTTAATTTTGGTCACGTGTCTTTGGGAAACGTGTGCACGTATCTATTTTTTTGTGTATTTTTGTGTTTTGTCTATATATAATCTATTTTTCCTAAGCTTATAGTTTCCATAAAGGTACATTTCTATTTACAGCCTGAACCATGAATTAACCTTGACACTTGAGAAGAATATTAATTGGTCGAACTGGAGTGTCTCGTCATGATTTTTGACATAATCACTTGAAAAGTGACATTTAGCTGAAGTATGAGAAGTTCTGGGCTACAATAATAATAATATAGCTATTGATTGACTGGTTAAGTCGGTGTAGTTTCTCAATACTTGAAATAGATTATATTTAGCCTTTGTTGTTCTTGGTGGTTGAAGAGAAGCTCTTTCTTTTTCTTTGTAACTTTTAATCGTGTGCTCAGAAACTCTAATGAGAACTGATTTGAAAAAGGTTCCAAAAGCTTAGTAATAAAGCTAGCTTTTTTTGAAAAAGATTCCAAAGCTTATTGGCAAGCTGTTTGAAAAAGGTTCCAAAAGCTTAGTAATAAAGCTAGCTTTTTTTGAAAAAGATTCCAAAGCTTATTGGCAAGCTGTTTGAAAAAGGTTCCAAAAGCTTAGTAATAAAGCTAACTTTTGAAAAAAGATTCCAAAGCTTAGTGGCAAGTTTTTTTAAAAAAAAAAAAAAGGTTCCATAGCTTCATGACAAGCTTTTTGAAGACTCCAAAGCTTAGTGGCAAGCTTTTTGGAAAGATTCCACAATTTCGCGGCTAGGTTTTTTTAAAAAAAGTCCAAAGCTTAATGGCAAGCTCTTTGATAAAGAACCCTAAGTATAGTGGCAAATTTTTTTTTAAAAATTCCAAAGCTCATTGGCAAGCTTTTCCACTCACCCTAAAAGTAAATGATGCTGTCACAAATTATATTTATGTTGCCGAGAAAAACAAAGTCAATATTTTTCGAGTATCTCAGGCTCGGAAAATTATTGACATTTCATAGAATTTTTTAAATCCTTCACTATAATCCTATTGGTAGCAATATAGGGTGCTTTGGGATATACTATTCACCATCATCTTCCACTCCTATAGACGCAAAGGGCCTCGGTTAGATTTCGTCAGTCGTCTCTAACGTGAGCTTTTAATTTTAAACTAGTCAGTTCCTTTGGTCGTTGCAATCTCACCATCCTTTTGAGCAAAGGATGGGGGTTTTTTGGGGAGCCTAATGAACATCTGTTGAGTCATCAGAAGCCATTGCCTGGCCCTCTTTGGTCGTAGCTTGGGCGCTGATCATATGTAATATAAGGTTAGTCTCTATGGCATTGTCCTGGTTGATAGGAAAATGTCACTGTCCCTTGCCTCTGCCATTTATGAGCGGTCTTTAAACCTTTAACCATGGTAAGAAATAGTTTGGAAAGTTAAGTATAAGAGTAATTTGTCTTAACAACTAATGGTAGTCATTTTGAAGGTTCATATTCACTAAGACTTTCTCCCTCCAGTTTAAAAGTTTGAAAAGTGTTGCTAGCAAAAATATGTTGCCCTCTTTGAAAGGTTAAACTATTCATTATCCTTTGTTGCAGTTGTTTGGCTAGCAATCTTTCGTTTGTTGGAAACATATTTATAAGAATTCTCTCTCCCTCTCTCTCTCTCTCTCTCTCTCTCTCTGTATATATATATATATATATATGCATATATGCATATACATATATATATAAATATATATACTGTATATATATATATATATATATGCATATACATATATATATATAAATATATATACTGTATATATATATATCAGTCACGTTCAGCTCTCCCTGTCCCTCAGGTAGGGGAGAGACGAAGTAGTCATACCCTGGTGAGAGGGGGTATGCGTAATTTCCGGCCACGCTGAGCCCTCCCTGTATCTCGTAGTAGGGGAAGACGGAGTGGTCACACCCTGGTAAGAGAGGCTTGGGCATGTGTGCATAGCTATCTAAATAACTAGCCATCATTTTTGACGGGTCGCATACACCAGTTCTCAACAAAAAATGGAGAGTAAATGTATCCAAGGAAATTATCCCACTTTTTTATTCTTTATTTTCCTCTAACTTTTTTTTTTTGTATTTTCTTTACTGGGAAACACCAAAACATTGTTTCTTTTCAAGTATAAAAAAATCTCTTACGCTGGGAAGGAAAAATCAGAGAAGTGAAAATAACCTCAAGTGTCAGTTTCGGTGTCTATTACGTTGGTTGAAATAACATGAAGAATCCTGAAGTACAGCTTTGGGATTATATTGCAGGTGAATGCATACACACACACACACACACACACACACACATATATATATATATATATATATATAGTGCATATACTGTGTATATATGTGCATATATATATTGCATATACTGTGTATATATGTGCATATATACATATTGCATATACTGTGTATATATGTGCATATATATACATTATATATATGGGAGTATATATACTGTATATAATACACACACACACACATATATATATATATATATATATATATAGTTTCAGTCTGGTAAATCACACAGAAAACATTAATTCAACGGTGATGTTTAAACTAATGCCTCCTCGATATTCCTACGAAATTAATATCTTTCAAGCCCTTACTGTTTATACACCCTGAAGTCTCTTCTGCCAATTTTAGATATCAGTTTGCAATAATTAATCCTAAAACTTATGGTTAGATTAATTCTGATATACTGGATAAAGTATAGCGTTTAAATACGGGTTTGCTTAATGTGTCTTTGGCATTTAATATTCTTTACATTTCCTTTGGTCTTTGAAGGAAGTATTGATAAGTCTCGAGATATTAAAGTTGTTATTATTTTTACAATTGGTTTTAATCTTTCTGAAGAGTTGCGATGTGTAAGTATGGTATAGTATCTTGGCTGAAAGAGAAATATTCGAAATTTATAAGTACTTTAGTTTTGATATCATTTCTGAGTGTGGATACCCTAACGGGGTTTGTGTATCGCCATGACTTTCTGAGTGTGGATACCTTAACGTGGTGAAAGGGTTTGTGTATCGCCATGATCAGCACAGCTGTACTAGTCAGGGTCACCCATACTAGGTTGGTTTCCTGTGAGCGATCAGACAAAAGTCTCCCACCATCACCAATGAAAGCTAGTCAGCAGGATGCTGAAAATTTACCAAACTCCAGACATGAATAGAGACGTGTTTGAGGCCTTTGTCCTCCAAAGGACCAGAAACTGGGCTGTACTAGTCAGGATCATCCATACAATGTTGTTTTGCTGTTGGCGATCAGACTAAAGTCTCCCACCATCACCAATGAAAGCTAGTCAGCGGGATGCTGAAAATTTACCAAACTCCAGGCATGAATAAAGACTTATCTGAGGCCTTTGTC
>NC_090726.1:39825859-39840859 GCF_036898095.1 Palaemon carinicauda | reverse complement strand
TTACAAGGCTTGAAATTGCACTTAGTACCTGTGATTTTTGGTGTGTGCAGCCAATTTATGTCGACCTTTTAATCTAATAGATAACGGTACTTATTGCCAGTCCAGATTGTTCTAGCCGCTTGAGTTCCAGTGTTTGCTGAGCAGTCATCAGAACAAGTCGAACTGTTGTTTTCTCATCCCTTTTTTCTGGAAGAATTCTAGAAGATTACTTCGGTCATTATCAGGGGACTAATGATCGCAAGTCCTTTTGCCTCAGAGGTATAATTCACTTGGAAAAAAAAATGAGAAGCAATATCCTGCTGTGAAGGAATCTGTTGACAAGAAATGTTCCAAGAAGAAAGTAGCCATCGTTTTGTGAACCTTTAACCTGCCAAGAAAGAAACTGTTGGTAAGAAATGTTCCAAGAACAAAATAGCTATCGTTTTGGGAACCTTTAACCTGCCAAGAAAGAGACTATTGGCAAGAAATTTCCAAGAAAGTAGCTATCGTTTTTGGGAACATTTAACCTACCAAGAAACAAGCTGTTGACAAGAAATTTTCCAAGTAGAAAGTAGCTATTGTTTTTGGGAACCTTTAACCTGCCAAGAAAGAAACTGTTGGTAAGAAATGTTCCAAGAAGAAAGTAGCTATCGTTTTGGGAACCTTTAACCTGCCAAGAAAGAAACTGTTGGTAAGAAATGTTCCAAGAAGAAAGTAGCTATCGCTTTGGGAACCTTTAACCTGCCAAGAAAGAAACATGACAGGATATTTTCCAAGAAGAAAATAGCTATCGTTTTGGGAACCTTTAAACTGCCAAGAAAGAAACTGTTGGTAAGAAATGTTTCAAGAAGAAAGTAGCTATCGTTTTGTGAACCTTTAACCTGCCAAGAAAGGGACTGTTGGCAAGAAATTTCCAAGAAAGTAGCTATCGTTTTTGGAACCTTTAACCTACCAAGAAAGAATCTGTGGACAGGAAACATTACAAGAAGAAAGTAGCTCTTCATTTAGAAACCTTCAAGAAACTTGGCTGTCTATCCATCTCCAAGCAGCAACAACTGATTCTGGTACTTTTTAAGAAGAACTTAGCTATCGTTTTTGGAACCTTCAAGAAACCTGTCATTGATCTTGACGATATTTAGTTAAAGCTGTCTATCAATCTTCAAGCAACAACTGATTCTAATACTGTTGAAATTATTTTGGAGAATATTTAATATTCATTGTATACTATAGTGATTTGCAAGGATGGTTTAAGAGCATTCTCCATCCAAATTTTGAGGATAAATTTAGACAATATTTAGTCTGTAAAGTGAATTTTATATAAAGTTTCATTTATTCCATAAGCTTTACAAGGTTGTTCTTTTTTATCTATGGTGTTTACTTTCTTGTTTGGCAGCACATTTATATTTGTGGTATATTCAAAAGTGTATTGCTAATGCAAGCGTCAAATTTAGCTGACAATAATCGTATGTTGTTGACTGAAGTGAAAAATATTGGCGTACCTTTTCCTTTGAAAATAAATGTTTACATTGAACCTTAAGTAGCTAGAGAAATTAAGAAAAAAAACTTGGATTTTTTTAAGTGATCAACCTGACTTTGAAACCCCAGCTTTTGATTTAATGATATTAATGATTGAGCAAATTATTTAAGTGTATAATCTTCAGTGTCTTAGCTCGCTATTGAGGGTCAGTTGTTAGGATTTGGAAACTATCAACCTTTCAACTGTGATGGCATCAAACAGCATCAGTATGAGTGTGCACAGACTATTACTTGTCATAGTCACTTTTCTAGGAATTTCAGTTATTTCCGTAGAATTGAATAGCGGAGCGTACTACCGTCCACTTGAAGTATCTCTCTCTCGTCTTAGTTCAGGAGCTCGGAATAGCGATAGCAAGACTCTACCCCTCGTTAACTCTCCAAGTCTTTTGACAATGTACTGCTCACTTTCATGCAGCCAAGTGGATTGGTGCAATCTGTGGTGTCTAGATCCAGCCTCTAACACCAATTGCCTCCTCTTCGACATGTTTGTTGTTCTTGGTTATAATGAGACAGACACTGCTACCACTTGCTTCACTAGCAACATTGAACCAGACTATGCTGTCGGGGCACAGATACTCGGTGGGGATCCCCCCGCTGGTCCCCTTGAAGTGAGAGTAAAGGAAAACTTAGTAGATGGGATTTATGATCACGGGGTTTTGAATCAATGCTACCACACGCCTCACGGAAGCAATCCTTTTTTCATGTTGGATTTGGGCCGTGTGAAGCCTATCCACAGAATTAAAATTGTCGTGCAGAATAATAATAATGCTGCAGAAATGCGTGACATTGAAATCAAGGTAGGAACTGAACCGCAAACTGATCTAGATTTTTCTCCCTACGGATTCTCTGGTTACGATTCACCCACCTATAGATTCTACGGCTACTTCAAGGGACCAGCAAGCAAGGGCCAGGAAATTGTTTTTCACCGGACTCGTCCCATCATGGCGCAGTACGTAGCTGTCATACGATACGCGAACATCACTGGGAATTGTGGTAATCCTCCCCAATTCACCGCAGCATGTATTATACAGATTTGCCACTTGGAAGTACATTAATGACGAACACAATTCTGCGTCTGCCTTTCTGATTATCCCAACCTGGCGTCGTCTTTTTTTTTGAAGAGTCTCATGAGAGAGAGAGGCCACGAAGATGGGATCAAACCAGATAGGATGATAATGTAAAGGTTGCCACTTAAAAGCTGAATTGATTTAGTGGTTATGTTAGTAATATGATTTCTTTTAAGGAATCCATAATTTTCCTCACGATATATGCCGTTTCAATTAGCGCACTCTTCTGCACAAGGCTGGGGGCTATATCGGCTTCTACCTTCTCAAGATTCCTTTTCAATGACTTACGTACTGTATGGTCCCTAGTGCTCCAGTGATTATTATTATTATTATTATTATTATTATTATTATTATTATTATTATCATCATCATCGAGGTTACAACTCAAGTTGTTATGTAGTCCATCTTGCACTGTGAATATGTAGAGAAAATGAAGTTTCAGTGAGATTCCCTCTCAAAAATTGTTGAAACAAATAAGGGATTTTGGTCAAATTTTCATTGGATGAGATTAAAGTCTTTAGCTCCGCTGTGACCCCTGTACAATGGGTGGTGTTTCGACTAATCTAAGTATTGATTCAAAGCCTTTTTGAAAGTTGTATCTTGAGATGAATACTAGAACTTGATATTTGAAGCTTTAGTTTGAACATCTGCTTGATACTATGAAGGAAAATCTACATCAGGAAAGAATTTCCAAATCAGAAGCACCTACTGACTTGATTATTGTTATTTATCAAAGACCGTAAAGGGAAGGCCGGAAAGTTGCTGGATTTTATGTGAGCATTTTTCCTTGTTTGTAGCGTGCGTTGGCAACAGATGGCGCTGAGTAGTTCGGTCTTTTGTTTACATGTGGAGTCGAGAAAAAAAAAGCGCTTAGTGAGAATTGTGTCACTGCTGTACTGCTGAATAATGATAAAATGCATCTATGATTAAAGAAAAGGCATATTTTGTAGAAAAGTAATGTGTACCACTGTCAAAGGCTTAAATTATATATATGAAAAAAAAAAATAGTTGTGATATACCCGCAGATCTTTTCAGTGAATTTTAGTTGGGCGCGTGGTCAATAGATGGTGCTGGCGGAGAGCTAATGCGCGCAAGTTTTTGATAGAAGAACTTTCCGGTCTTTAGAATATACCGTCTTTGTTATACTTTTGCCTTTTGTCACCGCTGAAAACTATTGTTTTTAATTGTATGTTGGTGTGAATTTAAGATCTTTTAGGCCTTTTAGAAAGCACGTGTTTGATGCAATGAAGCTTTTAGATATACAGTTTAACCACATGTCTCTTTCACAGTCCATGTGGTATATTTTATTGCAAATTGCATTTCATGGTCTTTATGATAGATTACTTATTAATGTACATTATTGTAACTTCATTTTCTCCGTAGATTATTATTATTATTATTATTATTATTATTATTATTATTATTATTATTATTATTACAAGTTAAGCTACAACCCCAGTTGGAAAAGCGGGATGCTATAAGCCCAAGGGCCCCAACAGGGAAAATAGCCCAGCGCGGAAAGGAAACAAGGAAAATTGAATAATTTAAGAACAGTAACATTAAAATAGACATCCCATATAAACTATAAAAACTTTAACAAAACAAGGGGAAGAGAAATTAGATAGAATAGTGTTCCCGAGTGTACCCCCCAAGCAAGAGAACTCTAACCCAGGACAGTGGAAGACCATGGTTCAGAGGCTATGGCACTACCTAAGACTCGAGAACAATGGTTTGATTTTGGAATGTCTCTCCTGGAAGAGCTGCTTGCCATGGCTAAAGTCTCTTCTTCCCTTACCAAGAGGAAAATAGCCACTGAACAATTACAGTAACGTAGTTAACCCTTTGGGTAAAGAAGAATCGTTAGGTAATCTCACTGTTGTTATGTGTATAAGGACAGAGGAGAATCTGTAAATAATAGATCAGACTATTCGGTGTATGTGTACGCAAAGGGAAAGTGAACTGTAATCAGAGAGAGGGATCCAATGTAGTACTGTCTGGCCAGTCAAAGGACCCCATAACTCTCTAGCGGTAGTATCTCAACGGGTGGCTGGTGCCCTGTACAATTATTAACAATCAGTTAGGAATTAGTTTCAATCATCTCCAGAGCGGAAGTATTTTCTTAGTAAGAATTATCAAATTTTTTTTAGCCACACTTGAAGAGGTATCGCCCATGCCTGGTGATTGCCAGACTGAGGTTCGACTCCCGCTCAGATTCTTTAGTTCCTTTGGTCGCTGCAACCTCACCATCCTTGTGAGCTAAGTATGGGTGGTTTGGGGAAGCCAATAAGTCTATTTGCTGAGTCATCAACAGCCACTGCTTGGCCCTCCTTGGTCCTAGCTTTGGTAGAGAGGGGGCTTGGGCTCTGATCATATGTAATATGGTCAGTCTCTAGGGCATTGTCCTGTGTGATAGGGCAATATCACTGTCCCTCGCCTCTGGCATTCATGAGCGGCCTTTAAGCCTTCAAATATGTGTATTATTATAATGTCATTGCTCTTAAAATATTCTTTTTTTTTCTTTTTTTTTATTAATTGTGTTGTAGTTTTTTATTTCCTTGTTACCTTTCTTACTGGGCTATTTTTCCCTGCTGGACCCTTTAGGCTTATAGCATCTTGCTTTTCCAACTAGGGTTGTAGCTTAGCTTATGATGATAATAATAATAATAGTTTAGTGTGTATTTTATCTTATATTCACAATTGAATGTGTAATGCTTGTATCCAATCTACATAGCAATGTAATAAAAGCATTTCGATAACTGAACTAAAAAAAAATCTTTTATTTTTTTCCTTTCGAAATTGATTGGTTTTTCTTGGTCGGCATTTTATTGATACAACTTTCTCATCCTCACAAGGAAAACAACAGTTTGGAAAATGTAAATAGCAGCGCGTAAGTTCATAAGTTTGTGCTTATATAAGGATTATGTTTGAAAGACATAGCTTTATCCATACATATGTTTTCTTATATTAATTTTTTTTTTCAATAAATGATATAAGCAGGGTTGTCCACTTTGAGAATTATATGTTTTATGTAATATTTTATAGTGTATATATATATATATATATATATATATATATATATATATATATATATATATATATATATATATATATATATATGTTTTATATATATATATATATATGTATGTATATTTATATTATATATATATTATAAATATATATGTATATACTGTATATATCTTATATATATATACATATATGTTTTATATATATATATATATATATATATATATATATATATATATATATATATATATATATATACTGTATATATATACATACATACATATACCAAGGCACTTCCCCCAATTTTGGGGGATAGCCGACATCAAACAAATGAAACAAAATAAAAGGGGGACCTCTCTCATGTATTGGGAAGAGGGTGTAGCCATACCCTGGTGAGAAAGGGATGCATGTGTCTGCATATCTATAAAAGTATTTAGCAGTCATTTTTGATGGGATGAGTACACTAGTGATATGATAGTGATAATGGTATCCCCGAACTTCTACCCATTTTCTATCTTTTTTATTTTTTTTATTTTTTATTACTCCTGGTGGCGCAAAAAGTATATAAACAAAGCTCTGCTCACACTGGCGGGATTTGACACCTCGTCTCGCCTGGCCTTGCAGCGTGACCATAAACTTGAAAAGTACTTTCTCTTGCCAATTGTCTTTGTGTATGTATTCCTAATTAGCAACGTCATCTCTGAAACTTAGCAACTTCATTATCTCTCTCTTATATGCAACTGGCACTGTAGTGTTATTACAGCGTTGAGACCGAAGCCATCCTTTTCTTGGTAATGTCACGAATGTGTCCTCCATCTCAGCCTTTGTCCTTGCATGCCATTTGTTGGTAGGTCTTTGTTGCACTGATGTGGTTTACAATTATCTGCAGTAAGGTTAAGGTTCGTTGTCCCCTGCATTTACATATCTGTCGTTGGAAAGGTATCACTCATGGCAAGCCTACTTAGGACTCGAACTTCGAAGGGGAGGTACCCTACTTATAGAGACTCGGATTGGTAGTTGGTCACTGAACGAACATTGTAGACCTTGACTAGTGGTGCCTGTTCTCATTTGATTTGGATTTGAACTTCAAATTTTGATCATTTGCACTTGAAAGAATGAGGAAAAGATAGTTGATCACTGAAGGAACATTGGAGACCTTGCCTAGTGGTGCTTGTTCTAATGTGATTTGGATTTGAAATTCAAATTTTGATCATTTACACTTGAAAGACTCGAGGGAAAGGTAGTTGGTCACTAGACGGACATTGAAGACCTTGCCTTGTGGTGCTTGTTATCCTATGATTTGGATTTAAACTCCAAATTTTCATAATCACTTAATGGCGTGATTTAAACTTTGTTAAAAACTCAAACTTCGAAGGAAAAGCAGTTGGTCACGAAACCATCAATGGAGACCTTGTCTAGTGGTGCTTGTTCTCATATGATTTTGATTTAAACTTCAAATTTAGATAATTTACACTTTAATGTAGTGCTTTAAACTTTATTATATATATTTCATGTTTTGTGCGTTTCAAGTCAGCACGACTTATGACTTCTTGTCATATTTAAGTGAAGTGAGACCTCGGCCATTTGCTCTTGATTGCTCAGATATTCGGAAATTGTAAACAGGAAAGATGGAGACGATGGATCACCTTGTGACCTCAAGTTCATATCTCTTTACTCTCTTCTCAAGTAAGTAGAGGCTGTTTTCGTAGAATTAAACGTTAAAGGTGTCTTGTTTCAGCTCCATTTTCATCAGAATAGATGCTCACCAGAACGTCAGCCGGGCAAGTGCAACCCCTCACTGTGTTGCCCAACCACAGCAGGGGCCTCCCCAGTAAACAGCTTAAACTCTCGGTCCCAGGCTGGGATCGATCTGCTGCCATGCGAACCCACAGCAGTGGTTTCCCCAGTAAAAAGGTTAAACTCTCGGTCCCAGGCTGGGATCGATCTGCTAAAATACGAATCTACTGCAGTTGCCTTCCCAGTTACACCTAAATAACTAGATATGAAATGATTGATATTTAAATTTCATCTATAAAACAATTCAAACAATGAATAGGTAAAAGCAAAAAAATCTGCAAAATGCTATTGACAAAAGAAAATACATGAATGACATATTTTTAAAGATCAGACTTCGATCATTTAATCAATCACAGATTTCTTGATAATCCTAATTCACATGTATGGTCTTCTAGAACTTGGGGTCGGGTAAACCTCTGAGGTCATAGGAGTTGACGAAATTTAGTATTGAAGTTGTAAGAATCCTGGTAATCCAGTACATTCAAGGTTTTGAAGATCAACGAGATTCGGATATATCTCCTCGGAAGTTACATGGTTAATGAGGTAATGGTAGTAATGCAGGGGACGTCTGTCTTCGACGAAGGACCAGTTCAAACCATCCTGTTGGAAAGGGCATGTGGTATGACATCACTTCTCTCGTCTCCCAAAGATCATCAAATCGAACTAAACCATCCCTGACAAAAGTAAGGAAAACAAGAAGCAAATGCACAAAATCGAACACCAAATACCGGCAATAATTAAGCATAACTAATATACAATCTCAAATCTTAATGATTATCCTAACAACAAAATAATGAAATTACTTTAATAAAGTATGAGACTGTGACAATACTATACATAGATAGATAACGGTTTCTGTTCTTAAGTAACTTCCATGCGCATGTTATTTGCTGGAAGTAGGAGCGAGGAGGACTTCATTCGACCAAAAAATAACTTTCCAGAAACTTGGGCCTTTTTACCATGAACTATGAGATGCACATAAAAGGACAATCATGTGGTCTCAAATTGTAGAATCTCTTGATGTTCAAGAGGTAAACTTGGGGAATATATAACATGCATTCATTGAGGTTATAATAGTGATATCGATAGTATGAAAGCTCAGGATTATTCTGACATTGTCATTGAATTTTTGTCATCCGGTTACCGTGTGTTGGATTAGATAGGTACCACTGTATATATATATATATATATACATATATATATATATATATATATGTGTGTGTGTGTGTGTGTGTGTGTATGTATGTACATATGTGTATAGGTATAATAAAGGGAAAGTATCTGGTTATATATATGAATATATAAATATATTTTTTTTTCTTCCGGGCGCGCTAAGCGGCATTGCCAGATGTATAACTACTCGGTCTCTAGGGGACAGAGAGTAGTTGTACTCTGGTGAGAGGTTGTACCCCGAGATGAATACTCAGAAACCACAAGGGATGGGAAGGTCTCTGTGTGTGCCATATTTATCGAAATACTTAGCCATCCTTTTTGACGAGTCGCGTACCCTAATATATATATATATATATATATATATATATATATATATATATATATATATATATATACATATATATATATATATATATATATATATATATATATATATATACGTATATATATATACATATATATAATATATATAAATATATGTATATATATATATATATATATATATATATATATATATATATATATGTATATATATAATATTTAAATTTGTACTCTAAGAGATGGATACCGAGATTTTTTAATAAATACAGGTACATGTTTTGATAGATAAATTTTGTTGTATATTCATATCTGCTAATTTATAAGCTAGTGTATCATTCACTTATATGCTTATTACATGCAGAAATCCCGAACTCCTATAATAGAATGTGTTATACGAGTATAATGTTTACAAGCACTCAAGCTATTCAAATTGATGTGTTTGTTCTGTTTTAGAGACATACTAACCCTCTCTGAGTGGGGATACCTTAACGTGATGAAAGGGTTTGAGTATCGTCATGATTAGCAAATGATACTAGGCAGGGCCACCCACACTAGCTTGGTGTGCTATGAGCGATCAGGCTATTGTCTCCCACCATCACCAATCGGCAGTGGTCAGCGTGGTTATGGAAATGGCCAGACTTGAGGCATGAGTAAGTACATGTCTATGGCCTTTGTCCTACAGTGGACTAGAAACGTCTGGGTTTTTTTTGTTATAGATACATGCTAAAGGGGAGTGAAGTATACTAGTTTGGTTTGCTCTGAGCGATCGGACTATTGTCTCCCACCATCACCAATC
This sequence comes from Palaemon carinicauda, assembly GCF_036898095.1. Taxonomy (NCBI): domain Eukaryota; kingdom Metazoa; phylum Arthropoda; class Malacostraca; order Decapoda; family Palaemonidae; genus Palaemon; species Palaemon carinicauda. The sequence goes on along the minus strand of NC_090726.1, from coordinate 39,831,166 downwards.
GGCCGTGGCCAGCATGGTGATGGAAATGGCCAGACTTAAGGCATGAATAAGTACACGTGTATGGCCTGCATCCTACATTGGACTAGAAACGTCTGCGTTTTTTTGTTATAGATACATGCTAAAGAGGAGTGAAATATACTAGGTTGGTTTCCTATGAGTGATCATACTATTGTCTCCCACCATCACCAATCGGCAGTGGCCAGCATGGTGAGGGAAATGGCCAGACCTCTGGCATGACTAAGTACATGTCTATGGCCTTTGTCCTACAGTGGACTAGAAACGGCTGCGTTTTTTGTTATAGATACATGCTAAAGAGGAGTGAAGTATCTAATACCACAGAGAAAAGACATTTGTCATTAAATTGAGCTTATAAAGATCAAAGGGAAAGGATCAAATATAATTTTGAGACAATAGAATAGAATGTTATGATACGTCTTTATAAATGACATGGCGTCACGTCTGTTGCCTACTGCGTGCGGTGGTTCTTTTTGTCAATCGACATGGATTTGCTAGATCATGCTGAACCTTTCGCAGGCTTTTTTTGTGCAGGAATAAGGAGGATTAACCATTGATCTTGATGGGTGTCCATTTCGGACGTCATTTGTGTTGGTATTCGACGTTGCAGCTTTTTTACCTCCCCCAGTTTTACTCTGACTTCTGGTCGTGTAGCAAGAGCGGTCCTTGCGCAGCAACTGGCATATATTAATTCCTCTGGATTTAATTATTTATTTTTATTTGTGAGAAAAGCACTAAAGATATAATCTCATTGTTTACATCTCTGGCTTGTGCTTGAACTTCCATATTTTGGTTCATGGAAAAAAGAACAAAATATATATCTCACTGTCTACATCTCTGACTTGTGCTTGAACTCGCAATTTTTTTTTCTTGAAAGAGGCATAAAGAAATTCTCCCTTGTCTTTACATCTGGAGCTTATGCTAGAAGAACTAATTTTTATTTGTGAGAAAAGCACGAAACAAATTCTCACTTTGTCTACATCTCGAGCTTATGCTGGAAGAACTCTAATTTGTATGTAAGAAAAGCACAAAAGACAGTTTCTCTCTGTCTTTACATCTCAAGCTTGTGCGAGAAGAACTTCCCAATGTTTATATGAGAAAAACTCAAAAGATATTATTTGTCTCTGTCTTTACATCTCAAGCTTGTGCTAGAAGATCTTCCCAATGTTTATGTGAGAAAAAACTGAAGACATTATATCTCTATCTGTCTTTACATCTCAAGCTTGTGCGAGAAGAACTTCCCAATGTTTATGTGAGAAAAACTGTAAAGACCTTATCTCTCTCTGTCTTTACATCTCAAGCTTGTGCTAGAAGATCTTCCCAATGTTTATGTGAGAAAAACTGAAGATATTATATCTCTACCTGTCTTTACCTCTCAAGCTTGTGCTAGAAGAACTTCCCAATGTTTATGTGAGAAAAACTGAAGACATTATATCTCTACCTGTCTTTAAATCTCAAGCTTGTGCTAGAAGAACTTCCCAATGTTCATGTGAGAAAAACTGAAGACATTATTTATCTATCTGTCTTTACATCTCAAGCTTGTGCTAGAAGAACTTCCCAATGTTTATGTGAGAAAAACTGAAGACATTATATCTCTATCTGTCTTTACATCTCAAGCTTGTGCTAGAAGAACTTCCCAATGTTTATGTGAGAAAAACTGAAGATATTATATCTCTATCTGTCTTTACATCTCAAGCTTGTGCCAGAACACCTTCTCAGCTTCAAGATGCTTCAGCAGCTTACATTCTGCCCCAGTTTTTCTCAGCACAGACCCAACTTCTTTCGCAAAATTGTGGATCCGAATTGGTGGAACTTTATCGGAAGTAAGTTTTTATTTGATTCAAATCTTTTTCAAGAGTGCTTGTGAGTCATGTTTGTCCCATGTCAATGGATAATGAAACATCGGAACATTTTTTTTTTTTTCATTTTATTACAAAAAGGTTCTTGAATACACTGTGTACAGCCGATACTCTCAGGAGAGTACCTCGTCTACTGATCGCTCGAATGGTACTGACCAATTCTCACAAGCAAGATGCAATCTTGCACTCTCAACATGCTGAATTGTTAGGTTTTGTGGAATTTTCCACTATGATGTACAGCCGATAATCTCGGGTGAGTACCTTGTCTACTGACCGCTCAATTGGTACTGACTAACCCTCGGCAAGTAAGACGCAATCTTGCTCTATCAACATGCTGAATTGTTAGGTTTTGTGGAATTCTCCACTGTGATGGAAATATACTGTCAAACAAAAAGATTCGTGAATACAGTGTGTACAGCCGATACTCTCAGGAGAGTACCTCGTCTACTGATCGCTCGAATAGTACTGACCAATTCTCACAAACAAGATGCAATCTTGCTCTCTCAACATGCTGAATTGTTAGGTTTTGTGGAATTCTCCACTGTGATGGAGATATACTGTCAAACCCATCACACCTTATGATTCTAGGGACACGTCACTTATAACAGAGTTCAGTGATTGGGCCCTCCAATTTATGACACTCATAGTGCTCTTAAAAAGTTAATTAAACTCACTATATAAAACACCTATTTTGAATACAAGGATTAGGACATGTTTATCAGTAATGAAACATCAACATTTTCAAATAATTTTTTTTCCTATAACCTATTTTAGGATTCAGCTTTTCGATGTTTGAATTTTATTGATTTTTTTTTTCAGTGCTTTGAAAAAAATAAGTTTATTCTATTCTTTATAATAAATTCCTACTTTTTTGGGTAAAACGATTTTATGTATATTTTTTTCTTTACTGGTATCACTTGATTTTGATGTAATGTCCAAAGTTTCGTCTATAGTTCTCAAAAAGAGGCTGTGTAAAACTCTCCTTATATAGATTTTTTTTTTACTCAGGACTTAATTTTTGTCTTGAGATTCAGCTACAAGTCTTGTCTGTTAATTCTTTTTAAATCTCTCTATTTGTTCTATAAAAAGTTATATTAAATCTCTCTATTTGTTCTATAACAAGTTATATTTACATCTTCTGATTAAGGTAAAGACTTTAGATATTTCTATATCACGTTTCCATTATTTTAATCTCAAGTATTTATATGTTTACTGCATATATTTTGCACCATATAACCTCATTTTATTTTTCATCTTTCTTTTATGTCAATGACCAAAGATATTGTAATTCCAGATCATAGTATTTAATTTTTGTTTCACCACAACCTTTCAAAACAACATCTTTGTTGTGCTTTGAGACGACACTTACTTTTGTTAAAACAATTTATTTGCAATGCATATATGTATAATTCATCAGAGCGTATTGCTTATATCTGCATTGCATATCTGTATACCTCCTCAAAGGCATATTTCTTATATCTACTTTCGCTTGGCTCAAACAGAAATACTCTTAATTGATATCAGATACCAACGTTATACAAGCACAGGGAAATTCTTGTTTTTTAAAGAGATTGTTCCAACTAGTGGCTTCAAATTAAAATGGTTTTATCACCCATGAATTAATAGATCATTTGTTAATTTGAGTTAGTTTTGACAATCGAATATTTATTATTATTATTATTATTATTATTATTATTATTATTATTATTTAGTTATCATAAATAATATTAGTATTATGAGCATCATTATTAACTACACATTATTATTGTTATTATTATTATTATTATTTTTATTATAAATAGTATCAATATGAATATCATTATTAAGTATACATTATTATAATTGCCATTAACATTATTATTATTATTATTATTATTATTATTATTATTATTATTATTATTATTATTATTATTATCAACTAAACTACAACCTGCGTTGGAAAATCAGGAAGCTCTAAGCCCAAGGGCTCCAACAATGAAAAAACTAGCCCAGTGAGGAAATGAAATAAGGAAATAAATAAAATATATTAGAAGTAATGAACAATTGAAATAAGATATTTCAAGAACAGTAACAACATTAAAACAGATCTTTTGTTACCATCATTTATTTATTTCCTTATTTCCTTTCCTCACTGGGCTATTTTTCCCTATTGGAGCCCTTGGGCTTATAGCATCTTGCTTTTCCAACTAGGGTTGTAGCTTGGCCTAGTAATAATAAAAATAATAATAATGATAATAATAATAATAATGTAAGAAAAGAGACTTATGTCAGCCAATTCAACATAAAATAAACGTCAACATATTTATAAACTCAGGAAAGACGTTTCACCAGAAGGAACTATCCACCTGTAAATTTAATGCATCATTAACCCTTTGGGTACATTATGGACGGATGGACACAAAACATGGCTTGAAGAGGCGTCGCTTGCACTGAGCGTCAATCTGAAACCTTGTCTGTCTGTGATGGGTTCGCTCTACTGTAAGCTACTGGTTTCCATGGAGTTAAAGGAAGCATTGATTTATAATTAATTGGAGAAACATTTGGGTAATAGATTCATACACGCTTAGGTTTTTTTTTCCGAAGTAAAGGTGTTTTTTATATCTATAGATATGGTATGTATGTATATATATGTATGTATATATATATAAATATATATATATATATATATATATATATATATATATATATATATATGTATATATGTATTTATGTACATATATATATATATATATATATATATACATACATATATAAATATATATATATATATATATATATGTACATAAATACATATATATATATATATATATATATATATATATATATATGTATATATATATGTATATATATATGTACATGAATACATATATATATATATATATATATATATATATATATATATATGTACATAAATATATATATATATATATGTACATAAATATATATATATATATATATATATATATATATATATATATATATATATATATCTACATAGATACATACATGTATATATGTATATACGGAAATGTATGTACAGTATATATATTTATATGTACAGTATATATATTTATATTTATAGTATATATATTTATATTTATAGTATATATATGTATATATATATATATATATATATATATATATATATATATATATACACACACACATTAAGGGGAATAATCTTAACTCTTAATCCCTTAATACATCATAACCCTCGGATGCCATAGGCAATGTCCTTCGAGATTACAAAGCTCCTGGGGGAAGACCTGTATCTGATGAATATTCAAAGAGTGATTATGTCTTGAGGGAACCTCAGATCAGGGGATTTTGGAAGGACTTCTGTACTTCAGTAATTGAGCAGATAATAATGGCTCTAAATATTTGTTGTTATTATTATTATTATTATTATTATTATTATTATTATTATTATTAT